>NW_024465926.1:22287500-22752500 GCF_017591425.1 Ochotona curzoniae
GCAAGGCAGACACAGCATCCCAAAAGAGGGGATGCCACCTTCAGGAGAAGGAAGTGCACAAGATGACAAGACCCCAGGCATGTCTACCTTGTCCTGTGGGGAAGGGAGGTTCTGACAAGGGCTCTGGATTTGTGCTCTTCTGGTCCAAAGGGACAGGCAGAGACAATAGCATGTGCAAAGGCTCTGGGCTGTGCAGATGCATAAAGTGCTTGGACAGTGCTGATGAACCCAACTGGACACAACCTTGGGCCCAGGCGAAGGGGAGGAGATGGAAATGTCTACAGGTTGAGATGAGTTCTGGGAGACCCAAGTGTCGGAGATGGTGAAACTAAAAGAGATGTCACTGTTTATTTCTGGGTTTTTTTTTTTTTTTTGGAGAGTCTCTCATTTGTCACCAGTTGTTCTTTAAGTGATCAGCTCCCCAACGTGAAGATGCATGAGAATCTTCTGGTGGGACTGTTAAGAGAAAAGTGTGTGGTTTCCTTCCAAGGTTTTCTGAGTGGGGCCTGATGCTACTGACAACAGCCTGGGTACCATACTTTGAGGATCACTGGCTCAAGCAGCCACTGGTCAGATTTCTGTTTTATGATGTATAATCCGATCCCAACTGATGCAACAGGTAAAGACTTTGCACTTGATGGCCATGATGTATGTTTCTGTGGATGAATGCAATGATAGAGAAAGGACTACCTGTTCATCCTCTTGGAATCCAGCCATGGCAGTAAAGTGAAGGCTCCCAGAACTAGCAAGAACATGAAGCTGCCACAATAACCACTTTACTCACCCTTACTGAAGGGCAGTCATGGCCTCAGAATCCCCAGTGAAACTGAGATGTCCAGAGCCTCGGTATGGGAGGAGGCCGGAGTATCATCTAGCAACTCCTGTTCTTTCTAGAAACTTAACAAAGGAGAAAGAGCATTTTTGAAATAGGGAGCTGGCATGGACTGTCTGCTGAGCCAAGTTTCTTATACATTGAAGGTTTCAGTGAATCCTCATGACGCATTTCCAAGGTAAAGAAATAGATGCTAACTGTAAGTAACATACCCATAGTTGCAAAACACCAGGAAATGATGGAGCCTAGACTTAATCACAGGTGGTATAGATGCCACCTTCCCAACAAGGACTTAAAACTGGAGCCATCCCCATCCCAATATTGGCTTGTATTCAGTTGTTTTCTTCAATACTGGGGAGCAAGAGATCCTTGAAGTGGCTTTGGGGAGGGGGAAGAGAGTGGAGAGAGAATTGGGCCCCCCTAAGGCCAAGGCTGACCCTCCCTTCCTCCCATGTCCGTGGCCCTCCAGAAGTGGCTCAATACCCAACCCCAAGAGGCCCAGAGGAGGCAGCCCTCTTCCCAGCAGGTACGCTGTGGTGACAGATCAGCAGCCACGTTTTTCTCAAGTGGAAGGGGCCAGTTGGCTGACACTGCCAGCTGTTCCAATAAAATATGAAGTTGGGAAACTCCAGGCGATCTCTCTCCCTGTAAGTGATGCCCTTGTAATTGGCTCCCAAGCTAGTCTGATTTATCAGTTTCAACCTGAGCAGGGGTGAAATGGGATAAATGAGTGCTGGGGGCATGCAGATGAATCAGGGTGCCTGGGAGCCATGGGTGGTGGCTGTGGGGGCCATTTGTCACCACCACGGCCTGCTCAACTATGAGAAGATGAAACCAGCAGGGATTGGGTTGCACTATATAAATCAGGGTCTTCTGCAGAATTACCTGGGGGCTGGTGTACTTAGAGGGAAGGCCCAGGACACAAATCTCTGGCCCCTGTCTCTTCATAAAACAGGCAACCTGAGTCTGGGGCCTCCATGGGCCTTGTCAGAAGGGACTGAGAACCTAAGCGCTGTTATAGACAGAGCATCCTGGGTTCAAATGCTGATTCTGACATTGAGCTGCTCTCCTGGACAGGGCTAGGAGTTAGACATGGTTCGGAGTATTCATCTGGATCTGGCTCTGGGCTCCATTACTTACCTCCTTAGCAATCACACGTTGGGCAAGCTATAAGGCTCTCTGCCTCAATCCCCACACCTGTAAAACGACTAATAAATAATACAAGGCCTCACAAGAAAGTTGGTAGAAAATGGTGTAAAAAGTTTATTTTCGTCTTAAAATTTTGAAATACACATACAATGTTTTTTGTAAAGCTTATTTGAATTTTACTTGTAAGGCAGAAATATCAGGACGTAGGAGAAAGGAGATGTCTTCCACGTGCTGGCTTATCACCACCCACCAGCTCCAAATAGCTATAGTAGCCATGGTAGGATTAGACTGAATCCAGGAGCCCTGAACTCCATATAGGTCTCCTATGTGGGTGGCAGGAACCCAGGTGCTTGGGCCATCATATGCTGCCTCTCTGGATATGCACTAGTAGGACATCAAATTAGAAGCAAAGAAGATGAGACTCAAATCAAGCACTCCCATATAGGATGAGGGCATCATCCCAAATGGTGACTTAACCTTTATGACAATGCTTATCTCGGCACCAACTGTTTGGGATCCCTGTACTGTTAATTGACAACACTGTAATGGTGAGGATCCCTAATCTGAAATGGCTGTGGCCAGAAGGGTTTCTGCTTTCAGGGTTTTTCTCATTTCAAAAACTCATGTAGATGTCCTCAACTAAGAGTTCCTGTAATTCAAAAATTGGAAAATCCAACCTGCTTGGAAATTCAACTTTTTTGAGCACCTGCATGATACAGGAAAGTTTCAAATTATACTTCCCCCTAAATAAAAAGTCACAATATAAAATCAACAACAGGAAGAAAAATAGAAATTTGCAATGCCATGAAGTTAAATAACATGCTGCTGAATATGACAGTCTATATTACACAGTCCCTGTCCATCCCCTTAAATGAAAAGCCACAAAACAAAATCAACAAGAGGAAGGAAAAAAAGACATTAAAAACACCATGAAGTTAAATCACATGTTATTGAATGACTGAAGTGTCACTGAAGATCCTTTTAAAAATCAACTATTCTGGAAAATCAGGGAAGGGAGTTCTGAGAATCCTTGATTTGTAGCCAGGTTAACCAGACCTCCTGCAGGTCATCAACTTGTAATTAGCTTCTGAAATCAGGGACTGACTCTTAACCTGTGGGGTCTGAGGCTTGCTAGCTGGTGCCATAATTAAACTGAAAATCATTGGGCACTGAGTTAATCAGCTTTCTGTTGCTAGTGTGAAACTCCTGAGGCAGACTGGTTAGGCTATATAAACAGCTATGTTTTGACCGCTGGTTCTGGAGATTCACAGTTTAAGATCAGGTCCACTTACTCCACAGTGACAGAGAATGATAGAAGCACCAGGCAATCCGTGGTAAGAGCAGGGAACTCTGATGTTTGCCTATATCTACAATCCTCCCTCTTCTCTAATAAAGCCTGGATAATTATGAAGGCTTCACCTAAGGACTGAATCCAATTTTGGTATTTTCCCCAGAGGCCCACCTGTAAACACCATGCTTGGATTAAGCTTACCCTCTCTTAGTGAGTGATGTGTTTATGACTGGGGTTTAAAGTAGTACAGAGGTTCAGGGGCCAAAACACATCCAAACCACATCAGACACCAGCTAGTGTTGGCAGGATATTGGAGAATGGCTTGGTGTGGAAAGCCCACACATATGGTATCTCAAGTGTTGTAGAGCAATGAGTTCTCTTATAACCCGGCCAGAGGAAAGTGGAGAAGAGGGAGGCACTGGGTGGAGGGAACTACAGGAGTCAAGGTGCGCTGGCTCAGAGGAGCCTGATGTTCAAGACTAAGGCATGCAGACAGCTTGTCCTGGCTGAAGTGTACAGCTGTGGGCTGGTCATGCTGAGTGGACACAAGACATCAGGGTACCAGGGAGGGCTCTGAGCCACAGGTGATCCCTAGAAAAGAACAAGGTTGCTGTGGTCTGACCAGTAAACTTTATATTGTGCTTCCTACCCGAGTTCTGGGGAGACCGGGACATAAGGATGGAGGCTATAGATTTCACCCAGTCTGAGTGTCATGTCTGCACCCCAGAGCTAATCCTTACCCCTCCAAGAAGCAAGGCTCAGAAGGGTGCATAGACTAGCATGAAGTCTTCCTGTCAGCAAGTCTCTTCTTGTTACTGCTTAAAAGGTCACATGCATCCTGGCACCAATTACTGTGAGTTTTTCCCCCTTTCTCTGTAAGGACTCTGTCATAAGGGGTTCTGGGACCACCTCACCTCCCCTTCCCACACAGCTTTTGTGCTTGTTCCTCCTCCCTCTGCTCACCCCTGACTCTGATTCCTACTCCATATTCTCAGCTTAGACGTCGCACCCCTGAGGAGGACCTCCCATACTGCCTGGCCTAAAGAGCCTCTAACAGATGTTTGGTGATGTCTGACCCACATCTCTCCAAGCCATTTGGGATTTAGTTGCAGCTAAGACTGGTGGAAAGTTCTGGAATGGACTAAACCCATCCCATCCCACATACCCCTTTATTTCTCAGCTTTTCTGACTCCAGCTTATTCCAAAATTTTGACAGCTTGCTCTCCCTTGTGTAAGCTAAGGAAGGGTTGAATGGAGGGACAGCTTAGGGGCGTTAATATTCCAGTAAACCAAGGAGGGACAGACAGGAGTTGGCAGACAAATGCTACAGCCTCGCATCACCTTCAGAGGGACAATTTGAAATGTTTTCTAGCCAGAACCTAAAGTGCCTTTAGTAGATCAAATCCTAGGGAGGCACAGTGGTAGCCCTCTTGCTGATCTACTCTTTGCTTCTTCCCCTTTTCTGTCTCCTGCCCATCACCTGGGAACAGTGTGCACTCTCAGCGTGCTCATTCTGGCTGGGTTGTTAATGCTTATTTATGTATTTATGTATTTATTTAATTGAGAGACACAGAGGAATGGGGGGGTGGAGAGAGAGAGAAAGAGTGTGTATGTGTGTGTGCTTCGATCACTAGTTCACTCTCCAAATGGCCATAATGGATATGGCCAGGCCAGGGACAAAACTAGAAGCTGGTAACCTAATCCAGATCCAATATATGGATAGTAGGAACTCAGCCACTTCAACCATTACTACTCCCTTCCAGAGTCTGAATTAGCAGGTAGCTGGAGTCAAGGGTTGGAGTCAGCTATCAAATCCACACACTTGGGTGTGGGCTAGTTAACTGGCATCTTAACTGCCAGGCTGAATGCCCACCCCGAGGATATTTTTGTTCCTACCTTGAATTCCTTTCCCCCACTGTCTCCTTCATATCATCATTAGCAGCAAGTCTCAACTCATATATAGCCTCCTCCATGCAAATTTACCCATTCCTCATTATGCAACTCCTCCTGCATCTGTTGCATATAGGTATACATCGTGATGCGTGCTCATGGTTCTAATTAACACACCTAACATGCTTCTTCACTCTCCTTTGGTGTCATGTTGAATATAATGGGCTCTGAAATCCAGTCTCAACTCAACATTTACTCATTAACATATACATCAGTCATCCACTGCCATAACAAAGTCATGTAATAGACCACCCCAAAGTTTAGGAGCTTAAATAACAAAAGTGTCTTCTTGCTCAAGTCTCTGGGAATGGGCAGGGCTCCACTGAGCTGGATTCCAAGCTGCAGGGCCCATGAGTGTTCATTGAGCTTGTCTCCTCCATGAACCAGAGAGCTGGTTGGGATAGATTCTTCATGTGCTGGTGGCAGGAACAGAAAAGAACAAACTCAACAATGCAGGCACAATTCAAGCAGCTGCTGGTATCACATTGGTAGAGGCCTACTCATCAAAGCTAGCAATGCAGTTGAGTTCAGCATCAAGGCAAAGAAGCAGGCTTCTCCTCTGAGGGAAAGACAGCCAAGTCACAAGACTCAAAAGCTAGATAAGGGGAAATGTAAAGAAATTAGTCCAGTAATTATATCTGTCATATTTGATTTTTAAAAAAGCATTTAGAACTCTCTAGGCATGGTAGAGGTATTCAAGTCTTTTGGGGACAATTTCATTTGACCCTGGATACCTACAAGGGATAGATTCAAGCATACCTCATGAATACCCAAATCCCATAGATCCTTAGTGCCCTTATATGAAATGAGGTAGTAATTGCATCTAACTACTACATATCCTCCTATATATAGCAAGTCATCTCTAGGTTACTATAAGTGATGCAGAATACTATGTAAGTACAGACAGATGTTATACTACATAGTTTAGGCAATAATGATTTAGGGTCAGTCTACATGTTCAATATAGACATTAGTTTTCAAAATATTGTCAACCTGTTGATGGTTGAACCTACAGACATGGAATCTGGAGATGCCCAACTACAAGGTGTTATTCTCCCATGCCTACTGTGTCTGCTTGACTACTGCAACCCCCAACCACACTTTAAATTAGAAAGCGATTCAGTATCTCACACACCTTGTGTCAGGCATTGTGCTACACTATAAGAACTTTCAGGGAATCTTAGCTCTTTGACATGATGGATTCTGATTTAGCTCATTTTAAGGATAAGAAAGTTGAAGCTCAGAGAGGTTACATAACTTGCTCAAGGCCACAGAGCTCACTGATCATTTTCTTACTTGATTCAAGTCTCTGCTCCAATGTCACCTCTTAAGTAGGTCTCCCCTGAACCTTTTGTCTGAAGTGGCATCTTCTTTCTTTGTGCATGCGATTATCTTTTATTGTTTTGTTCTTTGCTTTCTTTTTCTTCATAGTGCATATCATCACCTGCCAGGTGATGGGTGCGATAACCCTTTGTCTCCCCTGCTTGTTGCTGAGATCAGCAACCTTATGTATCTTTTTCATGGCTATCATATTTGTCCTCCAGACAATGTCTGGCATTTGGTAAGAGCTCAGTAAATAAATAACTGTCATAAGCTGTAATCTTTCTGGCAACCCAATGAAATCGTAAGGCACATATTCATTTCACTGATGAATACACAGGTACAGAACAGGAAAATGACTGGCCAGGTTTGCACATGTAATAAGTGTTGCTGTTGGGATTGAAAATGTGTCTCTGCAAGATCTCCAAGACTTTGACATTTTTCCTACTCCATGCTGTCTTAGCCAGGAACCCAATTGTGGTATTAGCTAATATCCTTGCACCCAACTCTGGGCCCCTTGAGCATGGCTTATAGGACATACTCCACTCCTCTGGGCTGACACTGTGCTTAGAGAAGGCCCAACTGATGGCTGCCAAGGGCTGATCCCAATCCAGCATTCCACTCTCTTGGGTCTGTGTGACCTTGGACAGCTCTTTTCTTTTGCTGACTTTGGCCCTTTGATTCCAAAGGGTTCCTTGGGAGCCTTTACTGTCACAGGTAAGGGTCAGCAGGCAGGTGTTAGAGCCCCTACTCTGGTTCCTGTGATTATCTATACCAGCTCTCCTTATGTGTTCTGTTAGCTGGTATATCCAGTGAAGCATTCCTGGGTGCATATCTAATAGAATAGTGTGGAACCAGTACAGTGGCTCAACAGTCTTAACCTCCACCTGCAAACATCAGCATCCCATGTGGACTCCAGTTCATGTCCCAGCTGCTCCAATTCCCGTTCAGCTCTCTTCTTATGGCCTAGAAAAGCAGCATAGTTGGGCTTAAGTCTATGGGACTCTGCACCTAAGTGGGAGACGTTAAAGAGGCTCCTGGTTTCTGGCTTCAGATTGGCTCAGCTCAGGCCATTGCAGCCATTTGGGGAGTAAACCAACAGGTGGAAGATCTCTCTATCTGTCTCTCTCTGAGTCTTTCTCTGTCTCTCTTTCTCCATAAATCTGCCTTTCCAATAAAAACAAAATAAATCTTCTAAAAAGTTTTTCAAAGAATAGTGTGGGGAGACAAATGCTATCAATTGCTATTGAAGATGCAGAACAAATTGCTGGTGGGGGATGCAGAATGATACAACAATCACTTTGAAAAATAATTTGGTGGTTTCTTGGAAAGGTGAACATACAGTTTACCATATGTCCCACACCCTGCTTGGTTTTGCCAAAAATACTATATTTACAAAACCCTGAACATCAATATTCATAGAAATTTATGGTGCTGTTTCAAAATGTTGGTGCTAAATAATTAAAAGATGGGTTTATTTTGGTCCAAAAATTGTCGGAATCCATGCATAGTCTTTTCATCATATTTGTATTCTAAAAGCTCTTTCAAGACCTTTCCTATGTACAGATTTCAACACATTTTTTTGCAGCAAAATAAACTTACCTTGTAGTCATACTGTCTGTTAGATTTTAAAGCAATCTCATTCTTTTGGCAGCTGAAAAGTAGAATCAAGATAAATATTGCTCTCATGGGAAACAGATAAACGAAGCATGATCCAGTCATCTTATGGCTACTCTCAGCTGTGAGAAGGAAGACGCACATGGCCACAGGTGTGTATTTCCATTGTGCCATGATAAATGGAATGACTACATTGTATATGATTCCATTCACAGAATATTCTGGAAAAGACAGAACTCTAGGGAAAGAAAACAACCATAGGTTGGCAGGGTAGGGGAGCTGGAGGGTTGACCGCAAAGGAATGTAGAAGTACACTGGGGGAACCGTGGGACTCTCCTCCATCTCCACTGTGGTTGTAATCACACCACCATCTGTTTGCTAAAGTAGCAGAATTGCATGCTCACAGGGTGATTTTTACTCCATGCAAATTATACCTTAATGCAAAACCTTAAAAATAATCCTGTGAAGAAGAGAGTCAGTTGCTACAAACCAAAGCTGAAAGGCCTCAGACTGGAGCAAACAAGGGATCTACCACTGCAGACTCCCTGGGCAGACTCAGCGCTACCCTTGTTCTGCTCTGAGCTGGGATCAGAGGCTGGGTGTTAGGGGTTTGAGGCTCTGTCAGTCTAGGTGGCTGCTGGGTACCTTGCTGGGGAGAAGCTCTGTCCTCTCATGCCTGCTTGTGCTACCTCTACTGAACAAACACTGACCCCTGCTGTCTCTGTCTATTCCTCCTTCCCTTCTGCTCTGTCTCAGGGTCAGAAAACTGGGGTCCATCTCTACATCGGGGGAAACTCTGGAGCTAGTGAAGAAGAGGAAGAATTGAACTAGGCACAAGAGCTGGCAGGTACTGCTTTTAGGGAGTGGAGGAGGTGCTGGGAATAGGCTTTTGCCCTGGAGTCTCCGATCTCCTCTTGTCTCCTGGGCAGTGACAAAGGTAAGGAACAGCTAAGGGATGCCTCGCTGCCTACCTGCCACTTCCAGGTTCCACTGCCCTGGTCTGAGTGTGAGGAAGAGGCCCCAAAGCTTCCTGCCACAGAGGACGGAGCAGGAAGCAGACGGCTATGAATTTGGCCATGTCTTGTTGCTGCCTGGATCTCTCTTCTCCCTGCCTGCTAACTGAAGATACCAATCTCCTGTGTTCTGCTTCACTCATGGCTTTGTTGGGGTGCCAAGAAGAAGGCATTGGGATAGTTGCTGGGCAAAAAGGGATAATAGCTTGAGTTCCTGGTCCCACAGAGCTCACAGACCAATACTGATGACGATATCCAGGAACTATAGGCCCAGTCTATAGAGAGAACTGGAGCTGACATTCTACTGAGTCCCTCCTGGGGGCACTGCCAGAGAGACATAAGGAGAGAACCTGTGGCTAGAGGCATGAGTGGGAGATGCAGGACCCTGACAATGATTGCATTTTCGTTGACACACCTTTCCTGGAGGCACCTTAAACTCATCCTGATGACCTCAGCTGCAATCCTTTCCCAGATGACTCAGGAGTGGACATGCCCAGGGTCATGACACATGCCAAAGTGTATGCATGCACATACACACACATATTTTTGCATGTGTGTAGTTACGTGTGCCTGAGTGTATGTGTGCACTCAGACATGCTGGCCTACACCTGCTCTCTAGTGTGTGGGAGAACAGGTGTGTGTGCCCACATGTGTGTCTATGAACCTGGCAGTCTGGGTGTGCCTCTGTGCCCCTGCCCATGTACACGGGCCTGCACTGGCGTGCTCATGTGTGGACAAGCAGTGTATCTATGAGAGAGATTCCATGGGTGTGTGCTTGTGCACACTTGTTCCTCTCAAGGGATCCTCATCCACCCAGTTGAGGGTTTGACCGCCCAGGCACCCTCAGATGCCTTCTTCCTAAGATACAGGCAGAGTCCAGGTGAGAGCAGTCACGGGGCCTGCTGGGACAGGGCACAGCAAGGCAGGGCTAGGCCTAGCAGGTCAGCCGGGTGCTGACGCGTGCCCTTCATGTGGTGGCTCGGGCCTATTTCTGTCTTGTTTGCCTCATCCCCGGCCGGGTGTTCCCGGCCAACGGTGCCTGGCTTCTCCACCCGGCTATTTCGGCTGAGGAATGTGCTGTTTGTGTCTCAGGCAGAAAACCGAAAACCCCCATTATGGTTAGCTGTCCCATGGCGGCTAGCAGCCACTGATTTATTTAGCTTGCTCCTGGTCTATATTTGTCAACGGATGACAAGACAAACTTGGAAGGCAGCAGTCTGTGTGGACCAGGGCCTCTGTGGGGAGTCTAGGGCATCAGTTTGGGTCCCTCTTCTGCTCAGGGCACTGTTTGTCATCTCCTCTAGGGGGCGCTGGCCTCTCTCCAGCAGCCCTGGAGCCTGGCCTTTACACCTGCTTATTCAAGTATGTTGGCAGTTAGCTGGGTCAACCCTCTCGCCTATCTACCTACCTCAGCCTGACTGCAAATGTTCCTGTCGCCTCTTCCTGCTCCACCTCCCCTCCCCCCCAATCAGTAGTATTTCTCTGGAATGAGGCTCTATGCCCCAAGAGCAGCTTGGGCTCAGTTAAGGCACAGAATCTAGAACAAAGCTGCCTGGTTCAAGTTTTGGTTCAGTGATAGACTCACTGGACAACTCTGTCTTCTTTGCATCATTCTCCTCTCCTCTGTGAAGAAGTGATGCTTTTGCCACCTGGCTGCAAGACACACCCACTGGGTGACATAGCCACTTCCCTTCTGCACCTTAAAAATATACCATGTAATAGTGTGTTTTATATTGTAACCGATCATGTTGAAGAGTCTATGTGATACAGCAGTAGTGTTATAACTTAGTACATTCTAATTAAGATACCGAGTGCAGGTTCTAACCAAGAGGGGTGAATCATCATGACCCCAGGCCCTGTGGGAGAGATGGCAGCATGGGTCACAGTGACGTGAAGGGGACAGATGAAGCAATGGGGTGTCAGTCGAAGGACATAACCAACTGAAGATGGCAGCTGGCTCCATCACCTTCTGTTGAGACCTTAGACAAATTATTTCATCTGGCCTGTGTCTCAGTTTGCTCGCCTGTAAAATGAGAGTAGACATGGTTCTTGCCTCACAAGATTGTCATAAGGCTTAATAAGTAAAGGTACATACATGCCTGGGTCACCTCAGTGAAGACGGTCCCTTATAATGACCTCTGTCATCAGTGATGCCTGCAGCATTTCTGTCTGCTGCTCCAGTTGTGTTGGCTCATATCCTAACTCCCCATTCTCCTATCTACTGTGTGAATTATAGAGCATCACATTCCTCCTTTGCTTGTATTTATTTATTTGAGAGAGAAACAGAGAGCCCATCTGTTTGTTCACTCTACAAATGCCTGAGAACTCAGTCAAGATTTCCTGTGTGGATGGCAGGAGTCCAATCATTTGAACCACCTTCTCCGCAGGAAGCTAGAGGCAGAGCAGCGCTGGGTGCTGGACCCAGGTCCTCCACTGTGGGATGTGGGCATCCACGCAGACATCTTCACCACCAGGCCAACGGCTTGTCCCAAGACATTTCCTTTTTGCTCGAATTAGCACAGGCCAATTTGTTTCTTGCTCCCACAAACTTCAGCTGTGTGATGACACAGTAATAATGCAGGGTCCAGTCAACTGCCCCGCAGACACTAGGGACGATGCAGTTGTAACTGGCTACTGAGTGTTGGCCTTGTCCCCCTCCATCCTATCCAATGCCACAAGGCTAGCCTGCAGGCAGTGCCAACCCTTGGGGATCCTCCAATGGGGGTGGGAAAGAGTGGGAAGTTGAGAGTGCTATTTCTTCTGCTTCTCCCTCCTCCCTTTCCTATTCTCCATTGGCTTCCCACCCTCATCCTGGTCTTGCTTCTTCCCTAGCTCTGGTTGCCCAGTCATTATATCCACAGTCCATGTGAGTCAAATGGAAAGCCCCAAGACCATCCCTCTCTGCCCACCCCACTGCCAAAGAAAGAGGACACAGTGGTGGGAGTGGAGCTTCTCTTGGGAGCACTTCAGGGTGCTTTTTACCCAGCCCAGCCATGTGCAGAATGCAGTGGATGACTCATAGCCCAACTGCGGCACCTCCATGTGTGAGAGACTAGGAGTTATTGGAAAATGACAGGCCCCACGCTCCATTGGTGCAAATACACCTCCCAACATGCCGTGGGGTTAACCAACTACCACCGCAAGCTGAGCTGATGACGAGAGAACCAAACCAGCAGCAATTCCTAATTAAAATATAAGAATAGCAGCAACTGGGAACCAGACCCAGTCTGAGGTCACCCTGATGGTGCCCTGGATGATCTAGAAGATTCTTGCCCAAACACCTCCCCTCCCAAGCAATGGCCTGCCCGAGGGGATGTGCGGCTGCCCTTCTCAGCCAGATGCTGAACCAAAACCTTTCTCATGTGCTTATCCTTGCTGAGAAACACCCAACACTCACAGCCCTCAGTGACTCACCAGGCTTGTGGGTGAGTGGCTTCTGTTCTACAGACATGTGCCTCATGGGCTGAGGAAGGCTCTGCACTCTGGAGGACCTCGTGTCTGTTGTAGGGAGAACAGTCACAGGTGGGAGTTACAAACCTGGGCTCCAGCGCTAGTTGTCTGCATTTGAAACTTCGACAGCTCCTGGGAGGTTATGCAAGGCAGTAGACCCACTCATTTCCTGAAGATTCCGTGGTACCCATGTGGGACATTTCATGACCCCCGTGGGATGGAGGGCATTTCCTGTTCTCCTTGTCTCTTTGCTCGCTCTTCCTCATGCCACAGCAAACACGCAAAGATGAGATGAGAAAGTGGCTTAGACAGCACAGGGGGAGAGAGCTGGGAGGGAGGCAGAGGTTGGGTTGAGGGGCACATCCTGGTACTGCCTCAGCAAGACTGCTGGGAGTCATCCCAGCTCAGCTCCTCCTGCAGGACAAGTGCTGTATCTGCCTGGGAGCAGTCTGCTTTGGTTACCCCTGCCACATGCATTCACTGGCAGGGAGTAACCCTTGGGAAAGGTGGCCTCCCTGAAAAGGTGACATTGGAGTCCTGACTAGATGCAGCCCCTGTGGATGCAGGCCTGCAGGGCAGCTTGACAGTGCTGCTTCCTGTCATGCCACGACCTCCGTGGTGGCCGTGGAAGGTGCTGCATTGCCGAGGCCCACTCATGAAACTAACCTCTAGGGCCATCCAGTGTTATCTACCACTCCCCTCTCAGCATTCCCTGCCCCCAGCCTCTCTCCTGCACCAGGGCAACTCAGACCTGGATGCTGTGCTGACTCTGTGACTTGCTTTACCCGACCACAGCATACATGTGTGCCATCCCTGAAGACACTTGCCATGGCATGAGATACCCTTACTCCAGAAAGTGCTCTCAAGCCAATGAATCCTTACTCGTCTAGTTCTGTGCCCCAGGTCCTTACAAGCCAGTTTCTGGGTCTCCCCTCAGGCTGCTGCCTGTGCCACCACACACAGTAAATTCTGCATCATTGTAGGTATCCTAACTTCACCATTAGTGACGATGCCCTGTCTTGTGCACAAGGTCATGTCCCTGGGTCATCCCTGGTGAAAAACTCAGCAACTACATCTCACTTGGTGCCAGAGAGCACCCGTGCCCCACTGCAAATCAAGATGGCCTCTGCATTCTCAGATGACTTAGGAGATTTCTGGGGTTAGACTCCACCAAACAGATGCCACAGGAGAGGGTGAGAACAGGGAAGATGTTGGAATTTCAAACACACATGTTGAATCAAGCCAGTGTGTGACCTGCAGAGGAGCAGATGCCATGTGGTACCCCTGTCTCACATAGCAGGCAGCATGATGTTGACACAAGCATGGTGTTGGGTTTTGGAACAGTCGGGACCCTTGCTCACCAGCATCTCTTTAGCCGCAGTTCTTGGAAACCTGTTCTTACAGCTGCCACAGTGATTCTCCACCCCCTCAACTGATAATGACAATGGCATCAGGTGAGGACTCCTGCTTCCACAAGGAAGTTTCCTATTGAGAAGTTGAAGCATCCATCCCAGCGTAAGGCCAAGGCCTTCCTCAACCTCAGTGAACCAAGTCAGGACACAGCCCAACCCCCTGAGGGGGAATCTCTGCCGAGTTCCAGGTGCTGACCAGTTCGAGCTGGAGTCTGCTCCTAGGGCTGGCATGGGATAGGCAGGTATCTGAACAAGGAAGGCAGGCACTGCTGGGAGGACAGAGAAAGGCAGCAGGTATTGGGAGGCCCACTGATGAACTCTGCTGCAGTAAGGACCCTGCGAGGAAGAGCATTCCTTCCTACAGATGGCGGTGGGCTGTGTACAGAGCTGGGGTTACATGCACCCCCTCGCAGCATGGGCTGCTCCCGGCATCCCTGCAAAGACCAGGGAGGGGCCAAGACCTAGTGGGTCTAGACCCAGCAGGCAGGAGCCTCCTCGTTTCTCATACTTGATTCACAGCTCAGTTTGTCATTTTGCTTTGCAATCTCCCTCCTTCCCACCCCCTCCCCCTTGGGGTCTGCCACTTCTCCCCAGAACACTAGATCAGCACTCAGGAGTAAATTCCAAGTCAGTGCCAGTGAGATATTTTTAGAGCGATTAAATGCAGTCCTAATTCCTTGCTTTCTCTTAAGGCTCATTTCCTATTTCCCTATTAAAAGGAATAAAAATCCAACCTGGAATGCTGCCCAGTACCCTCTTGAGGGAAGGAGGTGGGACCGGACACTAGCCAGTAGCGGCCAAGGTCAGATGGAGTTTGCCTGGGCAGCTTCATGAGGCTCGTGAGCCGGAGCAGCTCCTCTGCCTCAGCCATGCTTTTGAGCCAGTTCTCAGACTCTGCTGCTGGGACCTGCCAGGCCTCCTTTCCTGCTGTCTTCTCTGTCCCCTCCATCCCCAAATTACCTCTATTTTCCGTAGCCAGAAATCCTTCTCTCTGAAAGTTTCCCTGGTCGGGTCATTAGAAGCTTAATTCGAACCCTAGACATAGGCTTTTGTGCATGCTCCCTCTGCAAACCACTCCCTTTTCCAAAGAAAACACTCTCAGAAAGAGACTCCCAGGACTGCCTCTTCATGTGTCAATGTGGCTTTGTTGGGGAAGAGTGTCTGAATCCTGCCTCTGCAATTTAAGAGATGTGAGGTTTTTTTTAAAAAAAACCAAACTCTTTATTCTAAAACACTTTTGGAAGGATTACAAGAATAATACAAAGAACACAGATAAACTCTTTACCAAAATCCGCTACTTGCTCAATAATTTGAAAGACAGATGTAGAGCTGCACTCTGCTGACTCCTTCCAGATGCCCACCATGGCTGAGGCTGGGCCAGGTCAAAGCATAGACCCAGGAACTCAGTCTGGGTCTCCTCCGTGAGTGGCAGGGACACAAGTACTTGAGTTCTCACCTCTTGCTCCCCAGGGTGTGTATGAGTTGGAGGTAGAAATGGGACTTAAACCGAGGGACTCTGTTCTGCGATGCAGGTGTCCCGGGGGACATTCTAACCAATATATCAATTGCCTGCCCATTAATATGTTTTAAAATAAATGTCATCGCCCATATCAAGGTGAGCATGATGCTAGGAGAAACGCACAGATAGTAGTTACCATACTGAAGCACATGAATGTGTCCATTACTCCCAGCTGTCTTCCGTGTGTGTGCATATGTGTATGTGTGCTTATTCACATGTATGTACTATATAGATTGTGTAGGTGTACATGTGTATATGCATGTGTGTTGATCTGTGCATGTATATGCACATACATGTGTGTATACGTGTATATCTGTGTGTGTCATGTATTTTAGGTATGTATGCAGGTGGATATATATGTATGTGTGTCTGTATATGTTCACATGTGTGTTCCAAGAGCAGCTACAGTCTACTCAGTTCACAGAAATCCCACATGTTAACTATACAGCTTATGCTGTACACTGGATCTCTAGATATGTTCTTTATTTATCTGCATTTTGCACTCTGTGATCATCTTTCTACCCCTGATAACCATGTTTCATTCTCCCTTCTGTGCATTGAAGTTGACATTTTAGATTCTACATGGAAATGAGCTCAGGAAGCACGTTTTTCATGTCTGCATTGGTTCATCTACAACAATATCCTCCAGGGTCATCCATGCCATGGAAACTGCAGATCCCCTTTTCAAAGGCTAAATAATGTTTCATTGCGTATAAATACCAGTTGCTTCTCCACTCACGGGCTAGAGGGTACCCATGCTATTTCCGTATCTTGAATATTGAGAGTAATGCTGTAGTAAACCTGGGAGTGCAGATATCTTTACAGGGTGATGGTTTTGTTTCCTTTGAATACAGTATACCCAGAAGAGGGATTGTTACATCATTCAGTATTTCTGTATTTCTACTTTTCATAGTGGCTGCACCGATCTACATTCCAGTAGGATCCAAGCATTCCTCTTCGTCCATACCCTGGCTGACATTTATCATCACTTGTCTTAAACACAAGATCCAAAGTAATAAAAGTCCTAGAAGAAAACAGACAGTTAATGTGGCCATTGAATATGATAGTGTGACATTATACCAAAACTCCAGCTTCTAAAGCAAAGGCAAAGAAATGGGATTCCATCAAACTCATAACAATCCACTATCTAAATATTGGGGGAAGATATTTGTGAATCAGGTATCCATAAAGGGCTTGTAGCTAAAATTTATAAAGAATTCCTACAATTTAGCAACAAGAACCTGTTTTCTTTTAAGGGCAAAGGACCTGAGTAGATATTTCTCCAAAGACAAAAAGATGGCCACTAGGTGTGTGAAATATGTTCCCTGGGGAGACATACACAGGAGGAAATGTCTCCACAGAGCTGCTAGCTAGCATCAGAAAGATGGCATGGAGGGAGCCAAGTTTGCCTGAGTAGGTTGTTGACCCCCTCCATGTCTCCATTCCTTTCCATCTCCTGTGAAAACAGGAGTCTTTGTAGGGCTGCCCCCCTGGGGCTCCTGTGAAGATCAGATTAATGGTTTAAAACAGTGCCTTGGAAGTGGCATTAACCAGGCTAGGTTAGGCTGCCCTGCACTGACAAGCAAAGCCTGAAATCTCAGCAGCTTAACACATAATTGCTTCTCTCCCTGGCTCCTGACTAGTGTAATTGTAGACTTTGGTAGCAGCGGCTGATGGCTCTGTAGCTGGATGCTACAGAGAGATCTGTGTGAGAGATCTGCATTGAGTTCCTACTTCCTGGCTTTTGCCAGGGCAGTCCTAACTGTTCTGAGAATGAGCCAGTGGAAGGGAACTCTCTCTCTCTCTGTGTGTGTTTATGTGCATGTATAAAATTAAGTGGTTATTTTTAAAACTCTACAAAATACAATTAAAGCGTTTGTAGGAAGATGGAGAAGCTGCAAATCTGCCTAAGAGAGATGAAACCATTAGTGAAGCACCTGCGAGCCATGGCAGCATCAAAGGCAGTAGACACTGAGCCCTCTGCAGTGCTTCTGTCACATCCAACTGGCTTCAAAAATCTCCCAGCTCGGCTCTGGCCCCCAAATACATGCGTGAATGAGTAGCCCTGTCCTTGGTGGCAAGAGCCAGAGTCATACAGGAGACCTGGGCCTACTCAGTTCAGCAGCCTCTCAGCGTGGGAGTCAGAGGAGACAAGAGGAGGCTGGCAGATGCTCAGTAGAAACCTCCTATCTAAGCCAGGGGGGCATGGAAGAGAGATGCCTTTGAGCCATTAACGACAACGCGTGCACCCCCAGGTCCAACCCTAGGCGCTCAGTGTGGGTATTGTCTCAGGATTCAACCCCACATCCCCACTCCCGCAGAAACTCTCGGTCACTTTTACAGCCTTTGCCTGCGCAAGTCTATATTAATTAAAGAGCAAGCTCAAGATAGGAGAGCCAAGTGTCTCATTTCATCAAGTAGATAATGTTCGAGATTTTAATTTACAAGGAGAGCGGAGACTAGGGTCTGGCTGCTATGGAAAGCCTCTTACTTTCCACATCTGATATCTCAAGACTCTCAGAGTTGCCATAAATTCTGATAAAATGTCTTTCCCGAGGCAAAAGATAATTTTTATAAGCTTTTGGAAGGGACTAATAAAGCCGTAATCTACCGTCTTCCATTATTTAAGGGCCTGGCTGGAGAGACGTGATTTGTAAGGGTTTTATATATAAATACACCGACGGGTATTAATTCTATGTCTCAATCCATCACCCGCACTGGGAATAAAATGTGGCAGAGTTTTGGTTGCCCCAGGACTGGTTTTTTGCCTGGGCTGAACTGGCAAGGTCATCTCTGAGCTCACTCCCAGGAGAGCTCTGTGCCTCTAGGACAAGGGATCAAAGGCGTGGCTGCCAACACCCGCCATTCATCCCCTGGCCCCGTACAGTAACCTGAGGCATCCCATCCATGCCTTACAGTCAGGATTCACTGTGGGAGACCGGCTGAGCCACCATCTGACAAAAGATGCACATTGAGGATTTGCCTGTCTCTCTCTGGCCCGAGTGTTCTAGCTCAGGGCTTATCATGTGGATGCCAGCCTGAGCGACCAGTGACAAGAAGCTTAAGCTCAAGACAACCCTTGCATCTTGTGCCAAGAGCCTGGGTTGTCCACCTGGTAGCCAGAGAAGATTTTAGAGGCGGTAGTATTTGTGTGACTTATTCTGCAAGGGTACCAAATGCCCTGTAAGGTGCCTGTGATGCAACGAGGCGTGGAATCTATTGCCAAAATGTCTTCTACCAGCCTCCTTACCTCACTCAGGACAAGAGGCTATGGAAAGATGGCGTTGCTCTACATCAGCCATGTCTCTCAGTTTCCTCCCATGCTCTGAATTGGTCTAGGGAATCCAGCAGGAAGAAACCAAGAAAAGGAGGGTGCTGTGACATACATGAGCTCTCTGCCCTCTGACCTCATGGCTTAGGGTTGTCAGTGGATAGAGAAAGAGACTGGAGTCTGGATTAGTGAGGTGTGCAGTTCTCAGCTCCAAAGTCAGAACTGGGGTTCAAATTCAGATCTCGTCGGGCCCATGTCTGTCTGCAGTTTCTACCACAAATAATACCTACCAGGCAGAAAGAAAAAAAAAACATAGGGAACATTAGTACTATTTAAATCAGCCACATGGGTCAGCTACAGATTGCTGGGCAAGGGAGAGACTTATGCAAAGAAAACTCATGGAGGGAAACAGCCCAAGTAAGTAGAGGGTGGCTGCAGAAATCCCCTGAATAGCTCACCAAAGACCTGATGATACTGGTTGACAGCTGGCTGGAGAGCCCAGAAAGCCAAATAGGAAAGAATTCCAGCTGCAAATTCCGAAACAAGAGAACCGCCTTCCAGAGACTTCCTGCTGTCACGCTCCACCTAGACCAGACCAAGCAGCAGTTCTAACCCTGGCTGGATGGGCAGCCCGGACTGAATCTCAGGACCCGGCACTTCTTGTCCACAGTTGCCACACCAGGACACATTGTAAAGTTTTAGGTCACAAAAAGGGCCTTGAGGAACATTATGATGCACTGAGTAAGAGGAAGGAGGAAATAATTTGATCAGATACCAGCAGAAGCTGGTTGCCCAGGACCACTAGTTTTCTTCAGAGATATCCTTAGATTAGTGAAACAAGCAACTGAGGTCACTGGCAGCAACTTGAACTTCAAGATTTCCTGCAAGTAATCAGCAGCCTTCACAACCCTCACTGCCACTCTTGCCATAACCTTTCAAGGGCTGTGGTTTTCCAACTGAAATTCTTCCACTGGGAAGCAAAACTTCAGCCCAGTGGTTAACATGCTCTCATCTCCCACCAGAGTACATGGGCTCAATTTCTGCTCTGGCTCCGGATTACAACTTCCTGTTAATGCAGACCCTGGGAGGCAGGGAGGAATACTCAGGAAATTGGGAGTCTATCACTCATGTGAGACACCTCTCTCTCCCTGCTTCTCAGATAGATAATTTTTAATATACAGAAAATCAGAAACAGAATATTTCCTACTAGAAGTGCCCAGAGAAGCTCTTGTTTGCCTGCTTAAAATTGAGGGACATGTGGCCAAAATCCAAACTACCCAACAGAAGATTCCTGCTACCCTCAGAGAATGGAAAGTTAATTCCATTTGGAGAGGCACACCTGAGTCTGCCTATGTAGAGTCCCTATTGCATGTGTACAAGGCAGCTGTGTCCTCTGGATGGGCCACACCTCTATCCTAATGGTAGATCTCTCAACTTGCCAGGCACTTTCCTGACTGCCACTAGCACCTTTGGCAAGTTCTATGAGGTGGGTGTGACTCCTGTGTGGCAGATGGCAAACATGGGTTTCTGGAATGGTCAGATTCTTGGAGTCTGTCTTGATCAGCTCCAATGACTATAACAGAGTCCCACAGGCTGGGAGCCTTCAGCCACAGGCACACATCTTCCTACAGTTCTGGAGGTTGAGATTCTGGATCCAAAGCCAACATGGCAGGTTCCGGTGAGGGTCTCCTTCTGGATTTACAGGTGCTGTCTTCCCTCTGTGTCTCCCTGTGGGTCTTCCTGAGCTCATGCTTAGGGTGAATTTTTTGAAGGGAGGGAGAAATAAAGAGAGGAAGAGAGAGAGATTTCTTGTAAATATAATAATCAAAAACCTTAATTCATTCCTCAGAAGGCCCACCTTCAAATCTACACAAACCTGGAGTCGGGGTTCCCAAAATGCATTTTTAGGGAACACACATCTTCCTTCCCAAGTGGCCCCGTAGCCTGGTGCTGGCTGTCACACTAGGAAACTCGATGCAGTCAGGAAAGGCATGGGGTGGGGTTCAATAAAAGGATGGGGTGAACTCCTGTGTTGAATTCCAGCCCTGCTCAGAAAGGCCCACAATTTTCCCAAGCCTCAGAAAAGCAGCCCCCAACACCGGACGCTGCGGGCTGGTTGCACACAAAGGCAGCCTGCAGCGACTTTCGCTTGCCCTGCACAAAACACCCCTTAGAAAGCTCAATTTGCCGCCAGTATGTGATGGTTGGAAGACTTTCTCTCCAAACCCAAGCTGCTGGCTTCTCCTGCTGAGTTGGACAGCCTCTCCTCTCTGGGACTGCCCATTGGGCAGTGCCACCATCCGTGGGATATGAGAGTGACCCCTGTTGATGAGGCCACTGACTTGCCCAGCTCACCCTATTCCTTGCCGCTGGCCCCAGGCCCTCCCTGGCCCGCCCCGGCCATGCACTTGCCCCCTGGAATCTGAGGGAGACGAGGCCAACGCAAAGCAGCTCGGCCTCCGGGGCCTTCTCCACAGAGGCGACAGCGCAGTATGAGTCCTCTTTGATTTCAAGGTTGCCCGGGCAGTGTCCAGCTGCTCCTGTCTTCTAGGACAATACTGCATAATTCACATGAAAGCAGATGAATATACAGTCAGGAAGTGCAGACACTCGATAGGACTTCTAAAGGCTTCTTCATTTGAATGATAAAAAAAAGAGAGAGATTATCCCAACATATTCTCTCCTCCCTTGTGAGATTCGAAGATGGTCTCCCAATTCTCTAACCCCCTGACTACTTGGGCAATAACCAGAGAATCCTGTAAGCCGGAGGTGAGCAATTTCCTGGGTACCCCATGCTGGTTGCAGCATGCCAACACTTCCACAGCCCCCACATGTAAGCCCCATCTTGGCATTTATTTAGGATTGAAGACAATGTCCCCGACTCTGGGCTTTAGGCTGTTTTGTCACTCTTTCCTGAAGCCTTGCCCATAGGGCCGCTTCTCTGATCATGTGTATTGTCGTCAAGTTTCTTCTCTTGGTCCAGGAGGAAGTCGGCCTGTTACTCAGCAGTGCTGCTCAGAAAATAAAAAGAAACAAACAGCTGCAGAAATGGTGATGGACTGTGTGCTGGGCTGCTGGGCTGCCTGCCACCTGGGCCCTGTGACCTTGAGCAAGGTGATTTACCAATCTGGGTTTCTGATGGTTCCTTGACTCAGTACAGGGTTTGCCAGGCCTGGGAGAAAACTGATCACAGATATGGGTGGGGTGGGGGAGGAATCCTTGAAAGATTTTAATACAATGAATGAAAGTCATTAACTTCAGTGAATCAATGCAGTAGTGCAAGAAACAACGTGTCCAAAAAGCGCATCAGGAGACAAGGGATTATTTACAAATGTGCACAGGTTTGAAGATCTGACAAAGGAAAGGTAGCACTGTGGGACCTGTGTCTGCTAAACAAAGGGGAACCCAGGGCAGAGCCAGGATCAGGGCTGCACAAAGCAGACCCCTGAGGGTGGCGGCAGGTGCATCTCCAGCAGGACAGCAGCCAACACACAACCAGCACCTGCTGGGGACACCTGGAGGAAGACCACCTCAACCTGCTTCTCCTCACTCCTGCCACCTTTCCGTTTGGACCTTCCCTTGGCTGCATGCAACCAGAAGCCAGAGGTCTATGGGCATCATGCTCTCAAGCCAAGAGCATCCTGCCAAGGGTGCAATTGAACCTGAGGCGCTAAGACGTAGGGAAACATGAATATAATCTGGACCCCCCAGCTCTCTGGGTCTTCCCATCAGGCTCAGGAGGTAAGGATCTGCCCACTCCAGGACACAGATGGGTGGATTCCGAACTAGGCAGGCCAATCAGTATGCTCAGGGTCACCGGGGCAATAGGTAGCAGAGGCAGGCGCTGAAGCCAGTGCCCTGCAGCTTGACTTCTCAAATAGATGAAAGGAGGCCTTGGTCCTATCACCATTCTGAGCCACAGTGCCAGACAGATGCTTCCTGCTACTCAACTGCAAGTGTTATGCCTTGCTGTCAGCACAGTGGATCTGTGTCACATGGCCCACATAGGTTAACACTGCAAAGGTGAGCTCTGCTAAGGCAGGAAACACAAGCTTGGCAGCTGGAAGGCATACACCGTGCGAGTGGGCTAGAGTTTAGAGAGGTGGGAGCCATGCAGGACCAGCAGCCCCAGATACACCTAGAGCTTGAACACTTGGGTGTGACAAGTGACTGTTGGTGTGGAATGGGGGATGGAGAAGGTATGGGGGAAAAGAGCAGCAGCAGTAGAATGGAAGATGTCCTTTAGATTTGCTTGTACAACAGGCAACTGGACCTAACACAGCCAGCCAGGGGCATCTATGGGGCTCTGAGCAAATTATTTAACTTCTATTTCACAAGGAACTGGAGCAACTTGGCCATGTTCCCTGAATTTTGCTCATCCCTGGATTAATATGTAGCTTCTTTGGTAATTTCATGGAAATTGGATCATATAAAAATAATGTGTAGATTTCAAAATTGTTTTGCCCCCAAATAAGCTTATCTTGTTATTGAATAATTAACTTGAGATACAGATAGATGGACAGACAGACAGAATTTGCATCTAGTGGTTCATGTCCCAAATGTCTGCACTGCTTTCCCAGCCAGGATTGGGTCAGGGTGAAGGCAAGTGCTAGAAACTGTCAGAATCTTCTATGTGAATAGCAAGGACTCAATGACTTGGCATCTGCTGCCTCGGAGGATCTGCATGGACAAGAGGCTGGACCCAGGCGCTCTGACAGAGCCTGGGTGTGTTTACTGCTCAATGAATACTTTCCCTGTCCACGAACATCCGAAAGTTCCTTTTACAGAGAAAACTTAAAGACATGGAAATCGTCCAAATCCCTAGCCACCTGGTGGACAAGGTCAACAAGAACCTTAGATGAATAATGTGGGTGGGAGAATAAACTCTCACTGTGTCACATCACTGACATTTTAGGATCCTTGTGTGACAGCAGCTGAAATTGACAGACTGATATGAAGAGTTCTGTGGATGACTCAATCTTGTACAGGAAAAAGACTCTGCGAGACTCTGGAAGTTCAGAATGTCCTCCAAGGAAGATCCCTTCTGGCTTCTAAAAGCAGTTTCACTAGGCAAAAGAGAATCTACTTTCCTCCAAGATGAGGACAGCCAACTCCTACCTGTGGGCCACAGAAGCCCACGAAAACACCTGGTCCAGCCCTGTCAAGGCAACTGTAGGACGGAACTTAAAATCCAGTACATCTTCTACAGAATCATTTTTTTAAACATTCTTTTTTCGTGTATTTGAAAGACAGGGTTACAGAGAATGGAAGGGCAAAGAAAAAAAAAAATCTTCCATCTGCTGGTTTCCTCCCCAAATAGTTGCAGTGTCTGAACTTGGGTCAGTCCAAAGCCAGGAGCCAAGAGCTTCTTCCAGGTCTCTCACGTGTGTACAGGGTCCAGGCACTCGGGCCGTCCTCTGCGGCTTTCTCAGGCACATTAGCAGAGAGTTAGATTGGAAGTGATGCACCTGGGACACGAACCAGGTGGACGAAACAGACAGCAACCTTACCCACATACCCCTCCCTTTACCAGCCCGTAGCAGGCTAAGTTTTTAAGTAGAACATTTTATATGGCCCGAGAATGATGCTGCAAATACTCCAGTGGCCCTTGGCAGAAAAAAATAAAGTGTTCCACAGCCCGTTAAGGAAAAGTGGGTTGTAGCCAGTGTGAGAGAACTGGAATGGGAAGAGACATATACCCCAGAACAGGGGCCTCCGCTGGACTGGGTCTGTCTATGTACTGGGTACGTCAGTCTCTGGGGACCCAGAAGTGGCTGAGACTCCGGTATCCATTCCCTAACGTGGCCTGGCTTTTTGACAACAATCCTCACAGTGCAGTAACAGCCTACAGAACTTGGCCAGCAGGAAACTGACACTCTCAAACCTCTCTTATTGTATATTGGTTGCAGTCGCTCTTACTCAGTTTAAAGGCTCCAGCAGCAGAGGTTTTTATTTGTGTGTTGTTTGTTTGCTTGTTTATTTCCTACCACCAAAAATGGAACCATTTTCCATGAAGTAATTGAGACCCACCACACTTCCTCTCCCTCCACACTGGTCCCATCACACCGTCCCAGAACGAAAGCAGGAGAGAGGAGGCAGCCAGGGTTTCCCAAACCATGGCCTAATTCCGTGCTATTTGATATTCCTGCAAACCAGGACCCACACGAAGCACTGGGACAGTGTTTGTTTGGAGAACACACTTCCTCCCCCGCTTTGTACTGCAAGCCCAGGACCTAATGAGATGTGTGTCTGTTCTGCAAATCAGGATTTGGTGAGGGCTCCGCAGAAGGTGGTCTGAAAACACAGTTTCTCTACCTCAATGTACAGACACGGAAGAGAGGAAATATCCCCATCAGTTAGGAAGGCCCCAGCTCCCAGGAGCAGAGAAGTCAATTGCAAGGTCTATGTTAACAAGGGCTTAGTTTTCTCCCACTGTGACACATCTGGAAGATGGCACCATTGGGGCACTGGTTCAACCACTCAGTCGTGCAATCAAGGGCTCAGGTTTGCTTGATTTTGCAGGTCCTTCCATCTTGGGTGTGTTAGCTTAGGAACACGTGCTCTTGCCTCCTGGTCCTACAGTAACTGCTGCAGCTCTCTCTGGTCCTCATGTCTGCCTCCAAGGAGGTAAGCAAATCAATCCAGGAATAGCTTTTTCCTAAGGAGGCTTCTTCCCATTTTTAGGAGCTTGCTACTTCTCTGTTACTCCAACTAGAGTAACTGGAGGTGACTGTGTCTCTAGGTTCCATTCCTGATTTTTCTGGGACTCAGTTTACCTTTTGTGCTAGGTCAGAGTTGAGCACAGTGATATTCAAGAATCCTCTTGAAATTTATGACTTTGTGGCTAAGAGCTGAAAATTGCACCCTTCCAGGCTCACGGGGGAAGACAGGGTCCACCCCACCTCTCTTTGGTCGGGCCTCTTCTCCCCTGCCCTGGGGGATTCCTCTGCCCTCCTCCCTTGGCCCCTCCAGGATCACATTTGTCCTTGCTGATCTCAAACAGCAGCACCAGGGACAAAGGAGGCAGCCATACCTTGGCCCTGCAGAGGCTGCTCTGACTTGCTGGGGGACCTTGGGTCAATCTCTGGCTTTCTCTGTGTTTCAGATTGTCCAAGTGTTTAGGGAGATAGCCAGAAAGGAAGACCTACACTGGAATTCAGAGTGTTAACCTGCCTTGCAAGGGCCAAGGAGACAGGAAGGGCTCATGGCTTTGTCGGAAGCCCTGGAGGTGGGCTGCATCCTAGGCAGAGCCCTGGGGAGCCGCTGCTGGTTCTCAGCACCTCAGGGAGCCCGGGGCAGGTCCTCCGGTTCCTTTTAATCCTGGCTCAGTTCTTGTTTCACACACAACTCCAGGCATGGCCTGCAGATGACCCTGTTCCCTCAAACTTGGGGTTTAAGGATTCATTCTAAGAATACTTGGCAATGACCCATCTCACTGTGTTTCTCCCTCTCTCTCCCTCTATTCCTTATTTCTTTCTCCTTTCCTCCTTTTCTCCCTCCTTCCCCTTCCTTCCTTCCTTCCTTTTCTCCATCCTTCCATTCCTTCTCCCTTCTTCCCTCCCCCGATCCCACCCTCCTTTCTTCCTTCCTCCCTTCCTTCCTGATTTCCTCTCTCCCTTTCTCTCATCCTTCTTTCCTCCCTCCTCCCACTCCCTCCCTCCCACTAGCCCTCCTCCCATCCCCTTCCTTCTCCAAATCCACAGGCATTTATTGAGCAGTTGCCATCTGTCAGGACAAAGCCAGAAAGAGCAGTGGGTCTGACAGTCGCTGCCTTCCCGGAGGTGATCCTCAGAGAGAGTATGCGATGCACTCTACATTTAACCATTAGGTGGTGAGGGGTTGGGGTAGGGTGGGAGGTGGGCACAGGAAGAGTAGTGGGGCAGGTCCTGCTGTGCTACAAAAAATCTGGAGCTGGGTGCTTTTTAAGGAAAGGGAAGTTTAGCTGATATGAACTTCAAGAATACATGGCCAATGTCCCTCGGCTTTGGTAAGGTCTCGTGGTAGATGGGGTCACCATGAAGGAGTGTGCACACGGGACACATGTGGAAAGGTGGGAGAACTGCCAGGCTTCTTAGTTACCTCCTGTTCATCTGGAGCCAGCCCAGTCACCCGAGAGCTGCATCAGTCTCCTCTACCCTGACCTAGTGACTGTCCCTCCTCCTAAGGCTCTGCTGTCTCAACACCATCACATCCAAGCCCCCAGCACAGGAAGCTCTCGGGGACAGAACACAGCACAGCGAGGGTAACCAACTATGCAACCATAGAGAGGGATTGCTGGAAGTCTTCCTGGAGGAGGCTGCGCCCGTGCTACCAGCAGACTCAGTTGACTGCTATGGGGGCTTGGAAACCTACCACCTGCCCTGCAACGGCCTGAATAGGAGAGACTCAGGTGCTGTCCACTCTCCAGAGTCCCCGTGGGATGAGGAGGAAGCTACACTCTCACCCACCTCATAGCTCAGCCTCTTTTCCCCCAGCTATCTCCTCTCCTCCTGTGCTATGGATTAGAGCAGAGCATTGAGCCCAGAAACCACCCCACCCCACAAGGCCCAGAAACTCCGTTCAATTTGTCCTTTTTTCTTTGTTGCTCATTTTCAGTTATTTTTATTTTATTTAAAAGGTAGAGGGACAAAGACACACACACACACAGAGAAAGAGACACATAAGAGAAAGAATCTTGCATCTGCTGGTCCAGTCTCCAAATGCCTGCAACAGCTTGGTGCCCAGAGCTTTGAACTCTACCCGGGTCGCCCACGCGGGTGGCAGGGACTCGTATGTTTGAGCCCCCACTTGCTGCCTTCCAGGATGCACATTAAGAGAAATGTTGGAAGAGAAGTGGAGGAACCAAGGCTCAAACCTGGGCACTCTGATATGGGATGTAGGCCTCCCAAAGCTGCATGTTAGTCAGTGTATCAGACATCCACCTGCCAGCTGTTCTCTTGAACTTGTAGAAGCCTGTTGGTCCTTCTGGGCCACCTGTTTCCAAATACACAAGAAAGCCCAGGATGTGCAGAGGGAAATAAAGAACAAGGCGGCCTGAGTCAGCCAGAACAATACCTTGCTAACAAGGCACCAGTGTTTTTGTTGGTCCTGTGATCAATAGCAATGCATAATTAAGAGGCTCAGCATTGACTGGCTACTCAGCTGCGTGCCTATGAGATACATCCCTTGCCAACCCCAGACCAAGCTGCCTGGCTTCCAACATCCAGTCTCTCCTTGCTCAGGGAGGAGCTTCCATCTAGTGAAGACCAGGCACACACTTGACCTGGGCTGATGGAATAACAGCTGACAGTGCAGACCCCTAGAGGAAGACTGCATCAGTTAGCTGGTGCCACCAAAAGCTGCGTAACAAGCATCAAGCAATGTCAGAGGCTCAGAACAAAGAGGAGCCACTTAGCTCCTGCCTCTGTGTGTTGGCTGGACAGGCACCCCTGACTTTGAGCCAGGTTTGCTTGTATATTCACAGGTCAGCTAGGAATCTGCTGACCTCAGCCACAGGGCTGGGGTTGCTAGACTCCACCAAAGATCTTCAGATCTATTCCACTTGCCTGTCACTCTTCCTGTTTCAGCAAGCCTGCTTCACTTCTAACAGAAACCCAGATTTGCTGTATTTCTGTAGTCTTAACTTGGATTCTTTAAGGAATGAGAATGTCATGAAATATTCACCAATTTTCTAAGTTTTGTGATGGTGATTTTTCTCCCATGAAACTCAAGCTAGCATGCATAGGAGAAGCCCATTGATCTATACCTTGTTTTGTTTTTGACTCATCTATCAGTCCAGTCGTGGTCTATCAGCATGTACTTGGAGGACAACGGCAGGAAAACCACATGCTGAGGTGAGAGACGATTGTTCAGAGTGCGTTCTAGCTCTACTTTTACGTTCTATGGTTTGTAATTTTAACTTCTTGCTTTACCAAAATGCAAAGTCATGATGTATTTTCAATAAAGACAGCAGCTGCCAGTAGCTGAGGATCCGCTACATTCCAGATGAGTCCCTGCCCAGGCACACTGAAGATCGCATGGGTCCAACCCATGCTCCTTTCTCAGCCTCTTTCCTGCACTAGGACACTTTGAGTCAATTTCCTATAGGGTCTTTCAGTTGGGTGCTTGGTGTTATTGCTTAGGATGACTGTATCCCTGTTAGAGAGTCTGTGCTTGAGTCTTATTCCATTTCTGATTCCACCTTGGGAGGCAATTGTGGCAACTTAAGTAGCAGGGTCCTGGCCACCCATATGAGAGACCTGGATTGGGTTCTGTGTTTTGACTTTAGCTTTCTCCGGCCCTGACTATTGCAGATATCAGAGGAGGGAATCAGTGAATGGAACTCTCTCTCTCTCTCTCTCTCTCTCTCTCTCTTTTTTTTTCCCTGATTATTGCAGATATCTGAGGAAGGAATCAGTGAATGGAAGTCTCTCTCTCTGACTCTCTCTCTCTCTCCTTTTCAAACAAATAGATATGTATAGTTTTAAAATAGATCTATTATCTTCATTGTCTTTGGTCTCAGGACACACCTGTGAAACAGCAGGTCACAGGCCAGAATGACCATGGCTGATCCCTATTTGGCAGAAGGGTGAACAAAACTCACAGGTTTCGTGGCTTAGCCGGAGGCCCCAGCCAGGACCCATGGCTGGAGATTCCCAGGGAAGAGACTTTGGCTAAGGGCTGCTAAGAGGCTTTGGATGGGAGGCCACAAATGCTGTCTTTGCAGCCAGGACACAGCGCTTCAGCTCTCTATCTTCTGCTCCACCCGGTTAGAGCTAAGCCCTGTCGCTAAGAAGGTCTAAATGAGACTCCCATGCTAATGCTCAGAAAGCCTTATGTGAATAACAATCAGCATTGGGTACTTTTTTTTAAGTTGCTAATATTAATTTTACAGAAATAAAGTCTAATTGAATTCCTCCTGGCTTTCCCCCATTAACTTAATGTTATGGACTTTTAACGGATGTTTTAATTAGACGGTCCTATTAATGGGAATATGGCTCAATTTTCAAATGAGGGCCTAAGCTGCCAATATTCCCATTTGGACTTTTAATTAAGGTGAGAAAATATTAACCAATTACACTAGGTTATTGCCTGGGCTCTTTGGAAGATGGTGAGGTCACAATAGATCAGGCCTGCAAGGGCCTGGGGAGGAAGTGAGAAGAGGAATTGGGCTCGGAGAGCAGCAGACGGGCAAGCCAAGTGCCCAGTCACTTGGAAGAAGGGGGAAGTGGAGATGCATGTGTGGATATTGGTTCACACACTTACCTGTATTTCATCCTAACTTTTCTCTGTGTGTAAAATATTTGGTTAGTGAGTATATTTACTAGATTTGCTGTGTAACAAAACTCAAGCATTTCATCTGGTTTAGACCAGACTTGACTCATCTTGACCGTACTTATTTATGTATCTGCCCCGTCAACTAGTGTGCCATCAAGGGGTGGCGGGGTGACAATTATCCTCACAGGCATAGCTAGGATTCCTGGGGTCCTGTTCACCTGCGGTGGTCTGGTCCAGGTTGCAGGGGTCTCAAGAGCTGTAAGAGAGTCAGCCCTGACCCTCCAGTGCTTTTCAAGTTTGCACTATGTTATTTGCCAAAGCAACTCATTGGATGAAGGTATCAGAGATGTGAACACATTGGGTCATTCCTGGTTATTATAAGGATTAAGAGATAGATGCTGGGAGCCAGCACTGTAACAGAATAGGCTAGGTTCCATCTGCAGTGCTAACATCCCATATGGATGCTAATTGAGTCTCGCCTTCTCCACTTCCTTTCCAGCTCCCTGCTTGCAGCTGGGAAAGGCAGCAGAAGATGGTTCAAGTCCTGGGGCCCCTGTGACCATGTGGGAGAACCAGAGGAAGCTTCTGGATCCTGGTGTTGGATCAGCCCAGCTCTAGTCATTGTGGCCTTTGAGGGCATGAACCAGTAGATGGAAGAGCTCTTTTTCTATCTCTCTCTCATCACTCTGCCTCTCAAATAAAAATGCAATAAATCTGAAAAAAAAAAAGAGAGAGATGGGGTGGCTGGCTCAGCTTGGAGACAATGAATTAAAGTCATGAGTACAAGCACCTGTAGGAACTGGCACATGAGTGAGGGGAGCAGGCCTGGTGGTAGATATGGTCAGTCTCTAGTGATCCATAGCTGAACAGATTCTCTACCACCAGCCCCAGGCAGGCGTAAGATGGCTAGCGAGCCTGCTTCCCCTGAATTTTTTATAATCTCTTTACATCTAAGGGCTGGAAACAAATGTAAAAATTAAAATCCTATACAGTCGACAGAGAAAGAGCAGAAGTCAGAACGGGGATCATGGAGACCTCATGAGTCAAAAGACATGCAAATTAAACCAACAAGGAAGTTGAGTTCACATCACAACTTTCGTCATGGCTGATGGGCATAGACACTGGAGCTAGGGTGTGGTCTTGAAGCATGGATGTTGTAGGTAGATTCTACCTGGAAACTCTCCTATTCAACACGTGCTGAGAGTTGTATGTCCATGCTCAAGAGGAGACCCCTTTCATAGCGATCGTGATGGCGTCATACGTGAGAGTTCAGCTTGGGAGGGAGTGTCAACAATTGCCCTGGGAAATAGATTCTTGCATAACAACATGATGTAGCCTTATACAGGGGGAAAAAAATGACCAAAATGTTGGGGCCAACACTGTGTGGCAGAGGTGAGGCTGCTGTTTCTGACTCCTCTGGCATCCCATGTGGGTGCTGGTTCCAGTTCTTGCTGCTTCACTTCTGATTCAGCTCTGAGCTAATTTGCCTGGGAAAGCAATGGAAAATGGCTCAAACGCTTAGGCCTCTGCACCCACGTGGGAGATGCAGAAGAAGCTCCTGACTCCTGGCTTTGGCCTGGCCTAGCCCCAGCCATTGCAGTTATTTTGGGATGAAAGATCTCCCTATCTATTTGTAACTATTGTAATTATTTTTTAGAAAACCAAAAATATTGATGTAAATAGGTATTTGAATGAGTTTCACCAATGAGACACTGAATAAAAGGCACACACAAAAAATATATACCATGTGAATCCCTTAAAGAAACTTCAAGAAGAAGGTTAATTAAAATATCTTTATGTAAATTACAAAGCTATTTTTACTGGAGTAGGAAAGTGCTTGATGGTGATTGTCTAGGGGGATAGAGAAGAATGACCATGGCAGGTCTCCCAGAGGCCAAAGGTGACTACCAATACTCCATTCCTTGCCTGCAAGGGCTTCCCTGAGTTGGGTATTTGAAGGGGAGCCTGGCTGGCTCTTAGCATGGTTCACTGGTTTCCCTGGGTGGTGATCAGCTGGTAACCCGGTGACCGTGGAGGATTTCGGTGCCCTTTGCTCATCTACTCAGTGCCTTGGCAGGAAGGGCTGGGGAACAGGACTCATCTGGGCGGCACCCCCGCTCCACACGGGAAGCTGGCATCCTTAGGTGGCAGTACCTCGGGATTCCAAGGGCAAATGTTCTCAGAGGCAGGAAGTGGAAGATGCTGGTCTCTTAAAGCTTAGACTAGTAACCAACACAATGCACTCCTGCCATATTCTACTCATCGAAGTGGTTATATGGAGTCCAGTGGTCCAGGAGGAAGCAGGGGGCACACCCCTCCTTGGAAGGATGTCAAAGACTCCAGCTGTCTTAAATCTGCCTCATGAGGTGAGCAACATGATTGCAATTGTTACCATTGCTTATGTGTCTATTATTCTGCCAGTGTTAGAAATTGGAGAAGATAGCCTTGGAATCCAGTTCCTCTCATTGCACCTGCTAGAGCAACAAACTCTGAACATTAAATTCCACCATAGTGTGGGATGGGATGCTGGGTTCTGTCCACACCCTGCAACTGGTTGGATGGGAGGTACTAAGTAGGGACACTTTGACCTGAGGAAATATCTTTTGTCTCCCCAACCCTCCCAGAACCCATAGTCCCAGAGCTACCCTCTCCATGTCATGTTCCCTTTGTAAAACTGCCTGCCCAGCCCCACTCCTGGCTTCCACATGCCATCAAGGAGCTGGATCAGAGGACACAGGACTCAAACCTGCGCCTATATATGATAATGATATTGCAGGAAGCAACCTAAAAAACCACGCCACAACACTGATCCCACAGAGGGCCAGACTAGCATACAAATCTTGTGCATGCTCTTTAGAACTGGGCTATGTTCTGGTTTCAATCTTTTGGCTGCAAGGCCTTGAGCAAATCAGTTAATATCTCAATGCCTCAGTTTTCTTGTCTGTAAAATGGTGAGAACCACAATATACTCCTCATTCTCTATGAGACTGAAATGGGTCGATACAAGGCAGCAAGAGGCCCTGCTCACCGTAAGGGCTGTGTGTTTGTCTGCCCTTACGTGAGAATGCACCTAGAAAATGACTTAACAGAGCGTACAGTGAAGAGGCAACCTTCCTATGACTGGGAGTCTTCTGTTCTTCTCACTAAAGGCAACCTTTACTAGTCATTTCATGGATCCAGTGCAAGAACTGTTCAAAATGTCCATCTATTTAGTGTTTCAGTGATTTTACCAAAAAAAGATATATATATAGTAGACAATTGTATAGTCATCATCGCTTCTAAGCACTTTGCTTTCTTTCTTAACCTTGTTCTCAGGAGATATCGATATGCACTCAAAGAGAATAGCCTAGTAGAGGAAACTCAGAATGTCTAGGCCCTCAGGGAGAGATCTATAAAGGCAAAATTTCTAGAAAAGGCCTTTGAGTCCAACTGCAATGTTCCCAACTCTGTAGCTTTGGAAGGTTTTGCACCAAATGTACCATGCACCTTGGAATAATCTCTTTCCCTGGCCTCGGTATTCCCATCTGTGAAGTGGGTGTGAACAGGACTATCCTCAAAACTTTCCCATGGTAGAACCCTGGAGGGTCTCCAGAGTGTAAATCAGTACCAGCTGACCTCAGGGGCCAGGGACCTGGGACAGGCAGGGGGGTCCCAGTGCCCTCTCATTGCGTGGGAGTGTCTAGGATGGTTTCACACAGCCTTTCAGAGCGCATGTCATTGAGGCATGCAGAGTTGGGTAACAAGGCCAGAGCAAGAATGAGACAAATGTCCTGGGACTGTCTGAACGAACCCGGAGCGTTCCGAGACGCCAGGCAGGCGGCCTTGGTTTGTGTTGGACGCCTCACAGCCCGCCCGTGGTAACCGAACCGGCTTTTGTTTGTTTGTCTAAATAGGGAGACAGAGGCTCGGGGCTGCCTGGGATGGCTCCACAAACAGCCCCATAGCCAGAGTAGGCAGCCAGGGGGCTGAGCTGGGCAGCCACAGGCCGCAGGGACTGGGGAGGGGGTGCCCGGAGGCCAGGCCCGCTGAGCCTGAGAGGCGATTGGCATGGTGGCTAGGCAGGGCTGGGGAATGAGAGCTTACCATGTGACCAGCCCAGCATGGGGCCTCCAGTCAGTCTCCTGCCCTCCTTTTTTTTCCTCCCTCCCACCCACCCACTCTGGGCCCTGGTCATGCCTGGAGCCTCCCACCTCATCCCAGGGGATGCAGGCCTGGGTCCCACTTCCTGAGGACTGCATCTGTCAGGCCCATTCCCAACACTGATCCATTGAAAGCTCCTCTTCAGAGCTGAGGGAGCCAGAGAACCAGAATGAGGCCCTGGGTTTCTGGGAGACCAAAGCTGCAGAGGCTGGCAGCACTGGCTATGGGCCTCCTTGACCTTCAGACCCTCAGGGCCCTGCCTCCTCCCCAGCAGCTCAGCGCCCAGTGGGAGCAGTATTAGAGAAGGAGGAGACCTGATCTATTGGGAGGGACAGTATACCCAGGCTCCACATGGCAGCAGTCTTTGCTCTTTCGTGGAAAAGGAGACATTGACACAGCCGGGGATGGGGCAGGCGTTGGGGAGGGAGACTGGCCATGGCAGTGGGGTTGAGCCACTTGAGGTGACCATTCTTGTAGAGCCTCTTTGGCCTTGTCCGGTCTGCTGCTTGTGACCCAACCCAACAATCACAAGCAGAAGGACACGGGATAGCACCTATCTGGATGCACACACACAGACACATACAAGCATGTTCCAGTGTGCGTGAATTTTAACACTTTTTGCACCAAGATCAACCCTTTTCATTGGACTTCTCCAGCAACTTTTTGAAGGATGCTCTGAAGTCTATTCATAAATGATACAGCAGCCATTGGGTAGGCCCATTGTTCTGAACTAGCCCAGACAAATGACACTGAGTTCCATGTGCTACTCGGCAAGTGTCTTCATTCCTCCCAACCCTCACAGCCAAGCACAAGACCTAGGCTCTTCCAGTTTGACTTTGGCAGTGACCACTCCTCCAGCGACTGCTCCTGAGTCTGAGTTTTAGTCACGAGCCACGAGCCACAGGCTTTGGCATTAGGACGATCTGCAGCTGAATTCATACTCAGCATCATATCCTGGCATGACCTTGAAACATGAAGTCTTCTAGAACTCCTGTTCCCTCATCTGTGGGTAGGGGTCTTTGATGGGGACTTTGGGCCAGGCCCTAACACATGGACCCACGAAGCAGCCTTCACAGCTCTTGGGTCCTCTTCCCCTCCAGCACCCTTCCCTTTCTGGGCCTTTCTTGGCTGCCAGAAAGAAAACAAAATTGTTTTGTTCACTTGCCACACAAACACTTTTTAAATAACAAAAGCAATCTGTGCTGATTCTATCAAACTCAGAGAAGTAAAATGAACACCGTCAAAGCCTTCTAGTTCCATCAGCTGGTACTACAGTGTCAATAGTTTGCATCAAAAATGATGCTTTCTTTCATGATTTACAAGTAAAGGAAATACAAGTCAAACCGGCATAAGACAAAGAAAATTCATGAGATCACATTCACTGGAGGAAGTGTCAGGATGGGCCCAGATGACCCAGGCAGGAAATGATGCCATTAGGGACTTTGGGCCCTTACCCTGTGGGGCTTCCTCTGCAGTAGGAATGTGGTGGCTGTGAATAATGCGAGGCTGACCTCCTCTCTTCTTCTCTTTAATAACAGAAGGAGGCCACCTGCCTCTCCATTGCCCCTGCCAAAGTCTCACAGTTTGTTTCCATTGGTCAACCTGAGTCAAGGGCTCATTCTGGAGCCAATCACGGTGATTCTGATTAGCCATGCCCATGTCACGTGTTCACTCTGGAGCTTGAGAATAAAGTCAGTTCCATGGGGACCCTGGAAGTGAAAGGCCAGTTCATCCAAGGACACTCAGGTGCTCCATCCAACAGAAGTGTGCATAAAATGCCAGGCAGGCAAAAACACCTATGTCTACCACACAAAATGAAATAGTCTATAAGTGTGTTTTCCCAAAAATACTATAGTCAAATGTATTCAGGGGCTTGGAGAGGCACAGATGCTAGCCACGTTTCCAGCTGTCATTTCTACAGCTCAGCCTGAAGGCAGCCTGGACTCTCCCACAGACACATTCTGTCCTATGCCCCAGCAGCCCCACCACGTGGGTTGCCTCTAAAAATCCAATTCCCCAACATATCTATCTCCTTTAAGGATAACCAAGAAGACTTCAGATTCCAAAAAGGCCAAATCTTCATTTCAAAGCCTCAACAACTCTGCAAAGAACAGCAGCAACAAAATCCTATGCGTTACCAAACCAATGGTTGTCACCACCACTATCCAAAGATCAAGTTTCTGGTCCTGCCTCTTCTCTGGCTGGTCCCCCTGTTCCCGGGAAGCCTACCTGCTAGTGAGAAGCTCTGACCTTAATCATAGTCCCTGATTTCCTTTTTGGAGAATTGCCTCTATGTCTCAGAAGAGAAATGGCCAACTCGGGCACATAAACATTGTATAGAAGCCACCAGGACAAGACCAGCCACCTCCCCTTCGTGCTGTAGCCCATGGGCCTGCTGCAAGCCAACTGTGAGGTCAAAGAGATGCTCTCCTGATGACTGTGCCCATGACAGTGACATGAGGATGACACAGGTGGACTTGGTTAGCCCCTGTGATGGCCTGCCTTTTGGTCAGGCCATTCCCTCTGTGACACAATGCTATGCTATGGCTCCTTAGACTTGCAGAATATCCCTGCTTCATCCAAGCCACCAATGCCCTGTGCTCCCATAATGTGATTCCCAGTGCTGGTTTATTTATGCAACTTCTAGCTCAATCATCTGATCTCTTCATGCTCTCAGGACCCATGGTATTCTCAGAGTCTGAGTGGACAGCTGGGGCAGAGACTACTTCCGGACACTCACACCTGCTCTTTCCTCTTCCTCCTTGGGCTAGGTAGTTGCTCACACATATGAACTGGAAAATATTGGTACAAGTACAATGTGTTAAATACATGTTACCATCCTCTACTGAGTATCAGCGGTTCATTCCTATGGCCCTGCAGAACCCCACTGCTCTGCCTCTGCCCAGTGTCCCCAGGAGAGTATTGGACTTCACAGCAGATTGGAAGTCAAAATTCAAACTTAGAAGGACATTTTCTACTGAACCTATCATGCTGTCCCAGCACGATGCAGTTCAACCAACACCTATTGAACTGTACCGAGTCAGGACCAAGGGTATTGGTGTTTCTAATATCGTTTATAGCTGGATGAAACCATGTGACTAAGAAAAGCATTGAGGGATGTGATTTCTTTTAGGCTTGTCCCGTAGAACCTCAGTGCCATTCTCCCCAGTGAGGACTTGAGTACCAGACAAGGGCAAGCAAGGAGCTGTGTGATTGCCATGGTCTGAATGCATGCCCCAAAAGTTCATGTGGGGGAAACTTAACCCCTAAACCCTTATCTCATGCCATGTCAAAATGAAATACTAAGATATCATTAGAATTAAAGAAAGGGTCTGGGGCTTCCCTGCCCTTCTGTCTCTGGTAGTGGCAGCACCAACATAAGAAGAGGAAGAAAGATTTAGGCCGATATGCCTCTTTGTCTTCCCAGTGGGACTGATGGTTTCTGGCATGGAAGGAGACACCTGCCTGCAGGTCACTAACCAGAGAAGCCTTGGGTCTTTATGAATTATCCCAACTCTGATATTCTGTTAGAGCAGCAGCAAACTGACAGCTATCTTAAGCCATGGAGATTCTGAGATGTACTTGTTGTAGCAGCTGATGCAGCGTGTACTAAGACAGAAAGGCCACCCTGCTAGCCAGGGGCCCTTCTCATGTCTTCAAGCTGACACAACCAAGAGGTGCCTGCCAGCTGCCATTGGCCGTGTCCGCCAGAGGGGCGAGCTCTCCTGAACACTGAGCTGTGCCTCGATGAGCCCCAAGCCACAGCCCGTGGCAGGTCACACAGGGACTGCTCTTTCTCTGCTCCTTCAAGTAAAACCTCCAATTGCATTACCCACCGAGCTCATCAGGGACCCAGGGACTTGGAAGTGACTTTCGAATGTTCTGGAGTCTTCTCTTTAGAGCTCGCTGGGCCGGGCCCCTTTTCCCAGAGCACTTTGGGAAGATCCTTCCCCGAGCAGAGGAGCAGATGTTGATTTGCATATATGCATGTTGCTGGCCTCTGATGAGATTACGAGGTGCATTTTTAATCAAAGCCTCCAGCGAGGCTGGGCCCTGGGAGGCACACTCGAGGTGGGAAGAGGAAATGTCACAGCGAAGAGGGTGTGGGCCTGAGAGGGAGCAGCTCTCAGAGCTGAGCCTTGCTTACCACACTGGAGGGGGCTGAGTGGGAAGAGGGGGAGTGGGGAGGAGGCTCAGAACTCAGGGCCCCTCACGCCCTCTCCTGCATGAGCTGCTGAGAGTTCTTAAGCCTCAGATGATTCCTGCCTTCCCTGAAAACACAGGGCTAGCCTTGATGCTCCTGGACTGTTGAACTTCGTTAGGGTATTATGGAGTGAGGGAGGGATTAAAAAAAAAAAAAAAACCAACCTGTGTGTCTCTGCAGCTGGGAGGTACTGTCTCTTGGTGGTTGGGAGCAGCAGGCATTCCCAGGAGAAATTATCCCAGGGTGGAATCGGAGCACCTTGGAGGGGCTCCTTCACCGAGCCCAGTGGCCACAGCCTGAGTCTGGTCTGCAGGTGCCTTGAATGCAGCAGGCGTTTTCCAAAATCAGGTCCTTTGCATTGGCTGCCGCCTCCGTCTTGGGAGCTCTCCCCGACAATAGCTGACTGCACTCTGTTGTCCAGGCATTTTCTGGAATATTTTTTCTATAAGACAGCCTTCTCTGACCATCCTGGATGGCTAGGATATCTTCACTCCTCCTCTCCCTCCAGCCCGAAGCTTCCGGGCCCGTGAAAGGTTGTGCTGTACACAGACTGCTGGCAAATGTTCTGATCTCTTACCTCAGATTCCAATAATACTCAGCACCCAGAGTTTATGACAATTTTAAAAAGTGTAGCTACTGTCAGGTGTCCCCAAGGAACAAGATGCTGCCAGTTGAGAGCCACTGATCTAGCTTGGTTTGCTTTTTTGATTAAGCCTGGTTATCTCCTGAAATGTGTTTTATTGGCTCTTCTGATTCATCGCTGATCAGCTATATCACCCCCATGGGACTCTGAGCCTGCTCAGGTGGGACCCCCTCTGCCTCTCACAGAGGAGCCCCCAATGGGTATGGGAGCCCAACCAAGGGTTGCTGGAGAAGCCAGCAAGTAAGAGAGGCGGTGCAGCTGCCACCAGCTTGTGTTTTAGCATCCTGTCTGCGTCCGTATGCATACGTGTGTAAAAGACGCCGAGGAAAGCGCTCTTGTGGCTGCAAGTGTGCAAAACCTCCTGGGGAGAAGCTGGTCTCTGCCCAGAGAAATCCCTCGTCACAAGTGTCCTTCGAACAGGGTCTCCCATGGGCCCAGTGAGGTCAGCTTTGCGTGGGAGGAGACAAGACTGTGAATTCAGAGCAGAGTGAGAATGAAGGTTGAAGTGCAGGCATCAGCTGCAGGACCTGTGCAGCTGGCACTTGTCTTGCCCTCCTGTCCCTTAGTCTGCCCTGGCCTCCTGGGAACACTCCAAGTACTGCCTGCCTCAGGGCCTTTGGGCCTGCTCTTGCCCTCTGCAGGACCCTCATGTCTGTTTTTATTGTGTTTTGCACCATTCCCTGGCTCCTCTGGCCATTCAGCCAAAAACTTCCTCTCCGGTGGGTGCGGTGGCAGGGGGGGAGTCAGGGGCTCTGTATCATCCAGGTTGATTGTTTAGCTTGTGCCTTGTCTGCCTTGCCCGAGGAGAAGCAGGTTCTGGTACAGGAACAAGGCTTTGAGCTGATTTGTTTAGGGCTGCACCCGTGCCCCAGGCCCCCAGCCTCCTGGACATTGCCTGACACCTTGTTGGTTGCGTGAATGTGTGTGATTTCCTTAACACTGCAGCTCTGAACATCACCTGCCACACTGTGGGGTCAGGCTAAGCTTCCCAGGACCAACCCAAGGTTCAGGGTCAGGTGAGAGTTACTGATTTGAAAGCCTTTCTAGGGCCAGCTCACAGAGGAAGAGAAGTGGGTAGAGGAGGGATGGAAGCCAAGAGAGGGCACCTGTCATGCACAGGGCGGCCTGGGCTGGAAATGGCCAGGGTCACATATCACACGGGCTCCACCCAGCCACAGGGAAGGTGACCTATGTCCACCCACACCCATCAGGCTATTCAAGGTTTACCTGTCCAGGCACTTCTGGCTCTGTGTATTCAGGTGCAGGGTGTCCCAGCTACGAGGGCAGCAACCAGCAGCAAGACCCAGATGCTGGGCACAAGCCCCAGCATCTGATGGTTAAGACTCCACTTGGAACACCTGCATTCCATGTTGTGATATTCAGGTTCAAGTTCTAACTCCGCTTCCAATTCCAGCTTCTTGCTAATGTACATCCTGGAAGATATCAAGTGCTTGGCTTCCTGCCACCCACATGGGAGACCTGCACTGAGTTCCCGGCTCCAGCCTTCAGCCTGGTCCAGCCATAGCTCCTGTGGGCATTTGGGCAGTAAACCAGTGGGTGCAAGATCTCCTGTCTGTATCTCTCACACAGTGTGTGTGTGTGTGTGTGTGTATGGTCTCAAATATGTAACAAAGAAAAAACCTAAGGCACTGCCTATGAAGGGAGGTAGCAAGGAGAACTGGAACGCAGTGTGTACCAAGGTGGGGAACTGAGCGCCAAAATCAGCGCCCCAGCAGGCTCACTCCATATTTGTTCAATAAACAGCCCAGCCCAGCCGCCCTGCCACTGGACCCTCCCTGAGGCTGAAAAAGTGACCTTCTGTGCTATCATAGCCACCAGCTCCCACTGCAGTGAGGACAGGAACGACTGTCTGCAGAGTTTTGTGAGGGCTGAGTGAGGGGGCAGGTGCCGGACACCGGCAGCCACACCTCTGGAAGCTCAGAGCCAGGAGTCCTCCCTGGTTCACCTGCTTTCCCACCCTGAGGGTGAGCCTGGGGAGACCCTGTCGCTAGAACAGGCCTCCTTTATTGCCTGGGAAACCCTTCTCGGCCTTGAACTCGGTCACTCTTCCTCCACTAGCCAGCTCAAATGTCGTTTCTCAAGCCAATGCAGCCTCCCCAGCAGCCTTTTCTGGAAGTCTTCCTACAAACACCCAGCCAGGAGCGGCGCCTGTCACTCCTACTTCCCCAGCCTTTCTTGCATGTCCTCTGCTGTGGCCACCAGAGCTCAGACTCCCTGGTCCCCAGTCCCTGCTGGGTGTGCCTCCAGCACCCTGTGGCACAGGCTTAATCCATGAAGCCACCACCCAACTAATCCAGAGTGGCAGGAGGAAGGCCACACTGCTTGAACCCAAGCCTTCTCGGGGGGCCCCTTCTGCACCCCATGATGGCTGGGATTGAGCACTAGGAATATTTGGGGGTGTCTGGCTGCCTTCCCTCCTGTGTCTTGTCTCTTCGGAGTGATCTAACCCAACCTTCCTTTGTCCCTAATGGCTCAGCGACTTCTCTCTCTGCCTCGTTTTCTGCCTCAGAAACTTCTGGAGCCGGGTCAGCCTCCAGTGCCCCAAGAGTTAACGGCCTCCACCTCAGTTCCAACTGCTCCTTGTCAAATGGATTTCTTGGGCCAGCCGGAGTGAGAGCAAGCAAGCAAGCAGCCGGCTGAGGGGAGGTTTGTTTTTCTGCTGACTCCTGCCTCCCCAGTTGCCTATCTTTCCCAGGACAAATCCCGGCCCCGTTTTCCCTGGCTCTCTCTCCTCCCGTATCAAAACAACTTTATCTCTAAAGAGCAAATAACACCCAGCGCTCATAACAGATGCCAAGAACTGTTTCTGTTTTGATTTTTGAAAATAAAAATTCAACTGTGTTCAATAAAATTCAGAAGCTGCTTCCCTCTGTGGAAATTAAAGGAATCCAAGACGCGGGCGAAGCCACCGACCTTCCTAATTAAAGCTGCAGCAACGGCGGGAACCCGCCGCCTACCGCCAGCCCGCTCTCGCTGAGCCGAGAACAAAGCCGGCCCCATCAATATTTCATTCTCTCTTTTCTTCCGCGATAACAATGCCGTGTGTTCTGAGTGCGCCCCCAAAAAGACATGCACAGCTATGTTAATTAGGGCTTAAATAATTGACACCCCTCGATCTTGCTGCGCTTCCAGAAGCATCGGGGGTAGCTTGTCGGTTCTGCTCTTAATTGCACAACAGCCTTTGCCAGTCTGTCTGTCTGTCTGCCCACTCAGTTTGGCAGGTGTGGGCTCAGGGAAAATCTAGTCCCACTTCTCCTAAATTGCTCCCAACCCGAGTTTGGAGAGATTCTTTTTTTCTTTCTTTCTTTTTTCCTTGGAGTTGTAGGCCAGAGCTTGATGAGATGTGTCAGTATGGCTGGCTCACAGCAGGGTCACTAGGGCTTATCTCCACCAGGGGCCTGGCCACCCTTGGGCTTCGCCCTCCATTCTGGCCACACTCTAAATGCCTGATGCACAGGAAGGCATAGGAAATGCTTTTTGATTGAAACAGGAGGGAAAGAAGATGGGAAAGGAAGGAGGACGGAAAGGAGGGAGAGGTCGAGAGAGGGAGAGGAGTGAGTGGATGGATGATGGATGGAGGGAGGGAGGAAGGAATGGATACACAAGAATCAAAGTAGGTAAGTGGATGGGCAGCTGAGTGGTTAGGTGCTTGGCATGTGGGTATATAGGTAGATGAGTGGATGAAGAGCTAAGTGGAAGAGGAAGAGTGACTTTATCAATCAACTGCCTCTCTTGCTGGCTTCTAGAATCTGTTCTCCGATCCTTGTGACACCCACATGTCTGCTGCAACCCAGACACGTAGATCTGCCCCTGCTTTAGCTGTTCTGCCTGCAGCAGTGCTGAACTAACTGGGTGTCAGCCAGCTGGGCAGACTACATAGCTGAGCCCGACTGACATACTCCGGAGTTCTGGTTGTGGCATGTTACTCTCAAAGGGACAAACAATGGACAAGAGCCTCTCACCTCTAGGCTGTCTGGGTGCCCTCATGCTTCAGGGTTCCTGGAAGGACCCTGCCCTCTGCCTTGTGCTGCCTGAATGCAGGCCTTGGTAACAGGGCCTTGTGCAGGAAGCCTTGGCTGAAGCTTGCAGGGCCTGCTCTGTGACCTTCCTTGATGCCTCGGAGGATGATGCTTCTGCACCTGCCCTATGAGGCCTGCGATGGCAAAGGCTCTAACTGCAGAGGCAAGGAGTGGCTGTAAGGTACGGGACACACAGTTGCCCCATGGTGGCCTCCCTTAAGAAGCAAGTGGGCAGAGAGCAGATGAGGGCCACTGGTTGTCAGGCTCATTGCATGTTGCAATCTTCTTCTAGAATCAGAGATGGCCATTATAGGGATGGCCATTCTTTGCAGGGCTCTGTGCCCACAATCCCTGCTCTGGTAGCTTCCCCCTCATTTTCTTCTGGAGAAATACCCAGGCCTACCCTGCCATGGTTGGGATGTCTCAAGCCAAGGTATGTGACTCAAATGATAACCAAAGGGGATCAGCATGATGCCATGGGTACAGGTTGCCAGAGGCTCAGGCCACATGGAGTGTAGCCATGTCATGGCTCTCCAGTGTGTCCCCAGCCTCCAAGCTAGAGCTCAAACACTATTACCAACTGGAGAGCTTCGAAGGATGCAATCCCTTTCCTCCTCACCCCTGCCCAGGTTAGCTCCCCCTGTCCATCTATATTCTGCCTAATCCCCTCTGCCGGGACAAGCTCACCCCACACCATCTCTCAACAGTCTCCTTCCCAGGGCTCCCCTCTCCCATGGCCAGCTCACCAAGAGATCCCAAAAAGACAAGGGTGGGAATTCCATTAACTCCCTGGGAATGACTGACAACTGTGGAGCAGCCTTGACTAGCCCCACCCTGGGAATCCAAGCGGGAATCCCAGGCCCTTTGCAATGGCCAATTGGCAAGCAGGAAATCCATGTGGCATCCATGTATGAGATGATTCCTGGCTTAACTGGGGAGATAGACATACTCAAGGCCCCACCCTAAAGCCTTTACACACGATGAGCTTGTAGTAACGAAGGTGGGCTCCCAGGCCAAGGGTTCTTTCCTGGGATGCTCACCTGGGCTGCCAGGAGACTGGATGTTTGTCCATGTCTGTGTGTATGTCTCCTCTCCCAATCTGGCTTCTCCTTACTCCCCCACGAGTCTCCTGATGCCCCCCACATCTCCCGCTACTCGGAGCCCCCTTTGCCTGGTGTTTCACTTTGGTTCCTTGCCTCTGGGAATGCAGAGATGAAACCACTCCTCCCCATTTCTGCCCGTAACTCCAGAACACTTAATGAGGTCTGACCTAGTGGGTCAAGAAACCCACCCTTGCTGCCCACTCTTCACCCAGGCAGCTTCTGGTACATCTCAGTAGAAATCTCATGCTGCCAGCCTGGAAATGCATAAAACTGGATTCCCTGCAGCTCTGACCTTGAACTTTCTGCATGTTCTTGGAGCCTCTCCAAACCTCATTTCAACTGACGCTTGGGAGGGAGATAAGCTCTTCTGCCTGCCTGCTCAGACTCTCCCAGGTGGCAAGAGGAGACAAACAGGCAAACAGGACTAAGGTGGGGCCTTGCAGCTCTGCAAATCAATCTGCCATTCCTGGAGTCACAAGATGTGACCCATGCACAGTATGCCCATTCTACAGATGAAAAACCAAGACCTGAGGCATTGCTGGCCCACAACAGTCACCTGACTGGCAGGAGCTGGAGGGCCAGGAAGACTAAGCCAAGCAAGGTACACTCCGACCAGTGGATTCTCCTTGTCCAAGAACAGAACAATTGGAGCTTATACATCAGCACCTGGAAGAGATCCTAGGGGAAGGTCTAGGCCTCTGGCCATGAACATCTCCGCATAATTAGACCAGTCTAATGACCATGAGCTGCCATGCTTGAGCACTCACAGGCTGTTCAAATGCTTCCCCGTCACTGTCTCACCTGATGATCACAGCTCTATACAAGATGAAACTAGCCTTGTCCCCATTACGTTGACAAAGACACTGAAACTCAGAGTGGTGAAATGAGTGGCCCAGGATCACACAATCAAAGCTGAGCTGAGATCTGATCCAGATGCCCACGTTGTTACAGGCTAAGTTCAAGCTTGCCTCTTCCAGTGGCATCAATATCTCATTGTTTTTGACCTTATGACCAAGTAGAGATCTACAACCACATTTTACAGATGAGGGAACGGAGAGAGGGACGGTGAGCTGCCTCCAGGCACCCAGCTGGCCAGAAAATGACAGCAGTCGGGAGCTTTGGGCTCCTGCCTTTCGCTCTTCACCAAGCAGTGGCAGAAGCCTCAGTGGGCTGGCTTCAATCCTCCCAGGTGCTGCTATTCCTCAAGGCCACTCAGCAGCTGTCCCATTGTCTCCAGATCCAGTGACGTCGCCAGTGTCTCACTGGCAAGAATCCAGTGGCACAGATCATCCCGGAAGCACTCCCTTCCTGGACTCCTGGCTCTGTGCGTTTCCATCTTCCCTGGCTGATCGTTATTAGCATCTTCCAAGGCAGCCATCCCAACCCAGCCCTAAATACCATGCTTCCATGGGGATTGGAATTCTCCCCTGCTTGTCCTCCTTCCCTCCTCCCCTCTCTCCTCCCCTCTTCTCTCTTGTCACTTAACCCTCTCAGGCATCCCCATGAAGTCCCCTGGACCCATCTGCCAGGGCTAGGCAGTCACCATCATCTGGGACTCTCCTCATCTGAACCACAAACCCCTTGGCAACACTATGGTCTCCTACAACAACAGCCACCTCAGCACCCCACAGCATGGTGGGTCAGAGTACATGGCCTGGAGTCATACCTGTTCATACTCTGGCCCAGCCACCTGCCACCTCTGTGGCCTTGGACTTGGTACTTGGCCATGCTGTACCTGACCTTCTGAATCTGTGACATGGGATGACTGGCAGCACCTGTCTCCTTGAAGATTTCCAAAGTCCACAGAGTTCCAGCACTCCAGACCAATCCTGCCTCATAGAAACTACTGCACTGGGATATTTCCCCCCATCACTCAGGGATCTGCCCCTGCCCCTGAGCCCCTTTCGCTGCTTCTTACCCCAGTGTCCAAGGACTGTTTGAACCTCATCTAGGGCTCCTTCCTTTCCTTTCCTTCACCTTGTCCATGATGTCAGCCAGCACAACGCACATGCCTTGCTTTACACTTTTCTAAAGCATCCATCTCTCGGTTTCCCACTGCCCCCTCCCACCTCCCGCCTCCTCCATTGTTGTGGCCTCAGGCAACTTCATCCTTGGCTTCTCAGCCTCCAGCACTGCCCTCTTCAATGGGCCTCCACCTTGAGATCAGAACTGGCAGTGCTGCTGAAACCTCCGCCCCAGGATCAAGTCCCAGACCTAGGAGGGCCTCCAAAGTGCCCAGGCTCTGGGCCTCCACCAATGCCCCCTCCTCGCACCTTTCCTGGGCTGTCTGCCCATCAGCCTGAGCTGTTTTGCCCACACACTTCGGACATGCTTCTCCATCTTCTTCTTCTGTCTCCTTGCCTCTGGGCCCTCCCTAACTTTCCTCTCTGTCCTGTTCCTTGTCCAGGTCTGTCTGCAACTAGAAGCCTTCTGGCTTTGCCTCATGTCTCCCCAAATTTTGAAAATCACAAAAGTGAAAAATCTATGTTCAACTGCCAAGAGGCTGAAAACCTGCTATCCGCTGGCTTTCCTGCACCAGGAGCTGGGGTAGAGCTAAGCTGGCTGCTCAGCCCCTGGTCTCAGGTGGTTGTACTCCAGATCAGAGGCTGTGCTTGCCAGTGGAGGCGTGAGATTAGATCATCCTTGCTGGTGCTATAGTTTCCCCTTAGAGAAGCCACCCTCCATGGCTTTTTGCAGACTAAACCTTGGCCTGGGGTTTTTGAGCTGATGCCAAGCCCTACTCCCATTACACACACACACACACACACACACACGCCAGCTTAGTTCTTCAAAATCAACAGGAGAAACCTCACTCTTCCAGCAAGGCTCGGTCTAGAATATGTTGTCCACCTGATTAGGTTCAGACCCATCCGGGAGAATCTTCCTTTCCATGAACTGAAAGCCAGCTGGTTTGAGATGTTCATGACCTCTGTCATATCCTTTCTCCTTTGAAAGAACGTAAAATCCAGCCTTCACTGGTGGGTGGGAATTTTGGCAACTTAAGGGGCATAACATTGTAGAATATGTGAAGGAAGGAATGAAAGAGCCAATTATTTATCCAGTTCATATATTCCTTCTTGGAAGAGAAGGATGAGCTGACTCCGAGTACCCCTTTTCAGCAACACTCCTTTGGAAATCTCTTTGGATGACACAGAGAGGGCCAGACAGATGGGGGACAGCCCTGGTCCCTCTGCAGGGTGGGATGAGCTATGAACTGGGAGATGCATGAATGTCACTCAAGTGTAGACTCAGAGGAAATAGAAGACCATGTTTCCCAGTGTCCCCCAGGCCACCCTGAGTGAGAACTGCCCCTCTTTATCAATGAGCCAAATTTGTGCTTCTTTCTGCCCCACACTGGCACATGCTGGGTCCCACTAGAGCCAGTGAAGGGTCCCCAGGGACTCCTTGACTTCGGGCAGGAATCAGAGATAGATGCTGTGTGCAGCGAGCTGTGAAGAGTCACTCGCCGAGAGACCCTCAGCATCCTTTATTTATCTGCATTGAAATATTTATCAGGATTTGAGGCATGTATAATAGATATGTCAGCCACTTGAGCAGGTCCATGGTAGGGACAGTGGGAGGTGGGGAAATCTGGGTGGCCTCCCTCTCAGGCGTTGCCCAACACTCAGCAATTGATTGGAAAGCATTTCTGGGGCACCTATTGCAGACCAGGCAGCATGCTATGGAATGGGCTTTGGTCCCTGTCTTTTAGGATGGGCAGAGAACACAGAGAAAGCTAAGGAGAACGGAGTGTTTATTGAGTTCCTACTGTGTGCTGGGCAATTTTTTTTATAACATACTACTTCATTTAACTCTCTAAAGCAATCCTTAATATACGTGGCATAGTCATGCACCCTGGGGAGATGAGGAAAGCAAGGCTAAGAGAGGTTAAGCAATTGGCCAAAGGATATGCAGGTGTTTTCACCAAGCTATGCATCTTTGGGATATGAGCTGGGAAATCATCATACACTTTGGCATTGAAATAAGTGTGGGTAATTGGCATAGGCAGGGGGTGAGATGGTGAAGGGGAGCCATGAAGGGAAGAGGGGGGGAAAAAGGGGCCTCATCCCAACCCAGAAGGTGATGACAGAAGAAATGTTTGTGGTCCTTATTTGTGGAGATTTTAGTTGGGACAGACGGTATACAAAACATGTTAACTCTTTCAGCTCTTCCAACTATTCTATAGGTAGTTCAAGGAAAGGAAAGGAAATGACATGTCCACATTTGCAGGTTCAACTGCTGAGCTGGGATTTGAAACCAGCCCTTCAGTTCCCATGCACACCTTGGAGGTGGCTCAGAATAAGAGTGGAGATTTATGGCTCAGGGAGTTTGGGATGTTCGTTCATCATATCCTTGCAAACACCCTGGCCAGCCATGTACTGATGGTATGCCTCACTTACAAAAGGAAAAAAAAATGTCACAGAATAAATCAGTGGGCTCCAGGGCCAAGAAGAGAGGGAGCTGAGTTTTACACTCAGGCAATTTAGGACACAGAGTGTGTTCACTCCTGGCGACTTGGTGTCTTTCTGTTGTGGGTCTAGGCACTTGATAGGGGATAGCAGGTAGGGGCGACCACTACCAGAAAGGACAGCATGAGAGCACACAGGTGCAGCCACACAATGCTCTCCACAGGATCCCTCCCTCCTGCTCCACCTGCTGTTTGGGATCCTATCCTTTCTACTTTATTCTTCCTCTGCTGGCCTGGGTAAGTCCCTCAGAAAGGACATTCCAGGGCTCTAGAAGGATCTCCTCAGGCTCTGGCTGTGTCCCCATCAGGCATCAACATTCTGAGCATTAATACTGATTCCCTGGTTAGAATCTGGTAGACAGCAACCTGCATGTAGAATGATCCACATAAGGCCAGATGCAAGAGTCAGAAAACCCAGAGGATCTTCAGAAAAGAGAGTGAAGCAGTGTGTGTGTGTGTGTGTGTGTGTGTGTGTGTGTGTGTGTTTTAATTAATATAAGTATCAGAGCAGCAAATGTCTGTGGTTATGAAAATCAGATTCCTACTTAAGCATTGAGAAGCACAGGAATCTCTTACCTCACACCCCTCCTACTCGCTGCAGCATCCGCTTCCAAGTCTTCAACTTCTTCCTTCTATGTAATATCCAGTTGTTTAATCCATCAGACAGCTTTATTGGGGTATAATTGGCATATAATAAGCTGTAGATATCTAAAATATAGAGTTGGATAAAATTTGGCATGCACACATGCCATGGAACCATTACACAGTTGAGATCCTGGTAATATTGGTCACCCCCAATGGCCTTTCTGTTCTTTGGGAATCTCTCACTCCTCTTCCTTGCTTTCATTTCTTCCTACTCCTAAACAAACACTGAGCTCCCTTCTGGGACTCTCAATTTGTATTTTCTAGAACTTCATACAAGCACTCCACACATAATGTGCTTCTGTCTGGGTTTCTCACCTTGAGTGTGATTATGCTGGGATCTGAATGCAGGTTGTTGCATCAACGAGCCCTTTGGACTTTATTGCTGAGTGCAGCATTGTATGCAAACACCATCATTTGTTTGCCCATTAACTTTCTGGGAATTTTGACTGTTTCCAGTTTTTAGCTGCTATGAACATTTGTGTTTTATGTCTTCGTGTGCATATATGCTTTCAGGAGTGGAACATTTCCGTCAAATGAAAGCTTTGTGTAGAACTTTCAAAGAAATCCCCAAGTGTTTCTCACCAGCCCTATGGATGAGCACAAGTTAGTCGATGTCTTCACCAACACTTGGTGTGATCAGTCTTTTGATTTTTTAGTCATTTTCATTTGAGTGCAGTGTATCTCATTATATTGTTTATTTGCACGTGCTTACTGACCAACAAACCCCAGCACATTTCCATGTGCATGTTTGCCATCTGAATACTTGCAGTGGTGAAGTATCTGTCCTAATCTTTGGCCCATTTTTTTTCCCACTGAGTGGTTGGTTATTAAATGTTTTGAGCTGCTTATGTATTCTGGATACAAGTCTCTTATTTGATATACGACTTACAAATACTTTCTCACAGTTTGTGGCTTATCTTTGCATCTTTCACAAAGCTAAAGTCCGTAAGTTCAATGACGTTCAGTTTATTGATTTTTCCTTCTCATGAAGCATGTTTTTGACGCCTTTTCTAAGAAATCTTTGGCTAACTCAGGGTCACAAAGATTTCTTCTTTGTTTTCTTCTAGAAATTTACAGTTTCAACTTTAATGCCTTATGTCGATGATCTGCCTCAAGATCTATGATGAATTTTATATGAGAAGAGAGCTAGATGGATCAAGACCCATTTGTTTGCAAATGGATATCCAATTATTCTGCCATCACTTATCCAAAACTACCCTTTCTCATTGAATTCTCTTTGCACCTTGGTTAAAAATCAATCATCCATGTATAGCTGGGTCTGTTTATATACTCTCTGTTCTGTTCCATTGATTTATTTGTCTGTCTTAACACCAGTTCTACATTGTTGATTACCGTATTGAATACTATATTGATTAGTTGAGGTAAGGGAATGTTAGTCCTTTGACTTTGATTTTTCAGTTTCAAAAGTCTTTTGACTATTCCAGATCTTTGCATTTCTGTATGAATTTCACAATGACCTCGTCAGTTTCCATAAAGAAGCCTATTTCTTTTTAATTGGGATTTGCAGAATTGATTGAATAGTTTGAAGCTTCTAGGAATATGATATATCTCCATTTAACCAGGTAGTACTTTTCACCAATATTTTGTGGATTTCAGTGCAGAGAAATTACACATTTTTATCAGATTTATCCCTATTGCAAACTTTTACTATATATTTTATTTTAATTATCAATTATTTAGTGATAGCAGGTAGAAACACGATTGATTTTAAAGCACTGATTTGAAATAACTCATGTTTGTTACACTGGAATATTAATTTTAGTAGCCTGTTTATAGATGCTAATAAATTTTCAGTTTGGACAACTATGTCATCTGTGAATAAAGGAATTTTACTTCTTACTTCTCAGTATATATGTTTTCTAATTGTTTTTCTTGTCTTATTACACTGGATAGACTCGTTAAGCACATTAAATAGAAGTGAGGGGCACGGACACACTTTGTTAATGATTTTAAAGGGAACACAATCCGTATTACACCATTAAATATTATCTATAGGTTTTTGTATGCATCTCGTCAAATTGAAGAAGCTTTCTTTTATTCCCCATTTGCTACATGTCTTCTTCTACATGAGAAGTCAATGTTTAGCTTTTAAAAAATAATTTTCAAGTATCTGTTAAAATTTTAATAGTTTTATTTTTGTTAATATGATGCAATATACTGATTGCTTCTCAGATGTAAAACAAATCTTGCATTCCTGGGACAAATCCCATTGGTTACTGTGTGCAGTCCTTTCTATACATTGTTAAATTCAAATTGCTAACATTTTGTTAAGATTCTTTGGCTTGAAGATGTTATTATAGTGTACTGAGACACCAGCATCCCATATTGGCATAGATTCAAGTCTAGGCTGTTCCACTTTTGATGCAGCTCCCTGCTGATGCGCTTGGGAAAGTAGTGGAAGATGGCCCAAAGTCCCTAGGCCCCTCTTCCATGTGGGAGACCCAGAGGAATTTCCAGAGGCTTCTGGCTCCAGCTGTTGTGTTCATTTGGAGAGAGAGCCAATGAATGGTGAATTAACCTCTCTCTTTCTCTCTCTCTCTCAGTGTCTGTGGAGGGCTGTGTGTGTGTGTCCCTCTCTCTGTATGACTCTGCTTTCAAGAAAATGAATAAGCCCTTCTTTCAAGAAAAATGATTCTTTGTCTCTATGTTAATAAACATTTATCTGTAGCTTTCAAGTAATGCCTTTGATTTTGGTATGGGGTAATACTGGCTATAAGGATTGAGAAATATTCCCTGCTCTTCAGTTTTCTGCAAGACTTCTGGTAAAGTGGTGTAATTTCTTAGGTAAATATTTGTGAAATTTACCAGAGAATAGTTGTTGGCCTGAAGTCTTCTTTATGTGAAAGATTGTTTTTACTACAAATTCTACTGCTTTAATAAATATAGCTATTCAGAATATTTTTGAGTGGGTTTTTTGATAGTTAGTGTTTGTTAAGGAATTTGCTTATCTCATGAAAATTATTGAATTGGTTGGAAATACTACCCTTTTGTTATCACTCCAGTATTTGTAAAATCTTCAGTGATTTCACGTTTCTTGATTAGGATATTGATCATCAATGTTTTCTGTTTTATTTTTCTGATTATCCTGGCTAAAGACTTAACAATTTAATCAAACTATCTCTTCTCTATTACTTCCTTATTTCATTTCTTTTTCACATTTTCAAGCTTTATTTCTGCTTGTTTTGGATGTAATTTGTCCTTTTTTAATTACTTTCCAGGTTGGAGGGTGAAGTCCCTAATTTGACACTAACTGTATATATATATATATATATATGTTAAATATATATATATAAAGCCAGAGTCTCAGAGAGAGAAGGAGAGAGGGATCTTTCCATCTACATGTAAGGTCAACAGCTCTGGCTGGACCAGACATAATCCATGAATCTGAAACTCCATCTGGGTATCCTGCATGAGTGGCAAGGACCCAAGGAATTGGGCCATCTTCTGCTACTTTCCCAGATGTGTTAGCTATTAGAAAGTGGAACATTTTGATGTAGTTGCAGGGAGAGTTCTATAATATCCATTAAGTCAAGTTGATTGATATGGCCCTATAAATATAATATAGCTCTTTTTAAAAGATTTTTTTAATAGGAAAGTCAGATATACACAGAGGAGGAGAGACAGAGAGAAAGATATTCTGGCCATTCATTCACACCCTAAGCGGCCACAACAGTCAGAGCTGAGTTGATTCAAAGCCAGGAGCCCAGCGCCTCCTCTGAGCCTCCTCTGGGTATCCCGTGCAGTATAGTGTCCCAAGATTTTGGGCCATCCTCGACTGCTTTCCCAGACCACAATCAGGGAGCTGGATGGGAAGCGGAGTAGCCAGGATTAGAACTAGTACCCATCTGGTATCCCAACGCAATCAAAGCAAGGACTTTAGCGACTAGGCTACTGCACCGGGCCCATATACTATAGCTATTTCTGATTTTCTGTCTGCTTCAATTTTGAAGGGGGGATATTGACATTTCCAACTGTAATAATGGATTTGTTTATTTCTCCATATGAGTCTGTGAGATTTTTGCCATATGCCTTTGGAAGCTCTGTTATTCTATTCACACATGCTTAAGATTACCAAATCCTTTTCATTAGTATAGCCCATCATCATTATAAAATGAACATCTTTTTCACATGCATTTTTAGTGGGCAGAGAAAGAGAGAGAGGGAGAAACAGGCCGAACTTCTATCTATTTGTTCATTCCCCACATGGCCACCATGAGCAGCACTGCAGTGGGAAGTCAGCAACTCAATCCCAACTGCCATGAATTTGTCAAAAATCCAGCTCTATGAGCCATCACCGCTGTCTCCCAAAGAAGTTAGGATTAAGTGCTGGAGCGTGGAGTTGGACCCAAGGACTCTGCAGGCATCCCACCCACATTTTAACCGCCTGCCCTTGAGATGAGCGTCATCGTCTCTGGGAAGACCAGAGCAGCACTTAGTCTAGGACTAAGATTTCCTGCCATCGAGGAAAGACCCAATTCCCACTAATCACCGGGATATTTCATTCTGACTGAGGGAAAGAAATACACATCACTCTAAGCCCTGTATGAGCTCCAGAATATGCTGTTCTTAGTGGTTCTTTCCCTGCCCCGTGAAGTTTGCTCTCATGCAGGTGATGATCAGGGCTCTCCTGAATGGTTTGGAGGACTCTCTTCAAGCCCTACCTGCAGCTCTCTCTTTGCCCATACCCTTCCGTGGGTACCCTAGCTGCCAGGTCTTCTGGAGTCTTCTCTTCCCCCCCTCAGCTCAGGGAGTCAGTTGGGCTTTGTCTTCTTTCCCTCTTTCTGTGCTCTGACCTGTAAAGCTCACCAGGCCACGGAAGAGGTGATCGCAGAGCTTAGCTCATTGGGTTTCCATCATCCAGGGATGTGTCCTTCATGATCTCATATGCAGCATCTTCAAAACCATGATTTCATCTATTTTATCCAGCTCCATTGTTGTTTCATATGGCGCATAAATATAACATTATGATGCAATTTTTGCGTGGAATTGGAATATTTATCTAAGTATTTAAGTGGAAGTATTCAGCTATTTTTCACTTGTTTGCTTTGTGATGTGTGTTCTGATCTGTGGCTACAAACGCTGAGGGCTAGATTCTTACAGAGAACGCTCTATCTTCTACTTCCATATCCTTTCCTGTCTCCCTTATTGTCAGTATAGATCTGGTTGAAATAACATTAAATATTCACATTGTTATGACTTTGAAATCACTCACACTTGAGTCATGTTGTCTAACACAACTGATTTAGTTTCTTTTGTATCTGGAGTTAATATTTGCCCTTTTATAGGATATGCTTTCTTGTCTAGTGACATTTTCTTATAACTTAGAGTTTTATATTCAGTATGAAAATCAGCAGTGTCTGGAGGAGAAAGTTAATGTCGGATTTGGGCCATGTGGACCAAGACCTGATAAGTACCCCCAACACAATATAGATTGGTGCAGGAACTCTGACTTTGACATAAGGCCCCTAACCCTCTGCACACACCCCACAGGTCCCTGGCATTCTCTGTGACAGTAGGAAGCAAATACGTTAGAGCACAGAAGGTAAGAGACACAAATACAGAGTAGAACACTGGGTTCGCATCTTATCTGTGTGACTGCAAGTACATCCTGTTTAAAGTTCCTGGTTACTTATCCATGACACATGCATCAAGTCAGTTGATTGCAACAGTCTCCTCTGGCTCCCAAGGTCACACACAGATGGGAGAGGCTGTGGAAATCCAGGAGAATGAAAATGACCCGAGTCTATACCTCATTTCAACCAAGAACCAAGAAATCCCATGCTTCAAAGAAGGAACAGGCAGATCCTTTGGGGTCACCAACAGGACTAACAGGTGGGATTTGGGGGGGCTCAAGTATCAGGTTGCAGAGCAAGTTAGTGATAGATTGAGGAAAGACAAAGTCTATGTAGATAATGAGCTCTTCATTATAGGAAGTATGTGAGTAGAGCCTGGACCAAGCCTGGACCTTCCCTAATTCCAATCATCTCACAGTATTGTCACCAGCTATTTCACTCATTGGCTCCCATATCAGATGGCAATTTCCATAAGGGCAGGGACTCTGAATGTCTCATCCATGGTTCTCAAATAAGGTGTTTGTACCACCTCCCTCAAAGAGATAATTAGATAATACTTCCATTGTCAACAACTCAGAGGAATGCAGCTAGTGGCACCTGCTAGGGACTGGTCAGTGATACACCTAAGCATCTTGCAAGGTATAGGACTGATAAGCATGGTGAAAATTTATTTAAGGCCAAAGGTCATCAGCGCAATGACGAGGAACCCAGTTCCAACCAGGCCACTCCACCCAGCACCACGTCAGCATCACAGGAAGCATCTACTCCCATTACACCACAATGCCAGCCCCTAAAAAGCTCTTTCTCCGACTTTGGGGCATAGGGATCCACTCGCTTGCAACAACTCAAAACTCTGCTTCTGTCTGTGAGTCCCTAATGAATTAGCCTCCATGGGATACCAGATCTGTTCGTCTGTCTCTCTAGGCTGACAGTGTGGTCCTACTTAGATGACTGGTTCTTGCATACTGGATTTTTCCAAAAGTAAGTGTGGTGAGAAGAGAAGAGGTGCCTTTTTTCAATGTGGTAGACAAGGAGACTTCCTGTGAAAGGGACACCTGATCAGTGGGTACCTGCAGAAAGAAGGCCCAAGCTGATGGAACAGCCAGTACAGAGATGCTAGCAAGAAAACCTGCCTGATGAGTGCAACAGGCAAGGAGGCCCAGGTGGCTGGAACAGAGCGAGCAAGGCAGGCAGCAGGGACAGGAACACATCACACTGGGCCCTGTGAGTATCCTGGCTCAGACACTGACGGGGAGTCAGGGAGGATTTTCACCAGAGGAATAGCATGTTTGAACTTGGGGCTGTAGCACTTGCTATTGCTGCTGGAAAAGCTTCCCACACACTGGATGGACGCATCCATCTCTTACAATGCTGTAGGCCACAAGGCCAAATCCACCTGTTGTGGGAGGATGGTCTGGCTCCTGCTGAAAGCTGCAGGAAAGAATCTTTCCCTGCCTTTTCTGGTTTCTAGAGGTCTCTCGGCTGCCAGGGCTCATCATGCCTTGCTTCGTGCCTCTGCCTTTTCTCTCACTTCCTCCTCCATAGCATCTTCCTCTGCCTGCCTCTCATGAGGGTCCTCCTGGTTACATCGTCGGGTCCTGCTGGCTACCCCAGGATGCTCTTTGGCCTCAGGGTCCTTCATTCAATCTCATTGGTCTGTAAGGTCCTCTAGTCACACAGTCCTAAGGTCCGGATGTGCACACTTGGGGGTCACATAGGAAAAAAAATTTCAAATCCTGACTTGCTGTGTTGAGAAGGCTGAGGTGGCAGGGACTGCGACAGAGGGACACTGGCCATTCCCAGGCTGGGGGCAGGAATGGGAGGGGCAGGGATGGGGTTGATATGCCAGAGCCCAGAGAGAGTTGGGGATGCTGGACATGTGTGTGTGGGGGGAGAGCCCTTTTGGCAGAAGCCAGGGGGAGAAACACCCAGACCCCACCACTCTTCCTGTTTCCACTTTCTAGCCAGTGCCTCCCACTGGTCCAACCCAGCAGAAGCCAGGGGCAGGTGAGCCTCAGGGTTCCTGCAGTGTGTACCTGCAGGAAGAAGGTCCAAGCATAGATTCACAGGGAGGCAGACCCAGTGAGTTGATAACCCACACATTATTGGATTTTAATTTTTAATTGACCTGTTTGTCAACCCAATATGAAATTCCATTCAAAGGTTACATCTTTTTCAACTGTCATCAGGTTCACAAGCAGCTTGAACGCTATTGAGGTTCTGGTGAGGGTCCCTAAAAATGATTGTTAGTGAACCCCTTAAGTAAAAGAAATGTGGGATCTGAGAGCTCTGCCAGCAGGTGGGCAGCCCATGCCCCGAGGACTGCTCATGGCCACCACGTGACCACACTTCCTCTGCCAGTGGCTTCTTCCGAGCTGCGCACACGGACCCAGCTCCATCTCATCTCCCATCCTCACCTTTGTCCAGTGTTGACAGACAACGTGCTTGGGGAAAAGCTGCAGACCCACGAAACGCAGAGACTCACACTGAGGACCCCAAAGTGCTGACAGCCTGTACATGCAAGCCAGCACAGGTGCGGGGGTGGGAGAGAGGGGAACGTGATGGGGCCGGGGCAAGTTCAGGCTTAAAAACATAGAGCACCCTGTCGCCGGCTCCTTGTTCTCTTATGGGGCTGATCGGGGAGCGAAGACGCCTGAAACTCCCAGCAAGCGCCGGGCGCACAGTGGGCGCTCCCCCTCCCCTACGTTCCCTTCCACAGCCTCCCTCCCGGGGGTCCTGGGAGACCCCCGTCTTCCCAGAGACAGGGCTAGGAGCCAGCCACGCCAGCCCATCCTATCTCCTGGAGCTCCAGCCTCCGCCTCCGCCGCCGCCGCCGCCGCCGTCGCCGCCGCGGTGCGTTTGAAAACTTCCAAGGCAGGAAAACTTTTGTCCCCAGACCGACTGAAAGTCCTCGCACCTTCCCCCCACGGGCCCGCGCGCCAGCTGCCGCCGTCTTAAGAGGAACGCAGATCCCCTGTGCGGGAGCCAAGCGCGGCAGTGGCGCGCCTAGGCGGGAGGGAGCCGAGGGGGCCGCGCTAATGGAGGACGCCTCGGCAGAGGAGGAGACACAATGGATAAAAGAAGGCAGCGCCTCCGAACACGAGTTCTTGTTCTGGGGAAGAAGGGCCAAGTCTGACTTTATAGCAACAGCTTTGAGAGCAGCAGCGCTGGGATTTCATGGCAGAGGTTCCGCGGGAAAATCAATAAGCGCGGCCGCTGTTTGGAGAGGCAGCAAGAAAGGCCACTAACGAGGCCAGATTGTAACAGTTCTGCGAGCAGCCACAATGCTCACCTTACACGGCGCGGCCGCGCGCTGGTAAATAATAAATCACAGCGGCCAGCGGGCGGCGGCGGCAGCGGCGGCAGCGGCGGCGCCGGACAGAACGCAGCGCGTTTGACTGCAAAGCAGACCCGGGGCCATGAATTATTCACCGCCGCACCGAGATAAAACACGGCAGCGGGAGGAGGCGAGGCCCTGCAAACAGGTGCCCGGCGCGGAAATCTGCCTTTTGATTACGAGTCTGGGCTGCACACGGGCCCGGCCCGGGGCCCTGGCCACAGTGCGGGGGCGTGGGCGCTTGGGGCGCGGGAAAAGCTGGGATTAATCAGGGGCCCCGCAGCCGACGCCCCGCAAGAGCGTTTTGCCAGACTCCGGGGCTGGGAGCAATTACAGCCAGGCCTGGCAGGGCTGGCGGTTGGTGCGACTGCACGCGCGCCCGTGTGTGTGTGTGTGTGTGTGTGTGTGTGTGTGTGTGTGTGGGTGTGTGTGGGTGTGTGCGCGCGCGCGCGCATGCACGTGCCTGCTCTGGATAGAGAGGCATGCATGTTTGATCACAGATGCGATGCATGTGTGTGTGTGTATCTGGTGCGTGTGCTTGCACATACATAGGTGGTTCATTCACGGATAGACATAGAGTACACCCCGTGTGCCTAGGCACTACGGCTGGATACATATGTGCACATGTGGTGTGCATATACGTATGAATGTGATTGTGGGTGTATGTGTGTACAAATATGAATAACATGGCTATTCCCACATAACCCTGGGCCTCCTCCATGTATGTGCATAGCCAAATGTGTGTCTGCAGACAGGTGTCGTTATGTCAACGTAGTGTAGGCGCATGCTCATATCTTAGTCTGTGGAGTTATGCAGGCACACATGCATGAGTATGTGGGTTGTGCATAAGTGCAATGTGTAGGGGGTGTATGGAGTGCTTGGTTTACGAAGTGGTGCATGTGTGCAAGCATGTTTGTGTGGTACATGTGTGGCTGTGAAGAATGCCCACAGCACAGGTGAGTGTGCATAGTTATGGGTAGTTGTGCAGGTGAGTGCCATTGTGTGTAGAAATAAAAGGAGGAAGCAGGTGTTTAGCTTAGAGGTGGAGACACCACATCCCACATTGGGGTACCTGGGTCTGATCCCCAGCACCAGCTGCTGACTGCAGTTCATGCTCTGGGAGGCAGCGATGCCGGCCACCTACTTGGGAGAACCTGGTGTGTTGCTGACACCCAGCTTTAGTCCAAACCCAGGCTCAGCTGTTGTAAGCTTTGGAGGAATGCAGCAGCACAAGTTAGAGCTCTCTCTTTTCTTGCTCACAAATAAAATTGTTTAAGAGAATTTAAAACGGGAGGATTTATTGAAACTTCGGCACTCAGAGGTGGAGCCTGGGGTACAGGTCTGAAGAGGGGTCACTGGCAGGCTACTGATGGCGCGTGGTGGTGGGACTCTGTCAAGACTCCAGACCGTGGAGAGTGTCTGATGCTGGTGTCTGCATGGGGCACAGCAAGGATGGGGTCACCAGAGCTGGAAAATGACAAACCAGATTCAGCCGCTGTCTCTGGGAGAAAGTGATGCTGCAGGGCAAAGAAGTCCCAGCCATTCACACAAGTCCCTTCTTCCTCGTCCACCCCCACCCCTTCTTCTCTTTCTCCGGCTCCAGGTCTTGAATTCTCTATCTAGCAACTCGTTGACAGAACCTAAAAACAAGCCAGAAGTGTAGGTTGGGTAGTTGCAGCATCAGCAACCCTAACTGAGCCTGGAAGAGCAGAAAGATCAACTCCAGTGTCTACCACCCACCTCTCTGAGTCTGCAGCATGAGATGCACCCAGCAAGCACCCATGAATGTCCCTGCAATGGCTGAACGGCTCTGTGTTGCTGCCTACCTTTTTGCTCCATTAACACAGATAGAAGTCCGCTCTCCTTCTGCTCAGGTGAAGACGTGCATTCTCACCTGGTGCTGCATCCACCTCTGGGATTCAGGGTCAGTGTAGCAAAGGAAGCATTGCCGTGGAACCATGGAAAGTCCAATTGACTGCCCTGGCTGGATCCCCACCGAGAGCCTTGCTGAGGAATGACAGATGCTCCCAGAGGCTGCTACACACCCACCGGGACACAAACCTGAATCTCTGACCTCTGACTGCCCCTTGGAGTCAGTTCTATGGGTCTGCAAAGCAGTGTGGATACCACCACGTTCATCAAGCCACATTTCCACTGACCCTCAGGGTTGTCGTTGTTGGTCAGACACACCAGTCACTTGCAATGACAGCACCGAGGAGGTGACAGTCTGAGAGAGCAGCCTGCGGGCAGCATGACCGAAGGTCCAGCGTCAGACCTCCTGTGAGCTCCATCCCTTCCCATGGCTTCTGCTCCCCCCCCCCAACGTCATCCATTTAGAAGGACTTGAGGACCCTTGCACTGTGCTGTAGTGGATAAAGCTGCAGCCCAAGATACCAGCATCCCATATGGGCACCAGTTCAAGTCCTGGCTGTTCCACTTCCAATCCAACTCCCTGCTCATTTGCCTGGGAAAGCAGCAGAGGATAGCTCAAGTGGTTTCAAATAAATAAATTTTTTTTTAAAGCAGACTTAGGGGGCCCAGCACAGTAGCCTAGTGGCTAAGTCCTCACCTTGTATGCACCAGGATCTCATGTAGGCGCTGGTTCATGTCCCAGCAGTCCCCCTTCACATCTAGCTCCCTGCTTGTGGCCTGGGAAAGCAGTGTAGGACAGCCCAAGGCCTTGGGACCCTGCACCCACGTGGGAAACTGGGGACAAGCTCTTGGCTCCTGGCTTCAGTTGGGCTGAGTTCCAGCCATTGTGGCCTCTTGGGGAGTGAGTCACCGGACAGATCTTCCTCTCTGTCTCTCCTCCTCTCTCTATATCTGACTTTCCAATTAAAAAAAGAAAAAGATAAATAAATAAATGAATCTTTTTCTTAAGTTGCTTTGGAAGTGTGTCCATGCATCCCTGGGAATGCCGGACCCTGAGTCAGCAGCATCACTGCAGTGTTGAGCCCAGATACACCCAGGGCTTGCAGGAGGAAGGCACAGAGGTGCTGATCTCTCCCAGGTGGGCTGAGGAGGACCTCCTGCTTGCGTCTTCAGATTTGGGAGCACAAGGAACCGTCTCAATCCCCTTTTCTGTGCCTGCCAATAGCCCCCTCCAGGGGCAGGGTCGGGCCTGTCTACGCCCCTCTCTTTCTTCTCAGGCGGTTTCCTTACAGTACTCCAGGACCCAGCCTTGTGTGTCCCAAAGGAAAGTGAAAATGGACTTGCCAGACATCTGCAAAGCTGCCATGTGCGGTTGTGCAGGCTGTGCACTGCCAAAAGTCTCCTGGACAAAGAAATAATAGGGACCAGAAATGCACCTTACACCTTCATCCAAGGTAGAGGAATTATGCATCAAATTCACCCAAGGACTCTTCACTGGTGCTGGAGATTAAGGTGCGCTGGAGAAAGGAAGTCATCAGAGGGATTCTCACATGACTAAGCTCCCAGAGCCAAGCAGTCCACATCTCCCAGATGTCTCAAGCCTCAGTTTCTACCTCTGTGAAATGGGGATGATAACACCTTCTCCTGGAGCTACCATGAGATGCTTACGGAGTGCTAAGAACAACTCCCACTGCAGGTGCACCATTCTAAGGGCTTCACACACATTCACTCATCCAGCTGAAATCCTGAGAAACTCCATTCTAGAGAACTGTGAAGTTCAGAGAGAGTAACTGACTTTCTCTAGGTCGTTTGAATCCATGCAGGCTCCAACCACAATGCAAACTGCCTCTTTCAAAAGAGGACACAAGGGCAGCTCCTAACGCAGGGTTGTCATGTGGGAAGGACTCAACAGACACATCTGTAGTTAGTTTGTGGGTTAGAGTGTGACCTGTGCTTTTGACTGGAAATCGAGACTATGGGTCCATGACCGGAACCCAGCCTCACCCCCTGTGCTGACGGCAGTCTCTAGGTTTGCTGGAGCTCCAGGCCTGGACACCCCCAATGGGGTCCCGTGCCACTCCTCCCTGCTCAGAGGCAGCTAGAGGTGCACAGTGGAAAAATAAGAGCCACCGTGTGTTGAACCCCCAGCCAGGGCTCTCTCTGTCCCCCGGTGATGGGTTCCCTGGAAGTCACTCTGCAGGCAGTGGTGGGGCGATCTGAGAGACAGAAGCATATCTGCTTCCTGCTGCTTGCAGGTGAAGTCACAAAGGTCTTGCAGGCTTCCTTCTGAAGACAGCCTCTGGGCTGTACCCTAATGTAAGCAAGCCATCCACTCCTGGCCAGGTACCATGAGTCCCGAAGCCTCAAGCCTCTGAAAATGCTGAGCTTCGGCTGAGCAGCAGGCCTTGGAGAAGAGGGGCATGCTGTGGTCCTTCCTGGCTGTAGAGTGGCCATGTGCTTCCAGGATACACTCTGTGTCCTGACCCCCTGAGCAGTCCCCAACCCAGCCACAGGGACAGCTGCTTTCTGTCCTCCAGATTCTCCCAGCCTCTAGAAGGTTCTGAAATGCCTCATCAGACTGACGAGTGGCCTTTTTAGGTTAACTGTTGGAGTGGCATTGCTGAGTGACAACCTGCCTGTGAAGCCTGCCTCCACCTCGAACAGGCTGTGTGACCTTGTGCAGAGGCTTTGACCTGGTGCACCTCTGTTGGCTGGTGGAAATATCTGTTTCTTGGATTGCTATGAGGATTTACTGTAGAATTCCATGCATGCCACCAAGAATAGTGGCCAGTGCAGAGAACATGGTGAGGGAGTTGTCATTATTCTTCAGGGGGATTTCCACATTCCAGGCTGGCCCATGAAGCAGTTCCATTTGTTGGAAGCGTACTAGCATGTCTCTCCCCTCAGCAGGTTGGGGGTTTGTTGCAGCACTATGTCTGAACCATGGTTGCCACTGGCCCCATGAGAAGGGAACCAGGGAGAAATTGTTGGAGTTAGGGTTTGATTAATCACAGCTGCCCAGAGACATGCTCTGAACGGTTCTGAAGCCCAAGAGGACCAAGTGATGGATTAGTGATGTCTGCCAAAGGCAAGGATAGAGCAGGAAAGGATGAACAGGACAAGACAGGTGCGGGAAGTCTGGAGAATGAAGGGGGAAGTGACATATGGAAGGCAGAGATCCAGTGTGGGGGACAGTCCCAAGATGGCTCCTGCAGTAGGCAACAGTGAGGGGGCCCACTGGAGATCATAGCACAGGTTTTGATGTGACCAGGGGCAGGGAAGCCACCAGCGGTCATAGCTCATACCTGGGGAGGGGCCTTTCTGGCACATATTCCCTGGGACATCCAGCCTGGATGCTGCATTCCAACAGCAGGTTGCACTGAGCCCTGCAGGCCCCTGCAGGCATGGCTCCGATAACACCTGTTGCAGAGGCCCTGAGTGCCTTATGTGTGTCACTGTGCACTGTGAGCCCAGAGCTGCATCCCACCTTCCCTTCTTCCTACTTTCCTCCCTCCCTCCTTCTGCCCTCACACCCTTGCCAGCCTTTGGTGACCAGTCCTGCAAAGTAACATAAACAGAAGCTTGTGTCTCTGCCAGGCTGTGAATCTGATTGAAACAGCTGAGGCCTCCCACCTCCCCGGAGGGGAGAAAGATACCCAAAGCAGCGCCTAAATGGCTTCAAGTGGTTCCTTTTCAGGCACTTTCATTTTTAAAGAGCAGGGCCCAGGGGCTGAGCAGGGACCAGCAATTAGAGAGGCAGTGTCTGGATTTGACGGCCAGGAGGGTGAGGTTTGGAGAGCCGATGGAGAAAGTAAACTTATTAGGCCAAGGAAGCTCTAACATGGCATGAAATTTTGCAAACCCTCCCTGGAAAGTTGCACTAATGACAGGCCACTTGATTGATGTTTAATTCAGAGACAGAAGCTCACACCAGCGCCCGTCCCTGAGAGGGGGAAGGAGGCAGGGCTTTCCTTCCTCATAATTCACTTAAATGGAATTTCATATGGGAAATTAATTTGCTTGGAAGAAAAGCAAGGCCTTATTACAGAAAGAAGGAGACGCCTGGGATGGGTCTGATACCCTAGGGACAGCCTGCCCTGGCCCCCATGAGCCAGAAACGCCCAGCCAATGGGCAACTTAAAGTCCAGCCATCTTGTGGGGGGTGCAGTTTGTATTTCTGGGTAAAGCAGCACACAAATCTAGCCACCTAAAGCTAAGCCCCATGAGGGCTCAAGGGGCTGGGAATAGGATCTTGGTGGACACAGGTGTCCCAAGGTGCCTACCATGGTGCTGAACAGGCTTAGGGCCCCTCTGTGCCCAGGTTGCTCCCCGCAGTTTGTTCAGGCCATTGGAAAGAGATTCCTGCTATCCACACCACCTCTGCCTGCTCTGGGGCGCACTGGGTCACGGTCAGCTTCCTAACTGTAATGCTGCTTCACGAGTGCGTTGGCAGACTGAAAATCAATGATGATCACAGAGATGGGTAAATGGCCTTGAACCTCACCAGCAGATGAGGCAGGAGTGGAGCGATCAGCTGCAGAGTTGATGTGTGATGGAAAGAGTTGGAAAAATGACCAAGTAAGCGGATCCCACACACCAGTTTGGCTTCACTGTGCTGACAGCCTCAGCTGGGACCACGAATCATGCAGAGGCAAGACAAGAACACCCCAAGAGAGGAAATCCTGAAATTCCTCTTTATAGGGATGCACACAAATAACACGGGGCGCGGGGGGGAGGGGGCGGGGGACGGGCATGCCTGGGGAGGGCACGGTGGCTTGGCAAGCCAGTCCTCCTTCAGGGCACCAGCACCCCTATGGGTGCCTATTCATGTCCCTGCTGCTCTATTTCTGATCCAGCACCCTTCTGGGAAGGGAAAACAGCAGAGGATGTCCTAGGGCCTTGGGCACCTGAGCCCATGTCAGAGATCTGGAAGAAGCTCCTCGCTCCCATATCAGCTTAGCTCTATCCATTTGGCCACTCTCTCTCTTCTTCTCTCTGCAAAATCAGCCTTTCAAATAAATACATTTTTAAAGCCTCACTGGACAAACAAACAGAGAAGCTGAATCCAGCTGAACCTGCATCAGCTCTGAGACTATGAACCAGTCGTGCAATGCTGCTTGCTTCTGTGTTCTCATCTGTAAAATGGGTTTCCCATCAAAATCCTGATGATTTAAACAACCAAAAATGTATTACATGCTCATCTGAGTAGATATTCAAATCATCAAAAATGTCTGTTTAAGAGACCAGCACTAAGGCCTAGGGGGTTAAGTGACTGTCTTCAATGCTGGCATTCCATTTGAGTTCCAGTTGGGATCCAGGCTGCTCCACTTATAATGCAACACTCTGCTATTGCACCTAGAAATAGCGGCAGAAGGTGGCCCGGGTGCTTGGACTTCCCTGCATCCTCATGGGAGCACCAGATAAAGCTACCGTCTTCTGGCTTTGGCCTAGCCCAAGCCTGGTTGCTGCAGCCAACTGGGAAGTAAACCAACAGATGGAAAAAGCAGTCTATCTCTCTCCTTCTGGCTTTAACTCTGCCTTTAAATACATAAATAAAATCTTCCAAAAATGACCTTCAATGTGAACTGTTAGAACCAGCTATACACACGTACCAGCATTTCATGTTCACATGAAGGTGATCGATGAGTGAGACTCACGGATCTTCCGTGCGGTGCCAAGGTGATCCCTCTGGGCGAGCTCCATCTTGTGGAGTTCCAGGCCACATCGGAGCACATCAACGTTGTGCCCTCTGCTCCACAGCCGGCCTTCCATGTGGAGGGAGGACCACAGTGAGCGTTCCTGGCAGTAGCAGGAATGGGAGAGGTGCGACCATGACAATGTCCGCACACCTTCGCAGTGACTTTCCCCTGTCCTGACTCCACAGCACATTTTCTGCTGCAAATTGCCTGCACAGAGGACTTCCAGAACCTTCTCCTTGCACCTTCTGTGCTCTCATTTGGCTGGCTCATGTAAGACCAAGTGTATTTGCATCGTTTCAGTAAGAAGCATGACTGGCAGCAAACAACGGCCTGCGGTGGACTAGCCCTGGCCTGCAGGCAGCACAGGGGCATGGGTGCATGGCAGAGTGTGGCAGCTGCTGACAGCGGGTGTCCTGCAGTGGGCAGCAGCCATGGAATCTGCAGAAGGAGGGGATGACATGGTTTATCAGGCAGGTCATTTGGAAGGTCGCTCAGGAGAGTCCTACAACAGGCAGAAGTTTGGTCAGTCCCTGAAGGATGCTGGGTGCTGATCGTGCTGTCCCCAAGCCTTCTGCTTACTCGGTTGCCTTCAGGACAGGCCTCGCCCTGCACATCACAGACTCCAGGCCGTGTGGAAAGGGAAGGACATCCTAGGGGATCTGGGAGTTTATCCTGACTTCTCCTGACCAGCACTCTCTAATGTTCCTAATGTAAGATATGCCCAGCACTTTTCAGAGTAGCAGCAGATGAGGAGCCTCCCAGCTTACTCGGCGAGCCAGCTGAGGTGAGCCAGGGTGGCCCATCCTCTGAGCCAGCAGGTATGGCTCCGGTTCTGGTCTTGTTGCACATTAGAATCACCGCAAGTTCTGATTCTGTTTCTGGTTCCTTGAGCTCAGTACAAGCAACAGCTTCGGAGCCAGCATCATGACACAGCACGTTAAACCACAGGCTGGGCCGGCATCCCACATGAGACTGAGACTCGAGTCCTGGCTGTTTCATTTCTGATGCAGCGCTCTGCTAATGTGCCAGGGAGGACAGTAGAAGATGACCTGACTGCTTCAGCCCCTACCGCCTGGTAGGAGATATGGCTAGAGCCCTGAGCTGCAAATGCCAGGTCCAAACAGACCATCCTCCAACGGTAGGGCAGCCCCCAGCCCTGTTGACACTAAGATGACATCACTTATGGCGTTCAGCTAACACCACTCACAGGCCTTTGCTGGACCCTTAGAGCAGGATCACATGATTTGTTAAAAAAAAAATCACTGTGAGGGCTCAGCTTTAACAGCTAAAGTCCTCACCTTGCATGTACCAGGATCCCATATAGGCACCAGTTCTAGTCCTAGGGGCCCTGCTTCCCATCCAACTCCCTGCTTGTGGCTTGGGAAAGCAATTGAGGACAGCCCAAAGCCTTGGGACCCTGCACCCTTGTGGGAGACTAAGAAGAGGGTTGGAGCTCCTGGCTTTGGATTGGCTCAGCTCTGGTTGTTGTGGCCACTTGGGGAGTGAATCAATGGACAGAAGATCTTGCTCTCTGTCTCTCCTCTTCTCTGTGTAACTGATTTTCTAATAAAAATAAATAAATCTTTAAAAAAGAAAAAAAGAAATCGCTGTGAGACTTGTAATGAAGTGTCCATTCTATTTGTAGAAGCTAAGATCCAGAGGGATCAAAAACTTCACAAAGGTCACAAAAGATTTGACCTTCCTGCTCAGCAAGGCTGCTTCTCATGACACACACTCATACACACATATGCACGCATGCAGTCACGTTCACGGAGCTTCTGCCCCTGTTTTGCCCTACTCTCCCTCTTCCTGTCCTTGCCTTCTGCTTTCTGTGTCACACCATCCAATTCCAACTTTCTTCCAGAATTCCGTAATAATCTCCTCTCACTAGCTCAAGTTTTATAGTTTCCAGAGAGGCATGCTGAAGCTCCATCAGCTCCAGCTTGAAGAATTCACTTTAAAAAATGCTTATTTTGGGGCCCAGCGTGGTAGCCTACTGGCTGAAGTCCTTGTCTTACATGCGCTGGGATCCCAGATGGGCGCCTGTTCCAGTCTTGGCAGTTCCATTTCCCATCCAGCTCCCTGCTTGTAGCCTGGGAAGGCAGTCAAGGATGGCCCAAACCATGAGACTCTACACACGTGTGGGAGATCTGCTGGCTCCTGGCTTCAGACCAGGTGAGTTCCAGCCATTATGGCCACCTGAGGAGTGAATCAACAAACAGAAGATCCTTCTCTCTGTCTCTTCTCCTCTCTGTATATCTGACATTCTGATAAAAACACGTGTATCTTTAAAAATACTTATATAGGGGTCAACCCAATAGCCTAATCCTCCATCCTGTGGCACTGACAATCCATATTGGAGCCAGTTGTGTTTGTGTCCCAGCTTCCCCACTTCTGATCTAGCTCTCTGTTTATGACCTGGGAAAGCAATGAGGATGACTCAAGTCCTGGGCCCACGCACCTATGTGGTAGACCTGGGAGAAACTCCTGGCTTCAGATTAGCTCAGCTCCTGCCATTGCAGCCATTTGGGGGAATAAAGTGGCAGACAGAAGACCTTCCTCTCTGTCTCACCCTCTGTCTGTAAATCTGCCTTTCCAATAAAAATAAATAAATCTTTAAAATGTAGTTATTTATCTAGTCAAGAGAGAAATAGCTCTTCCATCTATTCCATCCACTGGTTTGTTCCCCAAATGGGCCAGGCTGAAACCAGAAGCCTGCAATTTCATGTAGGTCTCCCATCATCTCCTGCTCTCCTAGGTGGATAGAAAGCAGAGCAACCAGGATTCAAACTGCTGCTCTCCATTACGGGATGCCAGCACTGCAGACCATAGCTTAACTGGCTACACCACAACACCAGCCCCGTGAAGGAGTCTTTCACCCAGTGTTGAATTGCAGGGAATTCTGGGCAGAAACTTCTAACCGCATGAACGACTGGTAGACCCTCCTGTTTTCTAATTGTTTTCTAATTGTGAGATCATAATGACCTCTCATGGAAACTGACAGGGTAGGAAAGATTTATTGGTCAACTACATGATCTTGGCCTGCCCAGCTCTCAGGAAAAAGGGGGCCCCTGTCTTCTCCCTACCCATTGATCTGGGCACATGGCCCTGCAGTCCACCCTAAGATCATGAGCACCCAACAAGTCTAGGAGAAGAGATGGACAAACAACATCACTCCCATTGTACAGAAGGGGAAACTGAGACTACAGAGATCTAAAAAGCTGCTCTGTGGGCTTGAAGGGACCAAGGTAGCAATGAAACTCTGGACTTGAAGGAAAGAAGAGCACATCCCATTAGCTGCCCTGAGAACTCAGTGGAGAAGCAGCAGGGCTCCCAATCCTGGGAGGGGGACAGATACGGCTGAATCCACCCTTGCTGGCTCATGCCCACATAGACCCTGGCCCTGGGCTAGGCACAAGGGCAGGGACAGCAGAGGCTGGGGAGGGGAGCAGTGCCCATGTCTAGATCTCAGAAAGACAATGAATAACAGCTAGGCTGATGGGCCTGGGGGGGATCCCAGTCCCACCACCAAATCAACAGGTGCCCCGCAGCTCTCACTGGTTGAAAAGACTCGCTCCCTTCCACCTCACGTGGTAAATGAATTCCTGGAAAGGGAATGCCTGCTCCCTTCCTCGGTCCTTCCCCAGCCTTCTCGCCATTTGATCTGTACCTTTGGCTTAGATGCATTTACAAGACCAGCCTTGGCCCCGGTTTTTCTGTGCCTTCCCGTGTGCTGCTCAGCGCGGATGTCTTAATACGCCAGCTGAGACTTCTTAAATCCACATTGAAACAACTGTTGGGTTTTTATACCGTTGTAAAACTCTTTGTAGGGTATTCATAGAAAATGTTTTATTAATTGCCATATGTTTATTGATTTCTCTTTCATGTCGGTTCTTTTGTTCTTTCTTTGTAGTGGCAAAAGATCTCTCTGCATCATCATTTGCAAGTTATCTAAAATGTCAAAGGTGTCTTTTGAAGTTTATTACAGATCACATGCCATAAGGCGCGGACGCTGGGTATTTACGGCGAGGGGGGAATTCCCACAAGGATTTCAAAGCTCACAAAAGAATTGAGATCATATTGGTTTCAAACAAGACACACACACAAAACCCCAATTTATCATTTCTTATCATTTTTCCTATTTGGAAGTGTGGGGGTGGGTGGGTTTTTGCAGCAAAAAGAAGTGAACCGATGCCTTGGCGTATTGAAGCAACAAGCGTCTCTCCTCCCATCTTGCATCCCCATTATGGTCCAGGTTGTGGAATTTGTTCCTCCTCCTGGACCTCGGGCCTGGAGAACCTGCAACAAGAGGCCCCCTCGGCTCCCCTCAGGAGGGGGATGGGAGTAAGCATCGCACTTCCTCTGCTGCACGTGTGTGGGTTCTTGTTCCTTTGCTCCCCTGGTTCTGCAGGGCCTGAGTCCTGGTTGAAGGCTTCACAGAGGTCCCTGCACAGACAGCAGCTTCCTCTCCGAAGTGGGTACCTGGGCTCTGGCCTCCTGGGATGCAAGGGATACAGATTGGGGGAAGACCCATAAAAAGGGAGAAAAAAAATGTTAATAGTGCAATTCCCAAGTTTTAAGTGAGCTATTGATGTCTACATTGGCAGAGCACTTTCTTTTGAAAACCCGAAAGTCATTTTTTTAAAAGCCTAAGCAGGAAAGACTCTCACTTTGATCTAGTCGGGGTTCAAATGAGATCCACGCACACTGATCACACAGGCATGAGGAAGCACTTTCCACTGTGCCACTCGTCCCTGGAGAAGGGATGCAGCCGACAGGCTGGGTTCTCAGCTGGGCTGGGGCACTATCCTCCTGGCACGTTTCAACAGTCCATGGTCTCTGTGAAGCCTTGATTTCCTCATCTGTGAAATGGGCATAGTGATCCCCAGCAGACCTCAATAATGGCCCATTAAGGTCCAGGGAAAGATGGGCCCTCTTGAACTCCTAGGCTCACTACATGCTGTCTGGGTGCTGTGCCTCATCGCTCCTCTGGGAAAAGGGAGTGGGGAGGATGGAGAAGGAGTTCATGTTGAACACTTGCTGCTTTGTTTCAGGCCATGAGCCTCAAGGCAAGGCTGAAAGGAAATGTCTGAGTTCCCCAGCTCCTCTGCAGGAGAGGAGAGAGCGAGATGATCAGGGACCCGGCTCCTGAGGGAGGTGGATGAGGTGAGGTTGTTTGTACCTCCTCAGGTCAGGCCAGTCCTTAATTCTGCATCTGTCCAGATGGGGACCTGTTTCCTGGCCACCTTGGGTCTGACCTCCAGCTCTCCTGATTTATGCTTTTGAGAGCTCCACAACCTGCCCTGGAGCCTCAGTTTGCTCCTCAGTGAAATGGGATGAAAGCTGGGAACAAGGTGAGCATTGACGCATACCCAGAGTATAGCATTTGACTTTAGCTTCATACAAGCTCAGTACCTGCAAGTGAGTACTTGTTTCCTTTATGCCTGGCTCTCATCTTAGCCCTGAATGAAAGGCTGACTTGGCCCCTTGAGCTATCTGAATTCTGTGAAGACCTGGTAGGCCAGCTTCTACGGTGTGTTTGGGTGTGTGCACATGCATGTACTGTAGTGCATGTTTGTGTGTGCAAATGTGAGCACGTGTCTGTGCATGTGTACATACATGTGTGATTGTGTGTGCTTATGTGTGTGCATGTGCAGGGATATACTCAGGCTCTGGAGCCTAATTCTAACCCTCTCACCTTCCAACTGTGTGACTCGGGCAAGTTATTTACCCTCTCTGATCCTAGGTTCCCTTTTTTCTGAAAAAGAAATATGACAAGCTTTTTTAGTTAGCACATTGGTGTTAGGATTCCAAGAAGCAAATAAAAAGGAAGTGCCTCGACCAGAACCTGTAACACAAGGAAAATGCAGTGGGGGCAGCTGTTAGCAACACCTGGCACCTCCTCCATGAGGGCTGTGCCACCTCTGGACCTTCGTCCCCCGCAATGAAACAGCCCCTACCCTGTGCCCAGCCAGGCTTCCCTAAGAGCCTCTCTCTGCCCTCCAGTTTTGTGCCCACATTTGTCTTTGCCTGGGATGGAGATAAATAGGGTAGCTCAGGGAAAGGGACTCACCTCCTAATCTCAGGGCAAGCAATTCCCAGCCCCTGCCCAGCTCACCCCCAACACCCACAGCCTCCACTTCTCTTACCAAAAGCCAGGAGCCAGCTAGAGCACCAGGGAAGGAAACAAAGCTTTCTTTGTGCAGCATATTTGCTCCCCATCTGGGTCAGGGTCTGTCTGGGGCACCTGGGAGTGGGAGGAGGGTGAGTAGTGTGGCAGGTGCAGCAGGAGTAGAGAGTGTGGAGGAAGCCTTGGGACGAGGTGTTGGAAAGGGTGGTGAGCCTGCCTGTAGGGGACTTTGCCGGCAGAAAGACTGATCCGAATATAGGCTGGAAGACCAGTGGCGTCCATGCCAGTGGGGGAGGCTGTTGAGGGTGGCATTCCAAAGATGGCTGGTGAGGAGGGCTAGGGGTGTCAGACCAGGTGCAGGAAGAATTGTCAAGCACTAGTGGGGCATCGCCTTGCAAGTACCAGGATGCCACTCACTGAGTGGGTACAAGCCCCATCTCTCCTACCCTTCACAGTGGAGAGATCAAGTTCAAGGATCCAGGGAGAACAATTTTCATCTTGAAGTTACTGATACACTTGCAGGAGTTCCAGTTCCAAAGAGGCACTGAGACGCAGAGTCTCCCTGTAGGTTCTTTGAATTGCTTGGAAGCAGTTGTAGGTCTTTTTTTTTTTTTTCTTTAAGATGTATTTGTTCATTTGAAAGATGGCATCACCAAGATACAATCAGAAAGATATCTTCCATCCACTGGTTTACTCCCCAAATTGACACAATGGCACAATGGCTGGGGCTGAACCAGGACAAAGTCAAAGGAAGCATGGAAGGCCACCTGGGTCTCCTACAAAGGTGGCAGGGGCTCATGCACATGGGCCATCCTCTGCTGCTTTTCTAGGAACATTAACAGGGAGCTGGATCAGAAATATCTGGGATTCGAAGCATCATTCACATAGGATGACAATATTGCGGCTGGCAACTTAACTTGCTACTCCACAATGCTAACCCCATCAGGTGCGAAATGATTTTTCAGTGCTGCCTTGGAGAAGGTCTCAAGTAGCTTCCCCGACTGTGGCTCAAGGCGGGACTCAGTCTAAAGAAGGGTACACTTGACCAGTTTGGCCTATTTTTGGTCCACAAGAACGAGGTGACTTCACAAAGCTGGCCTGGGCCCAGGTCTCAGAGCTCTGGCCTTGCCTCCTTCTTTTCTTTGTCTTCCTCCCTGCCCTTCAGTGTCTCAAGTCACAGAGACACAACCTAGTTCAAATCTCAATGCCACACTTTCTTGCTGCACAAGAACCCTTATGTGTCTTCGTTTTCTTCACAGCTGTTTCCCTGGAGCCCCCAACGGAGAGGCACATAGAAGATTCTTGGTAAATGTGGACTGACTGAGCCTCTGCAAGTCTTACATGCCTCAGTTTCCTTGACTGTATAATGGACAAAATAGTGTCCACCTCCAAGATCTGTTGTATTCAAATAGATAGTCTATGAAATACATTCTGCCCAGTGTAGGCACTGGGTGTGCCCATAGAGAGGCCCATATCCCGCATTGGAGCATCTGGGTTCTAGCTGTACTTCCGACTCCTGATTCATCTTCCCCTGGCAGTGACTACAGGAGTTCTTGCCTATACTCCCTGACTGCACCACATCCTTGGAGGTGTCTTCATTTGCTGCGGGAATGCGATCTAGGAAGCAATAAGGTCAAGCAGGTCAGAGGACTGTGACTTTTCTCTGTGAAGTCCAAACATTGATCATTTGGGGTTGAGTGTAGATACTTGCCATCTCCACCTCCAACATTCAGCTCAGCCATGGTGGCCCCAGAGCAAGCCACCCACAGTAAGGGACTTCTTGGGGCTGCCATGGATCCATGAGACACAGCTTGCCCACACTCCGTAGAAGAGAAGAAGTCAGAACCAACCGCTAATAACTGACAACCAGCCCTGCCTTCCCCTGAGTGGCTGCTGCCTTTACACTTTCCTTGGTCCCTCTGTACAATGAGAGGCTTGAACTTGACCTACAAGGACAGACAGGTGGTGTAGCAGAGTGGTGTAACTAGGACAAAGCAAAAGCCACCCCATCACCTTGGGTGGTCGTGGCTCAGCTATGCAGGAACCTGATCCAGGTGACCAGGTCTCCTGAGAGTCTAGGTAAGTTGAATCCTATGGGAAACATTCAGATTTTTGACAATCTTTTTGTTGAGATGACACACGTAGAGGGAGAACATTCAGCTTGATGAATGTTCATAAAAACACTTTCATGGAACGAATCAAGAACAGACTCCCACCCAGGGACCCAACTTGGGTGAATGCTACACCACATTGGCTCTTGCTTAACTCCACGCAGACTCAATGACTCCCACCATGGACCAGTCTGCAATGCAGACTCCCAGCGCTGCTGGCCACTGTGACTGGTGACTTGTTATTGATGGAGCTCCGGAGCTTCAATAACAAATGATGCTGAGCACTCAGGGCCTGGGCAGGGCAGGGCAGGGTGGGCAGGGCCCAGGGAATGAGAGGGGAGGGTGGTTTTGTTCCCCTAAAGGCAGGCACAGTGAGCAATCAGAGTGACAATGCGGCCCAAGGGGGCGTGCTAAGTGCTTTCCGAGGAGGGCAGCAGGAGGAAGCCAACCGGGCAGGCGCACTCGCTGGCTTATTAAAACGACTTTGATCCCTGGCTGCTTTGATATCCCTGGTCTTATAAAGAATTCACTTTCAGGGGTAAATATAGGTAGTTCAGAGAGATTTTATGACATACAGTACAGGCTCCTCTTCCAGAGACTTATTTAATTACTGGGGTGGGGAGGGCTGCAGAAGTGCTGACAGGAAACGGTCGGGCTGGGATGTCCATGGTGCTGCGGACCACAGGGTGCCATTCCGATAACATCCCACATCACAGACCAGGGTCTCGAACCCTGGGCTTCCCCTCGCAGACCTAGAGTCCTAGGAAGGTTCATGGTGCTGACCCCTGCCCAAGAAAATCTAGGGCTCGGGAAGACAGGAGAGGGCTGCTCTATTTAGCTGAGTCCTTGATGTTAGAAGAGGAATTGGGGGCCAGCTGGGTCCCACAGGGCAATGCTACCTGGTAGGTGGCACTTGCAACAGCTGTCCCAACTCTGCTATTGAAAAGCCACTGCAGGAAAAGGTGTGATCTCTCATAGCCTTAGCTTTCCCATTTATGAAATAGAAGCAATGTAATATCCTCCTCCTCCTTGGGTATTGGGGGAGGTTTTAGTTGGGGGAGTGAGGACAAGGCATTGTGCCTGGTGCTGAGATGGGCATAACCCAGCTCAATAGCACCAGCTTCACCCAAGCCCAATGTCACTCTCCCTAGGCTGCTAAGGAATCTCTCCCCAAGACCCCAGCTTGCTCTCTCCTCTGCCTAGAAAATTCAGCTCCCAGCTCCCTCCAGAAGGAGCCCCTTTGCCCCCCGAACTCCCTGTGTATGCTGACCCCATAGTGCAGGCTTAGGGACCTGCAGGACTCTGGGAGGAACTGCCCATACACACTGGGAGTCACAGGAAGAAGTGCCCCTGGCTGGATAAGGGCACTTGAGAGGAGAACTGGGCCACAGGGGAGACAAGCCAGAACCTGGCACTTATGGGTGGGAGAGATCCTGCACTTGGAACCAACAGCCCAGGATGCATGGCAGTATGTTCTGGGAGCATCAGCACCTCCACATGCCTGGGCTCCCTCCCCACAGCCATGGGGTGCTCACTCCAGAAGAATTCCTAAGGATCAAAAGATGGCATCAGTCAAGCCCTCAACATCATACCTGGGTTATACTCAGCGCTGGTAAAATAGCGATGGGATAGAGACGAGGTGTTGTATGACTAACAAGCATCTCACAGCTAAGTATCATATCTGCTTATTGGGTCCTTTTATTTAAAAAAAAAAAAAAGTGTTGGTCTAAAATTCTCCCATGATGCAATGAGGGCATGCTTGTGTTCCAGTTGCTCCATTTTCCATCCTGCTCCCTAATTATGGCTGGGGAAAACAGCAAAGCCTTGGAACCTTTCACCCACATGGAAGACCTAGAAGAAGCTCCTGGCCCCTGGCTTCAGATTAGAGCAACTCTGGCCATTGAAGCCATCTGTAGAGTAAACCAATGGATAGAAGATCTTTCTCTCTGTTTCTCCTCTCCCTAAATCTGACCTGTCTTTCCAATAAAAATAAATAAATCTTTAAATATACATATACATATATATATTCATACATAAAAACTCTCAAGAAAGTGTTCTCATCTGCCCATTTTATCGATGAGAAAGCTGAACTTTGGAGGCATGGGCACAGGCAAGGGTCCCAAAGCTGACAAAAAAGCTATACCAGAGTCGGAAGTCAGATGCCACTGTCTGAAACCCAAGTGTTCATCCTACAGCATACCACCAGCTTTGCTGTCCTCCGTCCATGCCACACACTTTGTGCCTGGTGCTGTATTGGGCACACGGAAACCATCTGTTCTTCATGACTTTATAAGTCAGTATTTTGTTTCTGTGCCCTTTGGATGTAAATACCTAACAGGCACAAACCACATCTCTCATGACTCCTTGCTGGTTTCCCCACAGGCTGTCTGGGCGCTGGCCTGCCCCCTGCAAGGAGGGGACTAGGAAGGAATGGATAAATGATACCAATGAGACACGGACACCTTGGCCAAACAGCCGCTGCAAAGCACTTGGATTACTTCTCCTGGGAAACCAACGACACAAGCCCCCACTCGGCCTGCCGGATCCATACAACAGCTGCCATACCGTGGACAGACAGATGGCAGCTGAAGTCCAGAAAATTCCTCCTTTTCCTATTGCAGCCTGTCATGGAGCCCCATGTTCTCTGCAAACCATGATCGAGGAACAGAAACAAGATTTGAAATTACATGGGATTGGCCCAGTGTGGTAGTTTAGCAGCTGAAGTCCTCACCTTGCACACGCTGGGATCCCATATGGGCACCGGTTCTAATCCCAATGGCCCTGCTTCCCATCCAGCTCCCTGCTTGTGGCCTGGGAAAGCAGTCAAGGACGGTCCAAAGCCTTGGGACTCTGCACCCTCGTGGGAGACCCAGAGGAGATTCTGGGCTCCTGGCTTCAGATCAGCACAGCTCCTGCCATTGTGGCAGCTTGGGGGGTGAATCAGCAGATGGAAGACATTCCTCTCTGTCTCTGCCCCTCTCTGTATATCTAAGTTGCCAATACAAACAAAATAAATCTTTTTTTTTTAAAAAAAAGGGGGACCCCAAGACAGAGGGAGGGTGTGGTTCCCTGGAGATCTCTGCACCTTGGTAAAGGCTTTGTACCCAGAGGCACTCCCTGGGTGAATGGTGAGGTATTGGCCCTGTCCAGCAAAGGACCAGAAATTGGTCCCCAGGTCCTTTGCCTATTTCTCAGTATCTCATCCTCTCCTTCACCCCACTCATGCCCCACCCAGTCAAGCCGCTCCAGCCACTTTTCTCCAGGGGAGGGAAGCTGCTTGGGGTTGGAGGGGGAGGCAGGCAGCCATCACCCTGGGGACAGGCATCCTCCGCCTGTGTCTCTCTCCCTTCTTCTCTTGGCTCCTTTCCTTGCCCTGGAGCTGAGGCAGTAACTAATATTGTTTCCTGGCCTAAATAGATAATTGCCCTTCTGGCTGGATAAAAGATGTCTCGCAGAGCAGAGTGAAATATCATTAATAAAGGAGACTGATTTACTCAGGAATTCCTCCAGAAGTGAGATTAATAAGCCATCCCCTGGTGTTAGATATAATCTTCAGTTCTCTGCTCACCGCATGACTTATTTTTGCAACAACTGCACTATTCTGTCATTAATCATTACGAGAGGCCAACAGTTTATCTAGGCTAATGGGCCTGATACACAAACACAACAACTTTTTCCTCCCATTCGACAAGAGAGAAATGCCGGGGAAAAAAAATTAATCAACTGTGTGTTTCTTTTTAAGGAAATAAGCCACCACTTTACACACAGGCTCTGTGGATAAAATGAATGAAGGTGCATATAAATGAATATGACCTATGATGACAGATGGGCAAACAGAGATTGGGTAAGACTGTGAATACATAAATATGTATGCGGCATGACCTTGTTTGCCGACATACACGTCACGTGATTCTGTGTGTGAATAAATGTACATAAGATGTGCCTGCATGAGCACACATGTATGCAAGCATACACAAATATGTACAGAATATCAGAGCTGAAGAACCTATAATATGAGAACATGTGCTAGGCTTTACACAGCAACATATACGGAGCAAGACCCTGTGAGAACACACCTCAAAATTTCATGGAAAATTTAATTAAAAGATAATATTATTTGATGAGAAATCCAGGCATATAAGACATTTCCAAATAATTTATGAAAAATGAATGCAATTAAAAATGTATGCACGAATTTCAGAACATTTTATGCCAAAGTAAGCTTCTTTAGAAACTCAGTATTTCCACGCACTTGTAGAAGTACCCTGGCCTATGTGAAAATGTGCATGGTACATGATTACGTGTGTCAATCTATGTGTCTATAAATGAGTATGACATGCTGTGTGTAAGCATAAGAGGAATGATTTTATCATGAAAGATCCAAGCTAATGACTGTATCTCTTATGTGTTCACCATAGGAAACTGAAAGAGTGGTTCAAACTGAAAAAAAAAAAACATAGGAATAAAACCTTCTTAGAAAGATGTATTTGAAAAGCAAAATTCCAGAGAGAAAGGAGACAAAAAAAGATGGGAAGATCTTTCATGCTGGTTCACTCCTTAAATGACCACAATATCCAGGACTGAACCCAGGAACCTGGAATTTAATCCAAGTCTCTTATGTGGGTGGAGAGAGTCCAGGTACATGGACCGTCATCTGCTGATTCCCCACATGCGTTAGCAGGGAGCCAGATTACAAGTTGAGCAGCCAGGACTCAAAACAGTACTCATTGCAAAGTAGCAACCTAGTAAGCTAACTTTTAACTTTTATAGTTTTGTTCCCTTTAATTTGCTTTTTTCTACCCTAGTCCAGACCCCCAGGAAGCAGAACCAAGACAGGGATTCCCACAAGTTGATTTCCCAGGCATTTTGGCTGATGCCAGGGTCTGAAGAAGTAGGAGTTGTGAACTGAGCAGGTGATGTCCACAGCAGCTGGGGTCGGGGGCACATACACAGGCTAAGGCACCTGCCAGAGGTGAAGATTGGAGCTGGACTAGGAGAGTTCTACCAACTGTGATCTGGCTGGAAACTTCAATTTAATTTTGTAGCCAACAGGGAACTCAAGAATTTTTTTTTCAAAAATGTTTCTCTCTCTCTCTCTCTCTCTCTCTCTCTCTCTCTTTCTCTCTCTTTCTAAGTCAGAGTCACAGAGAAAAAAAGAGAAGGAGAGAGTCTTCCATGTGATGGCTCACTCCCCAGATATATGAAATGGCAGGGATGGACCAGGCTGAAACCAGAAGCCATAGGCTACGTTCAGCGAGTGCAGGGGCCTGAGCATTTGGGCCAACCTCCACTGTCCTCCCAAATGCATTAACAGGGAGCTGTATCAGAAGTGAAGTATCTAGGACTTGAACTGGCACCCACAGTGGATGGAGGATCCCAGGTATCAATTTTACCTGCTACGCCACAGCCCTGGCCCCAGGGAACACAAGATTTCTGAGAGTGAGTAGCAACTGATTAGTGTCAGAACTTCAAAGTCAGGTTTCAGAAAAAGCAATACCAAAGACATTCAGGGGATGGACTGAAGTAGAGGAGGGAGGCATGCTTGAAACCGTCCAAGAGAGAGACAAGAGGATACTAACAGGATACTAACAAGGACAACACACTCTGACGAGGTCCCTTGTCCTGTGGCCTGCAGCCTGGTCCTTCAGGAGCCCTGTGGACCCCCAGTGCATGGGCACAGGGCGCACAGCTGGCCCTGCTCCCACCCTACCCCCACCCAATCCCCCCTCATGAAGCTGATTCTACCTGCTGTCAAGGGCATCCCTCAGCTAGCCGGAGCCCTGTGCTGTGGCCGCAGAAAGGCCTTTTTCCAAAGAAAGGCGAGAGGCTGGTTGGCTGCGTATTTCTAAACCAATCTTTCCATGCTTGTGGCGGGCAGCAAGGCAGTGCCCGCGTGGGCAGTGTGCCCCGAGCTACGGCTCCCACACAGCCTCTGCTTGTCTGGGTGGAGGGAGAGCCCCCAGCCTGGCCTCTTTCTCTGGCAGGAGCCTGGCAGCATCATGCAGCTTGGGTTGCAGCCCTGGCACTGTCCCTGTGCCACGGAGGCGTGTGGTGGTTCCTGTGGCATTTCTGATGTTGTCTCATGAAACCTGAGTGCTGAATCCTGAATCCCAGCCACACTCCGGCTGATCCACTTGGTGACGGGAAGGAATGTGGAACAGGGCACCGCTGGCTGCCATGGACAATTGCAGCCTAGAGAATGTGGTCTTGCTAGATGGAATTAGAGACAGCGTTCATGTGCGCAAACTGAGAGAAGTGGGATTTGGTTTGGTCACAGAACCTGCTCTCCCTCTGAGTTACTGGGAGGGGATCCTGGGCTACGACACCTCACTCTGACTCACACTGTCCCTGACACACACATCGTGTACAACATAGCTCTGTGTGTGTGTGTGTGTGTGTGTGTGTGTGTGTGTGTGTGTGTGTGTGTGTGCCTGAATGCACACAGCTCTGGCCCTGTGCTTAAGAGCACAGTTCCTGGATGGGCTGCAATTCCTACTCTGAGTTCATGAGTGAGCCGTGTCACCTTGAGCAAGCTGCTGAGCCCAACTGTTACAAATGGGACACCTGCGAGTTCTTACCACCTACTACTCACCCATCACTACTTGTCTCCAAGTAAGTGCTGTGAGGATTAAGCAAGTTCATATCTGTAAAAACACTTAGAAAAAAAACCTGACTTCTCGAAGTGGATGTGCGTGGGTCTGAGCAAGATGCTGCCTCACCCAAATCCCTTGAGAGCTTGGTGAGCACCCCCCTTTCCATCCTGAGGCTCTGTCAACTGCCATCCTCCTAGCTCAGTGGATATCTGAGAGAAGAGGCTTGTATGGTCAGTGTCTGGCGGCTGTTTTTGTTTGAGAAGGCAGAGCGACAATGTTCACACCAACTGGTGCGCTCCCCCAAATATCCACAAAGCCAAGGCTGAGCCAGGCCTAAGTCAGGAACTGAGAACTTAATCCAGGCAGCCCAGGTCAGAGGCAGAGACATTGGGGGTACATTGGCAGGAAGCTGGATGGAAAGTGAAGAAGCCAGGAACTGAACCTGGCACAGCAACATGGAATGCGGGTGTTCCATGTGAACTACTGTGTCCATCACCTAGTCCCCAAACCTTCCCTTTCAAAGTTCATTTAAGCTAGAGTGTGAGTTGACTTAAGGATGAGTGCTGCAACAAGGCAAGGCAGAAGGAATTCTGTGGATGTGAAGAACAAGTGGGAAGGAAATCTCCCAGTGACACATTGGAGGGGCGGATTAGGCTGCAGTTGCTGCCTTCCAGACCCGATCAACCCAGGCACCTCAGTCTGAGTCCTGGGCAGCTGATCAATGGATCTTGCCACCAGGTGGGGCCAGATCTGCCCATCACTGAGCAACTAAGGGCAACTGCTTCCTGCATAGGCAGTCTCATCTCCACTCCTGAGCTGGGATTCTACAAATCCCATAGCAAGACTAACCTATAGGTCCAGCTGAGTAAAGGATGTTGTGGGATGTTTTCTAACAAGATTTTGATTGCTGATTTGCTTCTTTGAAAAGGCGAATGACACAGAGAGTCAGAGAGAGACAGATCTTCCAGTGCCCGGTCCCCAAACTCACACAACAGCTAAGACCAGATAACACTGAACCCAGGAGCTAGAACTCTATCCAGATCTCTCCCATGGACGACAGGGATCCAAAGACTTGGGCCATCTTCCACCGCCTTCCCAGGCAGAGTAACACAGAGCTGAATCAGAAGTGGAACAACTGAGACTGAAACCAGCCCTCTAATGTAGGTTCCTGATGTTGCAAATAGTGATTTAGCCCACTGCCCTATGCCAGTTCCAGGTTTGTGTAGGTTCTTCCTAGAGTAAGAATCCAAATGCAGGGGAGAAATATGCAGAATTAGGGCCCCATGGATGGACACACACACACACACACACACACACACACACACACATCCGCTCTTTCCTTTTACATGCCAGGGCTGGCAGCAGCCTGTGCTATAGAGACCAGCTTGTTCCAAGGCCTGCTTGCCTGCCTGCCTACCTGTCTCTGGGGCATGGCACTCCTCTCACTTCCCAAAATGGAAGTCAAGAGCACCTCCGTAGCACAGCCGACAGCCAGGCATGGGCTCTGTCCTGGCCTAATTACAGGGTTGCCTTCCTGGGCTTGGCATGGCTGATGCAGACTTACCCTACTCCTGGGCCCATCCACTTTGCTGTGTGCAGGGGGCACCTCTGGCCAAGCTATTTCCCGGACACAGTGTCTATGCAGCCTCAATTACCTGGCAGGGCCATGGCCTTTGAAGTGGCTACAGAGGCCTCAGGGAGGCTATTTTTCTCTCACCTGTCACCACTTATTTTGCTGGTCTCTTGGCCTGTGGCCCGGCATTTTGAACTAATGGGGATTAAATAATCCAGCTGTAATACAAATGCCCACTCCAGGCCCCTGGGTCCGCATTGGAGTCATTAAGAGCTCAGCCAGAGCTGGCAGGCACTCCCTGCGGAAGGGTTAAGGAGAGGCCGGGCAGCACATTCTGGATTTTTTTTATTGCCTCCTCCTTATAGCTATTATCCACAAACACAACCGCTAATGAGAGGGCTTCGGGATCTGGGAGAGGAAAGGTTTCATTTGGGCTGGAAAAGGAAGCCGGAGTCTTTCCTGAAATAGCAGCGCCATGTCTGATGAATCCACCACTCCCCTAGTAGCCTCACATCCCAGGGGGTGAGTGGTGGAATTGGGGAAAGTTCTAGATATCACCTCTTGGGGGCAATGCTTACTACGCCCCTCCAGGCACCTGGGCCCTCCAGGCACCTGGGCCATCAGGGTAGTCCTGTGGGATCCCCTCAACTTAGCATGGGGATGAGAGTCCTCCTGAGAGTGACACAGGGCGCTATGTGCTGCTCTTCCAAGGCAGCTGCCACTCATCAACCTGCAGCCATCTTCCTGAGCCGCACAAGCAGCATGCACAAGCAGGTTCACACACCTCAGTACAAACCCAAGGGGCATCAAAATACTCAATGGTCAAGATGCAGGATTATAATGTGATTTTCTAATCAAAAACAATGTGATTATTATGTGATTTTCTAATCAAAAACAATGCAAAAAAAAAAATCCATGATGAACATAATATCAAAGCGTTCAAATAAAGAAGGAACCAATAGAGCTAGGGGTAGGGTAAAGAAAGTGAAGCCAAAATCAGATTTTGGGGCCTAGCACAATGACTTTATTGACTAAACCTTCACATTGCACCGCCCATAGCCCAAATGGGTATCAGTTTGTATCCCAGCTGCTCCACTTCCCATCCAGCTCCCTGCTTGTGACCTGGGCAAGCAGTGGAAGATGAATGAGCCAAAGCCTTGGGACCCTGCATCCACATGGGAGAACTAGATGATGCTCCTGGCTCCTGGCTTCAGATCAGCTTAGATCCAGCCATTGAGGCCAGTGGATAGATCTTTCTCTCTGTCTCTTTCTCTCTACAAGTCAGCCTTTCCAATAGCATAAATAAATATGTCTTTACAAAAAAAAAATCAGATCTCACCATTAACATTTTTGATACTCTGTTCTCCCTTGATTTTATTTGCATTATTCTTGAGAATTATGTTACATTAGAGTGTTATTTATCTTAACTGACTAGTATTTTGGTGCCTTCTTAAGCTTTGCACCCCTGACCACTACCTGGCTCACAGCACCTAATCCTGGACACCAGGTTAGGAAAACAACAGCCCTCCTTGGCTCCAAGCCTTGTCTATCTCCCCAGGTGCCTGTGCTCAGACCCAGGCAGCTTTCTGAGTTTCCAGCCCACGTCCTGTTCCTGAGCCTCCTTATAGGCTATGCCCTTGTCTCAGAGTGCCCCTTCCCCAGGGGCTGGCATAATGGTACAGCTGGTTAGATCACCATCTGTGACTCATATAGGCCAGAGCCCTGGCTGCTCCACCATTGATCCAGTGCCTGGGAAGGTGACAGATGATGCTCCAACTACTTGGACCCCTGCCACCCACATGGAAAACCCAGATGAAGTTCCAGGCTCCTGGCTTTAGTCTATATCACTTCTTGGCCATTGCAGCCATCTGGGGAGTGAGTCAGAGGATTTTAGTTCTCTTTCTCCTTTTCTAACCTCCACCCTCCGTGACTCTTTCAAGTAAGTAAATCTTTAAACAAACACAGAAACAGAAAAACCTCAGCATCAAGTATCAAAAAAATGGGAAAGTGTTAAAATCCTAAACGGAACATAGAAATCCTCCAATTCAGTGCATTCTTCTGCTGGCAATGGGTTGTGGGAGAAAAAAGCCAGAAACACAGCCAAGTCACAAGAGGAGTGGAGTTCGAATGCCTGGAATAGCTTCCTGCCTCAGGTGTGTGGAGTCCCTTCCCTGGGGTCTCACCCTTGGCAGGAGAGAACTCCAGCTCTCTTTTGCACACTGTCCAGGGAGGCCTGGGGAAGACAGGGTCGATCCTGAGTTCTGGATTTCAACCTCAATAGGAAAGTCGGTGCTCATGACTATTCTCGATTTCTTTACCTGTGAAATGGCTATATGATAGCCCTTCCCCTACTCCTAGGAAATTCATTTCAAGACCCAGTGCATGCCAGAAACCTCAGTGAGTAGGGGACTCTTCATATTTACATTTGTTCCCTGCACATGCACACTTACACATACACACAACCACCACATGCACATGCATGCACAGCACACACTAATACACATCACAGATATGCACACATTCATGTACACACACATTATACATATATGCCACACACCACACACATATACACAGTCACCAAACATACACCACAAACACTTATGGAAGTGTTGAATTTATATGTTAGGTACAGTAGAGATTCATGTCAAGCTATCATCATAAAATAGAACACTTACAACATTGTACTAAAGGCCCTGGGAATGGAGTCTTGCTATTTCTCTCCAAATATCTTACCGTCCAGCACTTACCCTGTCTGTGACTGTGGGAGATGACTTGATGGCTACATGATGGGATGAAGTGAGACCAATGGCACAGGTGCAGTGATAGGGTATTAAGGTGGTGCTGAGCTTCTGATGACCAATCAGAAGGAATGTCTGTGCCAGGGGATGCTGGATGCTGGAGGGGTGATGATGGTGATGAGTGGGGAGTCAGCAGTAAGGAACATCTAGAATGAGGGGTGCCAATGGTAGGGGTTCTCAAGAGCTTATGGACATCTTTACTGAAATCTTTTGGGTTGAGTGAGATGACATAAGATTTCATTGCACTACCCAAGTTACAACCCAAAAGTGAGCTGCTTGTTTCTGGAATGTTCCATTTAATATGTTCAGACCACAGTTTCCTGCAGAAAGTGAAAGCACAGAATGTGAAATAGTTGATGGGGGCTGGGGGGGGGTGATATAGCACTCTCTTGCCTACCTGGATTTCTAGGGTTAGCATCAAGCTGAAAAGCAGCCACAGCTGCCAGGACTTTGGAAAAATCAGCACTAGCTCTGTAGATTGTAACAGTTTCTGAAGAAGACTCTGTCAGGGCTGCTACTGTGGTGTAGTGGATAAAGCCAGTGACTGTCATGCCAGCATCCCATATGGACATTGGTTTGAGTCATGGATGCTCCACTTCCAATTCAGCAAGCTGTTCATGTGCCTGGGAAAGCAGCAGAGGATAGTGGAAGTGCCCAGGCCCTGAACCTGCCTGGAAGAGCTGGAAAAAGTTCCAGACTCCTGGTTTTAATCCAAGCTAGGCCCAGCCATAACGGCCATTTGTGCAGTTAACCAGAGGTTAGAAGCTCTCTCCTGCTCACTGTAACTCTTCCTGTCAAGCAAATAAATAAATCTGAAGAAGAGGAGGAGGGGAAGGAGGAGAGGAGAAGGAGGAAGATGAAGACGAAGGAGGAGAAGGGAAGTAAGGAAGGAAGGAAGGAAGGAAGGAAGGAAGGAAGGAAGGAAAGAAGGAAGGAAGGAAGGAAGGAAGAAAGAAAGAAAGAAAGAAAGAAAGAAAGAAAGAAAGAAAGAAAGAAAGAAAGAAAGAAAGAAAGAAAGAAAGAAAGGCTGGAATCCAGGACTTAGTCCCCAGGATACCTTGAGTGGATAAACCAATGTTGGGGTGCTAGACAGTCAGTTTGAAAGGATGAGAATCCCAGAAAACACAAGAGTTCAGTTTCCTCAATGTAGTAAATCATACGAACTGCTTTTGAAATAAATTAAATTAGTTTCAGATGTTCAGCTCCGTAGCAAAAGTCAGTACATGGGGTTGGGGTCCCAGAAGTAGAAGAGAGAGCATATTAAACAGAAAGGGGGTTTTGAAGAAATATTGCCTGAAATTTTCCCCAAATTTATCATGAAAGATAGAAATTTCTAGATTTCTATAAAGAAGTTGGATGAATGCTAAGGGAAGTAAAAAGAAAGAATCATGTGGAAGCTCAGGCAGGATAGTCTCTTTATTGAAAATGAAAGTAAACAGAAAGTTTCGAAGGTTGGAAGGGAAAAAAAAAAACATCATTCATTACATTCAGGGAAATAATGGAAATAATGGGAAATTCACCAACTTCTTGTAGGCGACTATAAAGGCCAGAGCGTGATGATTCACGCCCTCAAATTACTGAAAGACAAACCTCAACCTAGAATTCTCTATCCAATGCAAACGCCTTTTAATGATGAAGGTGAAGTCAAGGTCATTTCATAAAGGAGAAAATTCAGAGCTCATGTCCTTATCAGGTCTGTATTCAGGAATGACGGGAGAGAAGAACAAAAGAAAAATGGGAGGAAGGAAAAGAGGGAGGAAGAGAGGGAGGAAGAAAGGAAAAGCTGATGGAATTTCTTAGGGAAATAAAGAACATTCTAGATAATTGTACCAACTGCTTTCCCTCTTAATTTCCCTAACATCCATAGAGGTGTTTAAAGCAACATGAGGACCATTGGCTTGTGAGGCATGTGATATGTGCAAACATGATACATGTAACAGTAGTACCCAAGAGATGGCAGGTTATGGGGATGGGTGGTGGTAAGAGGTCTACACGGCAGCATTCCACCTCACGTGGTAATGCGATGAATATTCACCCCCAGTGTCCCACGACACCTGCAGGGTTGTGGTAGTCCTTTCAGGATACGACAACTACACACCATAAGTTGGTGGCTTAAGGGCCACAAGCATTTTTTTTTTTTTCACAGTTCTGGAAGCTGGGAAATCCAGAATTAAGACAATCCCAGACTCTGTGTCTGATGAGGGAGTGTTTCCTGATTCATAGAGGGTACCTTCTCCCCCTGTCCTCATGGAAGGGGGTTAGCCAGCCCTCTGAGCTCCGCTTTAAAAGGGCTACAACAACACCAATCTCATCCCTTCTCAAAGCCTCCCCTACCACACTCCTAATTCCACCACTTTGGGCATGAGGATTTCGACAGATCAGTGTTGGGGGAGAGAAACAGTCATGGTGTGTCAAGGATGGATGCTGAAACTCCTCGAGCAACCACTTAAAACATACAGGTGAAAGAGGCACACAGCAGAAAAGGCTACACACGTAAGTTGAATTCTTGAATCAGAGTGCTGGCATGAGACCAGGCAGCTCAGCTTCTGATTCAGCTTCCTGTTTTTACATCCTACGAGGCAGAAGATGACGGAGCAAGTGCTTTGGCTCCTGTCACCCATAGAGCAGACCTAGCTGGAGTCCTGGCCTCCTGATTTTAACTTGGCCCAAACATGGCTGCTACCAATCTTAGGAAAGTTATCCAGCTAATAGATCTCTGTTGGTCTATCTTTCTTTCCATTTACCTGCCTTTTACATCAATAAAAGCAACTAAACCTTCTTCTCTTTTATATAAAACTTATTCACACATTTGAAAGGCAGAGTTACAGAGATGGAAGATAAAGATTCTCCATCCACTGGTTCACTCCAAAGCCAGGAGACAGGAGCTTTTTCTGGGTCCCAGAGACCTGGACTATCTTCCACTGCTTTCCCAGTGGCATCAGCAGAGAGCTGGATTGGAAGTGGAACAGCCAGGACTCAAACCTGCCCACTTAGGGAAAGCCCACCCTGCAAGGTGCAACTTCACTCATAGCACCACAGTGTCATCTCTTAAGTCTTTTTCAAGTTGAATTCTTAAAATATATATTTAAATTGCCTGCCTCCAAAAAAGCATACAGAAAAACCTGAGGAAGAAAAAAACCAAATTATAAAATGGCACACTTGCTTCAACCATTAAATGCTGAAGGGCTAAGCACCTAATTAAGAGGCAGAGATTATCAGAAAGATGATAATGTGATAAATGTACTGGGATCAGATAGCCATTGGAATGGATGCTAGCCTGATACGCACCCTGCAGGTGCTGATAGATACAGCTTGCCGGCTGTTCAAGTATTGCGATGTTGCCATACTTACACTGCCAATTGGCAGCCAGCCCCAGTGCCTCTCCATACTAAGCCCCCATGCCACCCTGAGAAAGTAAACCTTCCCCCTAAAACCTAGCATCCCAGTGCCTCGACCCTGCTCCAATATTGAAGTTCTCATCTGGTCTATTTGGACATTCCCAGGGCTGTGCCCATTTTTAACACCGTTGAGGATGAATGTCAACGTTGGAAACCAAGACTTCCAAATGTTTCCTGCCAGGCCTCCCCAACCTCTGTGTGTGGTTCATTTTGGTATTTGCTTCTTATGAACATTACAAAGCACATGCAGAGCCAACAGCCCCATATTCCAGCCCTCAGCCATCCTCAGCTCTGCCCCGGGGATGGCTGTGTCCCAGCTCACCAGCAGGCCCTGCCTGGGTCACGGTCAGACAGGGGTGTCAGCGCAGTGAGGTCAACGGTGAGGTTAGACGTTTATGATTACCTCCTGGGGAAAGGCTGGCCTAGACAGCCTGGCTTGGGCCCAACACCCTTCTAAACATAGCACAGGGGCAGGACCGACATCCCGTTCGTCACCAAAGCCACTCACTCACCCACCCAGACAGGTCCACATGCCAACGGGAGCCACTTATAGCCATCTTCAAAAGGACCCAGACGTGGATGCCGTGTCCCGGGGCGGGTCATGGCAGCCTGCGGCCTCTCGACTAGGGGAGAATCTCTGACCCGCAGCAGTGAGAGGTGGCAGGAGATAGGTTCGAACTCCTCCTGCCAGCGTGGGATGTCTGCGCTCCCCTAGGCCTTCCTCACCATTGGCGTGACGCTGATCCAGGTTCTGGCCTTCCCCAGGAGCAGGGCCTGCTGCGGGGCTGGAGTTGCTACCCCTTCTTACCCTGGAGATTTCTCGAGCTAGATGCCTGCTGAGAGACCCAAGAGAGCCTCGGGGGTGGGGAGAGCACTAGGCACGCGTGCCTGCAGCCCTAGGTGGGCTCTTAGAGGCCATGTTTTTGGGGAATCTGCCCCCTTTCCCAAACTTACTATCTGAGCTGCCAGTGTCTCCTAGAGGGGGACGGTACGTGCCCCAACCCACCCCTAGCCCCGATGCCCTTCCTACAGTGAGAGGGTCTTACTACCCTCACGACCCACTGCCCACCCCAGGAGCCTGCTCTACAGTGTATCTGGAAGGCCCCCTTCCCTTCCTCTTGGCACGGGTCCTGGTTGCTTTTTTTTTTTTTTTAACCAGGGGCCCAGTAGCTTCCATGCTGCCCTGGGGCTCCTGTCAATGCAAATTAGCTCACTCCAAGGTACCAGAGACGCAAAGCTCTCTCCAGACTGTTCACTTTTTCAAAGAAAAGGCAGCAGAGGCAGGCTCGCATTCACTAGGGCCACTGAGCAGTCCCGAGCCCCTCAGAAGTCCAGCAGCAACCTGGCCAGGAGCCAATGCCCCTTTCCCAGAGATCCTCAAGGCGAGGGTCGCTGCTCGCAGCCCTGCGCCCTGCTAGCCCCAGTCAGATGAGATTCCCCTGTCCGTGCCAGCAACCTGGGCCTCAAGGATGTCGGGACAGGTGGACCCCAGCCCACTCTCTTTAGGCTGCAGGCACTGCCCTGGGCAACCTACCCTCTGCCTGTATGCTCAGCCTCCAGTGACAAGACGCTGGGGAGTGCATGGGCAGCTCCACCCAGTAGGCACTGGCTCCAGAGTCAGACCATGCAGCATTTGCAGTTCATCCCTGCTCCGAGTCTCAGTGTCCTCATCTGCAAATTGGGGATAAAGGCGCCCGCTGCAGAGAGTTGTAGGGAGGTTGGGGGGTGGGTCCAGGAAGGCTTGCTGCCGGGAACTTGGGGTGCAAGCAGAGCCCCCCACCAAAGGAGAGCTCCGTGCCAACAGTGACTGTGAGGAAAACACTGGTGTGAGTGCAGAGCTGGTTTGCGAGGCAGAAGCTGGGACGTCACACACTCCTCTTCTGCCAGCGAAGGGCTTTGCCATCAGCGACATCTGGCTCCCTGTCCTGGATATGTATTGGGAGTGATTACGCGTCCCTTTACATTCTGGGAGCTGTCGCTAACGGGTGCCCAGGCTTATTTGCCACCGTTGCCTTCAGCTCCCTTACAACCTCTTCCCAGCCCTCCTGGGAGGTGCCGGCCAGGAAAGCACCTGCTCCCGGTGTTTCATTTCCATGGAAAGCGCTTCCCGGGAGGAGCCTGTTTGAAGTACTCCAAGTTGGCTGACAATGAGCCCCAGGGGGCAGCCCCGCCCCAGATGCTGGGCTCCCTACTTTCCTAAGAGAGAAAGGGAAGCTATTCCTAGAGAGGGACTCTGATGGGTGGGAAATTGAGGGAGGGGAGGGGAGAGACACAAAGGAGCCTGACCTTGGGTTGAGAACCTGGCAGCCTTAGGCGAGTGCCAGGCCTGTGGTGAGGAGCCAAGAAAGGTCTCTTGACATCAGTGGGGAAAGGAAAAGCTGAATCCCTCTGCCACACACACACACACACATGCACACCCTACATGTACATGCACATACTACACACACCAAACACACACCCCATAATGCACCACGTGTACATACACACACCTATAAACACATCGTGTTACAAATAGATAGCACACACATACTACATACCATGCCACACACCACATGCACACAAACACCACACGTCTATACACACGACACATACACATACGCAGTACACACACACACACAAATACACACATCTTTGTGCACATCACATATACATATATACTTCATACACATGCATACCATGCCACAGTCATGTACACCATATACCATACCATACACATATCATGCACTCACATACTAAACACAAATATGCATAGTCAGCATACATATACACACACATCTATATACACACAGGCTTATCACACACATACCTTTATACACAGCACACACACCATGCATATCGCACAGCACAGCACACCACACACACGCACACATCCAGCATACACCACGTATCACACATACCATACACATGCATACCACATGTACACACAACCAGCACATGCACATATATACCATGCATCTACACACATACATACACATTACATACACACCGCAGATGATACACTGCACATACATTCATACTCATGACACACATACACAACCCCCACAGACACACCATATGAACCCTACCATGCACCACATGCACACATACGCATTCCACACACACAAATACACACCATGTACACACACCACACACACCATGAGTTGGGAGGATTGTATGTGCTGGAAAATGCTAGATTCACATCGCAAAGATGATATCATGACTGTCCCACACACTTGTGCACTTGTGGAACAAAGGACAAGATCGCCTCCCTTCTTTAAAAAAATAGATTTGTTTCTTTTCATTGGATTTGGAAGGCAAACAGAGTGTGTTCCCAAACTCTAGTTTATGTCTCACCTGGCGGGGCCAATGCAGAAGCCAGGGACTCCACCTGGATCTCCCACATGGGTGGAAGAGACTTGAACCACTGCACACTACCTCCCACGGTGAGCAAATTGGAAATGGCAACAGAGAAAGCAACGCTAAAACCAGGTACTCCAATAAGGGGTTGTGGATGTTCAAGTAGCATCTAATAACTGCCAGGCCAATGTTCCCTCCTTTTCATCCCTTCTCGGGCTCCATCACTCACTGAGAAGGGGGTCTCCTCTCTAACTCACCCCTCACCACCACCGCACCTACGCCTTGACCACACCCCACAATTAGGGATGCACCCACCAAAGGCACGGTTCATGTTTTGGGGGAGAGACTGAGGAGAGCTATGTGGGTTCCCTGTATGGGTATCCCTGATGGTTCCCTCACAGGCAACCATCAGGATAACACACGGCCAGGTGAAAAGAAGGATGGGTGCTTCCAGTCTGTTTGCATCAATCAAAGCAAGGGCATGTGTTTTCACTGTGCTGTACACACACAGGCACCTGCATGGAAGTGGATTTGGAAGAGTGGATGACACTACAATAGCAGACATAGGGCAACTTTCCACCCACCGTAGGGAAGAAGGCAGAACCAAGAGAGTTCCAGTTTACTGACAGAAAATCCAAGACTCATCCCAGAACAAATCAAGAGTCACCACAACCTGCTTAGGGAGGGCTCTCCACCCAGCAGCAGCAGAAGATGGCAAAGAAGAGAATCATTCAGCTTTGTTAGTCAGAGAGAAAAAGAATTCAGCATCATCAGAACAGCCAGCTACTGCCATGGGCTCTGCCTGGAGATATGTTCTTTGATCTCAGCTCCTCCAGGAAGCCTTCCAGGATCGCCTTCAACCCAAATACCACCCTTTTCTGTGTTCTTCACCTTTAGTTAGAGGCAGCCCAGGGCTGGTGTTGCGGAGCAGTGAGTTAAGCCACTGTCTGATACACCAGCATCCAGGATGAGTTCCAACTCAATTCCCTGCTGCTCCACTTCCAATCCAGTGGCTTGCTAACGCACCAGGGAAAGCTGTGGAAGGTGGCCCAGCAGTTTATGTTCCTGTCACCCTTGTGGGAAACCTGAATGGAGTTCCAGGTTTCTGGCTTTGGCCTGGCCTTAGCGCTGGGCCAGTGTAATAGCTCAACTGGCTAATCCTCTACTTTCAGTGCTGGCTTCCCATATGGGTGCTGGTTCATGTAAGAGCTGTTCTACTTCCTATCCAGCTTCTTGCTTGGGGCCTGGGAGAGCAGAGGAGAATGGTTCAAAGCCTTGATACCCTGCACCCGAATAGAAGACTTGGAAGAGGCTCCTGGCTTTGGATCAGCTCAGCTGTGGCTGCTGCAGCCATTTGGGGAGTGAGGAAGCTGATGGAAGATCTTTTGCTCTTTTATTCTCTGTGTAAATCTGTCTTGCCAATGTAAATAAATAAATGTCTAAAAAAATAAGTAACTAGCCCTGTGAAGCCATAGGAGCACTTACTGTGCACTTGCAATACACCAACAGCCTTGAATTGGATTTAAGAATGTGTACTAAGGCACCTGGGAAGCTGCTCAAGGCTGAAACCCATGGTGGTGAGGGTTGGGTATTCTAACAACCTCAGCCATGAAAAACACAGCTCTGGGACGCTGTTGGTCTAATCGTCCATGTTTGGTTACAGAAATATTGCCAAACCAGGCTTCCACTGAGGGTTCCACTACATCTCCTTCCGCCACGGACTCGCACAATTGCAGGGCTGTGGTCTCCACATGTGAAGAAGCAACCAACAAGAGTGGGAGGGAGGTGGGGTGGTGGCCGTGTGCTCAGCACAGGTGGATGTGCAGCCACCTCTGCACAGGACAGTGAGTGGGAAGTCTTCAGAAGTGCAGACAGGAGGCGCCAAAAAAGCAGAGCCCCCTGGGGGTGTTTAGTGTGGAGACACACAGTCCTCCTCACTGCAGTGGGGCTCTACCACGTGCCTGGGGTTTCAAAGTACAGGAAAGAGTGGTCACAGCTCAAGTCGCCCAGACAAGGTTAAGTCATCCTCAGAATTTTCTATATAAGGAGATACTCTCGTTAAAAAAAAAATTCAAACAAGGAAAGATTGCCTTCCACTGGCTCCATTCATGGAGAAGCCTCTGGCTCCATGATTCTGGGAAACTGAGACATGGCAGGTATTCCGCAAGGTACAGGTCTTGGGCTCTATCCACCACGAACTTTCTGATTAGAGACTCATGCCTGTTGTGCTTGTAGCAGTGGCCTGAAGTGCCTGGCACAAGCTTTGCTCGTTGATGTCCACGTGATGGCTCAGAACACATCTCATGCTCCAGACCCCTGCCCACTGCTGGACCTGGCCTGCATCTGGGAATTTAGCCCCCTGGTAATGCAAGAGGGAGTAGAAAAGGTATCTCAAATAGATGGGACAAAGCAGGAGGCGGCTCTGTAATCTGAATTAAGCAGAACCTTATAGAAACAAGAGCCAGCTCTGTAGATGTGTGTATGTGAAGGGGGAGTGTGCGAGTAGAGGGGCACAAAAACCCAGACTCCAGGCCTTTGCAGGTCAGAAAGCAACAAGCTCTTTGGAAACATAGACTCAATGTGGGGAAAAAAAAATTCATCTGGTTTGCCTACTGCCATCATTTGCTCATGTCTGCTGGAGTAAGGAGATACATAAGCTAGGTTGAAACTCAGTAACAAAGATGGCTGTGAGTTCTTAGCTATCTATTACTGATGTCTGCCACAAGTACAGAAAGAAACAATGGCAGTGAGGGTGATCTGATTCAATGCCCTGATGATATAGACAGAAGAGATGGCAGTCCAGAGAAGACGGTGACTTACTCAAAGCCACTCAGCAGCAAGGAAAGAGATGGTTTAGAGCCATGCTACCCCAGAGAGCTGTCAGTCACATATGGCTATAGAGGACTTGATAGGCAGGAGAGTTCAACAGGAGACGAAGAGAAAAAAAAAAAAAAAACAGACATCAGATTTGGAAAATCTAATGTAAAAACTGTGAGACATCTCATGAACATTTTCGTGTACTCTGCAAGTGGAAATCATGATATTCTGGACAAATTGAGTCAAATGGGGTTTCTTGTTCATTTAATCCCTTTTATTGTGCTTTATCTGAATGTGGCTATCAGAGTTTGCAGGCATCATACATACACGACCCATGTGGCATTCTGTCAGGGAGTGCTACAGGAGGTAAAGAAAAGGTGCTGTTATCACACAAGGTTGGCATGTCACTATCTGCCTTCTACTATTGCATCTGCTGGAGCTTCAAGAGACAAAGAGACTCGCTTGTTCCAGTCCACAAAAAGATACGAAGTCAGTGGGTACAGCCACTGCCTGCAACTGTAGTCTGCTCCATCAACATAGCTTCATGTCTTAGCGGCTCCATTTCCCATCCAGCTACCACTGATGGAAAAACAATGTATTTGGGCCCCTGCCACTTACAGAGGAGGCCCAGGATGAAATTCCTGGTCCAACGCTATGGTCACCCAGGGAGTGAATCAGCAGATGGAAGATCTCTCTTTCTCTTCACCTCTCTTTCTGTAACTCTGTCTTTCAAAATAAATATATCTTGCTTTTAAAGAAAAGATACAACGTGGAAGAACTTGGCTCTTCTACCATGTGGGAGACCAGGATGGAGATCTTGGCTCCTGGGTTACACCTGGCCCAGAGCTAAGTGGCCATTTAGGAGTGAACTAAGGGATAGAGTCTCTCTCTCTCTCTCTCTCTCTCTCTCTCTCTCTCTCTCTCTTTCTTGCTCTCTGTCTCTCTCTTCCTTTAAAAAAAAAAAGTAAATAAATCTTTTTTTAATGCTACCGCCCCCACCTCCATCCCTCTGCACAAAATGGGAGAACGTTAACTCATCTAACTTCTTAATTTAGTAACCAGCATTCATGTTCATCACTGTCCCTGAAACATTATGTAAATACTTATTGTTATTACATCCATAAAGGGAACTGACATTAATAATAATATCCAACCTCTCATAAGCATTTAGCAAGAGGTTCCATTCTGTGTTTAGTACTTTAAACCAAAATGCATCACAAGAAATACACCTTCCTTGCACGGTCTGTCTGACTCTTCACATCCATTGGTCTGGTGGGTGTAACTGTCATTCTCCATTTACAGGTGGATAAACTGAGCCAAATGAACATGCAAGGAACCCAAAGGCTGCAGCTACCTGCCCCTGCAATGGTGTCTGCCTTTCAGCACAGCCTGCACAACCACCTGTTGGACCCAGCTGCTCAGATCTGTAGGCCACAGATTGTCTTTTCCTAAAACCTGGGATCAGGGGTTCAGCCAGTGGATGGAGTTGAGCCCCAGCCCTGAGGGCATGATTTCATCCTCCACCATTCTCTCCTACTACAATGTCCACCTTTTAGCCCACACACTGGGGCTAGCAGAGGGAAGGACGATCGTGTCCTGTAGCAGTCTCCTCACCAGCTTCTTGCAGTTCCCTGCTCCATCATCCCATAGGTCCTGGTCTGGGCTGGGCCCTGGCAGCCAGTAGTTAGGCTGATCAGCCAACCATTCCCACTACACCCTTCTCTTCCAAACTGTGCATCCACAGCCAGTAGCCAAAGTGTGGGGCAAGGGAATGTCTTGTCATCATTGCTCTATGTCTGGGAGAACACAAAAGGGGCTCAGCATCTCACAGATGCTGAAATATTAGTGATAAAATGTCCTTTGGGTGAGAAATCTCAGGGTGTCTGGGAGGAGCGGGGGAGCCTGGAGAGGACCATGCTGTGTGATGAGGTTGTCCCTCAACTGCTCAGAGTGCTGAGGGTCCCCCAGCATGTCTGGGAGCCACAGACCGCCACAGAAGGCCAAGGTGATCTGTGCACACTCCTTTGACCATTGCACAAGTGTCTGCTGAGCATCTGCTGTGCCAAGCTCTATAGTGTGCAATGCAGGGAAGGGCAGGTCCCTCTGTAAGATGCTATCACATGGTTGTCCAAACCCTCAGAATATACAGCCCCCAGAGTGAACTCTGATGTAAAACACAGCCTTGAATGTTGCTGTGGAGTGAGCACAAACTCATCACCTGTGACAAAAGGGTCACTCAGGTGCAGGATGTTAACAATGAGACTGAAAGCTGGAGGGAGGCAGCAGGTAGATGAGACCACTCTTCTTGCTTTCTAATGAAAATAAATCAATATGAACCCAAACTTGCCTCTTCTTATCCAGGTCAGACACTTACCAGGCTTGAATCCTGAAGCCCCGATGAGTGGCTGGTGTCAAGGACCAGGTGGACCAATCGGCAAATAATGGTTAAGGTCTGTATTGACAGAACCAGTGACAAAAATATTCACACTCTGCTTTAGGCAGCATCTATTGGTGATGTCTGCTTGGTGACAGGGACCTCTTTGGTGAAATTCACACTTGATATAGTGGATATGCACGAACATTAAGGACATGACTACAATTATTTTAAAAATCACCAAACAAACAGCACAAAATTTACCTTGCCTCGGTCAAGGTAGCCCAGGGCTTCCACTGGACACTGTTGACTTTAAAAGCCAGAGACCTCCATTGGGGGGTTGCAATATAGGCAGCTCTGTGGCCTCTCTTTCCTACCCACTGAATGCTAGCAGTACCTCCACCCCAGTTGTGACAATCAAAATTGCTTCCAGGGATGGCACATGCCTCCTGGGTGAGTGACACAGACTCCCTCCCAACTGGGGTAAGCACTTGGTACAGCAGTCAAATCATCCATAGGGACCATCCATATCCCATATCAGAATGCTTGGGTTCTAGTCTCCACTCTGCTTCCAGTCCCTCTGCTTGCTAACACACATCCCAAAAGGCAGCAAATTATGCCTCAAGTACTTAAGTCCCTGACACCCACAGGACAGACTCTGATGGAGTCCCAGGCTCCTGACTTTGGCCTGATCTGGCCCCTGGCTGTTGCAGGCAGTTGAGGAGTGAACCAAAAAAAGGACAAAAAAAAAAAATATCTTTCCTTTTCTTCTTGTCTTTAGTTTGTCTCTGTCTTTCAAATAGCACAGAGGGGATATGGGAAGAGGAAGTTAATTATAAAGAAAAAAAAGTCACTCCTGGCTACAAACTCCTAGTATATCCGAGAACATACAAGTGATTAGCACTGTGGTTTAGAGGAGGACAGCCGAGTAAGAATAAAACCACGTGCATCTCAACCAGTGCCAGCTTGGGATTCCAGCATGGAAAGTGTCTATAGCAAGAAGGACTGAGAAGGGCATGGCCAGGGTCCCAGGGAGGAAGGCTGGGCAGGAGTTGGCTTCTGCTGCACTTGAAGATGTACTTGCAGAAGAAAGCCCACAAGCGAGACTGCAGGGGGCAGATTTGGCCTTCAGAACAAAACCAGCGTGGCAGGGACCTCACATGCTAGTCCCTGCTGCTATGTGCTAATTATAAACCATTATGAATTATTATCCATTGCTCGTTAAAGTAGCTCTCAGCCGACAGCCTCTGTGGCTCCATGTGTGATTTGAGAAGAGCACTGGATCTCAGAGACATTTTAACAAGACGTCGCCAGGGTGGGCACTTGGCACAGTGGTTAGGATGCCAATTGGGACGTTCGTGCCGCGTATCAGAGTGCCTGAGTGTGAGCCCTGGCTGTGTTCTTGTTTCTAGCTCTCTGTCAAAGCACACCTTGGAAGGCACCATCCGTGGGTCAGGGACCTAGGGCCTTGCCACCTACAGGAGAGACCTAGATTGATTGCTGGGCTCCTGGCTCTTTGGCCTAGCCTAGCTGTTGTGGCAGATCCAAATGTTCTTTAAAAAGTCCCCTAGAGAACCTGGGGATGATGCCTGTGGTCCCAGCATGGAGATGACCAGTGCCTGCAGCTGGAGCAACCTTAGTAGCATCCCTTATGGGGGTCAGTTGTTAGGCCAAGCTGAAAAACAGGGTCTGGATTCACAACCTCAGGCAGGGCCAGACAGGACCAGGCTAAAGCCAGGAGCTGGGGACTCACTCCCAATCCAGGTCACCCACACAGGTGGCAGAAGCCCAACTATTTGAGTCATCACTTGTCTCCCAGGATCTGTATTAGCATGAAGCTGGGATCAGGAGCAGAGGCAGGACTCAAACCCAGGCCTTCTAACATGAGACAAAGACTTCTTAATTGGGTTTCAACTTCTGGACCAAAACACCCATTCTTCTGCATAATCATGTTCAGGAACGAACGGCACAACTAGGACATCATAACCTAGAAGAGCCAACACTTTGCTTCTTCACACCTTCAGTTGTCCACCTGTCGAGGGAACTGATGACAGAGTGTTGCACAGGATTCTGGCAAACGAAAATCACTGGAACAATCTGTGGCACTAGGAGAGCTCCGTGTTAAGCCATTCTTCAGACAGCATAAGTTCCAACAAGTCTTGTGCTGCTCTCTGAGCCTCAGTTTCCCATTGCGCACAGGCAGGAAATGCTTTCCAAAGCAGAAAGGTTTAATGGCACACAGCAAGATGAAGAGTGCAGCGCCTGGAACGCAGCAGGTTCGATACCTGGCAGGAATTATTTCTATACTATAGACAAAACCATGTGCCCAGCTGCTGATTCCTCCACCTGCTGATTATGTTCTTGCCTCTGCCTCCAGTACTGGAGAAACTGAGGAATGCTCCCAACTCATAATTACGCCTTTCTGTAAGAAGCTCCTTGCACTAGGTGTGCACCTGTCAGAAGGAACCCGAGAGATGGCGATCACTTCTGCCTGCTCCTTGACATTTCCCTACGTGATGACAATTCTAATTACGACTGCCAAGTAGTTGACTAGAGAGTGGCTCCCTGCCCCTCTTCCAAACACACAAACACTGTGACTGGGGGTATCACTGCTGAGCACAGGGAGCTAGGAGAAGCCATAAGCACCTTCTAACCAATAGTGAGAGGTTCTCAGCTTTTGGTAAGCTTCAGTCCCTAACTTGTGGAGTGACCCTGGCCCAGAACTTAATGTGTCTGGGCTTCAGTTCCCTAAAAGAAATTCTAATACTCAGGAATAGCATTGTCACATAGAGATAAAGCTACCTCATACAACATTGGCATCTCATATGAGCACCAATTCTGGTCCAGGCTGCTCTGCTTATGATCTAGTTTCCTGTTAATACACTTGGGAAAACAGCAGAAGATGACCCAATTGCTTGGGCCCCTGAACCCACATAGGAGACTTGGATGAAGCCCTGAGCTCCTGGCTTTGGACCATCCTGACTCCAGCTAATACAGCTGTGTGGGGAGTGAACCTATGGATTTGACATCCTCTTTCTGTCTCTCTGTAAACTCAGACTTTCAAATAAATATATCTTTTTAAAAGAAAGTCCTAATGCTATGAGATCCACAACCTGTGGGACATGAAGGAGCAAACACAGAGCACAGGGCCTAGTCCTTGTGCTAAGGCTCCGAGGAGAGTGAACAGCCCATCAGTCAAGGGACATGGGTTCTTGTCCAGGCCTGGCTGATGTCAGACAAGACACCCCACCTGGCCACAGCTTGTAGCGCATGTCTGTAAAATAGGCATTACACATACGCATCAGTTGTTTGTCTGCCTCGCTATTTATATTCTGCCTGATTCCAAAAACGATTTGAGACAGCTTGTAATCAGATGCTGTGAAAATAGACATGGAAAATCAAAGACCACAAGGAAAGAGGAGGAAGAGGCGAATATACCAACCACATGGACCAACATAGTTTCTGTGGTTAATCTGACCCTTTTTGCCTTGGATCCCAGGAAGCTCAGGGCTAAATTTATATTGCTGGAGTTACACAATCTGGACAATTACCTGTTCAAAGGAAATGCTCGGTTACCAGTTGTTCAAGAGAGGCAGACCTTTTCCCAGAATTAAACTCTAAAAATAATCAACATGGGTACCAACCTCAGGAAAACGCTGTGCAAATACTGATTTTTACACTGACTGCATGCGCTGGCTGCATTTTGAGCAAAGTATCAGGCTTTGAGGATGTGGAGTATGGAGGCCAGACAGAGCTGCCACAGTGCCTGCCTTGTTGAAGCATGGTGTAGCAGGGCAAAATCTCACTCTTTAGATAAGCAACACACTATAAGCAAGTAAGAAAAGATGGGGTAACAAATGTAGCCCTGACAATGATGGACTGGGATTAGAGAGGGACAACACCAGGCGAGCAGCTGGAGAAAGCATCTTTGGTATCATTCGTGTCTGAATGTAGAGTTCAGTGGAAAGATAGCAGGATCCACTGCCAATCTTTGAGGAACAGCAAGTGCAATGTTCCAGGGACAAAGGGTATAGCTTGATACTGTGGAGGGTGAAAAAGAAGAAGAAACGCATCAGAAGAATATAAGAGGTGAGAAGTGGGAAGAAGTTGGATGCTGGAAGTCCTGCAGACAGAATCACCCAAGGAGGCCTTCCTGCCACGCCACACTCTAGCCCCGTCCCTAGAGATAGTGATATAGTTGGTCTAGTGTGGGGCCCAGACTGCAAGATGCTGCAGAAGTTGCCCAGGGGATTGTACAGGGTGCCCCATGACAGTCAGGCATGGCCAGGGAGATCATTCTAGAACGCCCCAAATTTCTTCCCTGTATATTGCGAACACATAGGAGGATGGCAAAGTCTTTTGCTGCTGGGTAGGAGATGGTTTTAAGTGGAGCAAGGGTGAAACAAGGGAGCAGGACCACCTCTCCAACCCCTGGGGTATGCAGGGTCCTGAGCAATGCTCGTTCATATAAACAAGTGTGTCACTCCAAATCCCACTGCCTGCCGCCTCAAGGCTGATGGGCGGGGGTCTGCTTGCTCAGCTCCTCCCTGAGAACTGTGGCCAGCCCAGTTCAGGATAGAGAAGCTTTTCTCTGCCAAAGGCCATTTCAATACTTGTATTCAGTATTTGTGACATCAATCACAGGCCATGCAATGTTATCATCTTTAAAATCAGCTTGCCGGAGATGGATCCAATTTCAGGTCCTGCCTTGTAAGTTGCCTTGGCAGGGCCAGACCAGGTGATTTTTGTGACCTTCATGTGTGGCCCATGGGCCAGATGTCACCCACTCCTGTAGGCACAAGTGCAGGAGTCCCTCATTTCCTGTATGTGACAGGCAGGAGTAGGAGGCTAGAGAACATCTCAGAGGAGAAGGGAGTCTCCTGTTTGGACTCCAGTCACCCAGGGGTGCTGCTGACCTGAGCTGGCTTCAGGTCTTAGAAGGGAGCACAGCCACCATTTCAGGAAGTAGCTCCAAAGCCCAGGATGCATGCAAGGGGTAAGGATGATTTTGGCAAGGGAGGGATAAGCATTCAGGGTAAGCTATGATGGAAGCTGGGGTGACAGTGATGGCCAAGCAGGGAGGAGAGTGGCTTGGTTCTAGGATCCAGAATACACTGAGGAGGCAGAAGGGTTCTTGTCGGTAGGTTCTACATCCGGGATACTCATCAGGGTGATCAACGTCTGTCTAGTCTCCTTGTTCGGGGTAGAATCGCACTTCTTTGCTCCTCAGACATGTGCATGGTCACGTGAACAGCTTTGACCCAGGGACAGAGTGATGGGCTACCAAGAACAGAAGCTTCGAGACAGCCAGCCATGCTTTGCCACGTGGGCCCCTCCTCTTGGTCATGACCAGCATGTTAGTCTGGTTTATTGTTGTTCTGACCACAAGCCTGAGGCAGACTGCTTTATCAGATAAATAGGTATTATTGAGTCATGATTCTGGCTCCAGATCAGGGGGGCTGAACATGGAAATGGCCTTCAGGTGGACAGAGTCCTGAAGTGGCCCAGGACAATCCCCTGACCGTAGACTAGGACCTCCTCTGGACTCTGTCTCTCTTTTTATAAAATCACCAGTTCCCGGCGCGGTGGTGCAGTGGTTAAGGTCCTCACCTTGCACGCCCAGGATCCCATATGGGCACCGGTTCTATCCCGGCAGCCCCACTTCCCATCCAGCTCCCTGCCTGTGGCCCAGGAAAGCAGTCGAGGACGGCCCAAAGCCTTGGGAACCTGCACCTGCGTGGGAGACCCGGAAGAGGCTCCTGGCTTGGGATCGGCATAGCATCGGCCGTTGTGCTCACTTGGGGAGTGAATCATCGGACGGAAGATCTTCCTCTCTGTCTCTCCTCTCTGTATATCCGCCTTTCCAATAAAAAAATAATAAAAATAAATCTTTTAAAAAAAATCACCAGTTAGTCCATCCTGGGGACTCCACCCAGGTGGCCTCAGCTAGTCCTCATGTCCCCCCACTGTAAGTGTGCATAAATTAAATTTCACCCTCTTAGTATCTCATAATGAGGGTGCGGTTTCAGCACGTGAGACCAAAGCTGGTCATGCTTAGTCCACATGCAAACCTCAGCATCATGTGAGACAAACAGTTCCCCGTACTACACAGGGACATGCCAGAGGAGGGACCATGCAGCTCCACTATTGGACGATTCTGGGTTTGCAGTATAGGCATCTCTTGACCACCACAGCCTGACCCATCCTGTCCTAAGCAAGCCAGGAACCTACGCAGTCAATATCACCCATCACTTCCTCTTGCCCCCCGGATCCATTGAGGGGGACATCTAAACCCTGTCCACTGTGACAGGTCCCTCTCCCTGCTCCAATACACACACACACACACACACCACCCCATGGGCAGCCGTTCCTGGGTCGGTAGTCGTTTCCGGCAGGGAGATGGTCTAGTGGAATGTGGTGCGTGGCCCTCACCCTGCAGGCCGGCCAGCTTGGGCTCACAGGCCCCCACCCTGGCTGTGGGCTCATTAGATGAAAGTGCTATCACCTGTCAGACAAACTACTAGAACTGTGATAAATTAATGATCAAATGGTACAGTCGGCGCAGCTACTGTACTGCCTCGGCTAGTTACAAGCCGGCCGGGCGCTTAAAAAATGCAGCCAGCATTAAAAAAAAATCAGGCGTTAAAGGAAAATGTCACCCAGCTTTTCAAAAAGGATCTGTTTTAAAATGACCACAGACGGCCCAGTTTCAGAGTCTTTATTTGATTCCCATTCTTTGTATTTTGTTTCATTGCTCACAAGAAAGGAAGGGGGCGGTGGGGATGGGGGAGAGGGAAGAGAGGAAGGTGGGGATTCCTGACCCGGCTCACCAGCCTGTGCCCATACACACGACAGGGATTCGGCCCCTCTTGGCAGATACAGAAAAACCTCCCAGGGCCAGGCTGGAAGGAGCCATGATCACTTACACAGATACCACGGTTACAGGGAACTGCAGCTCCAAAAGTGGTCACGGCTCACAGCAAGCTGCTCACACTCCCACAGTCACAGCAGCCGCTCCGCGTGGGCGCAAGGGTGACAAGGAAAAAGACAATCAGAGAGGTTATGCCACTTGCCCGCAGCCACACAGCTAATGATTAGCAAAGCACAGGCTGACATGATCGCTTCTGGCTCCTGGGACCTTGGAGCCTCATCCCTCAACTTCTTCAGAGAACAGTTTCCCAATGGAAAGAGGGAGAAGACTGCCCTTGACCCAAAAGGTCAGCCGCAAGCCAAGACCCCTACTCACGGCAGATGTTCATTGCACAGATGCCTGTGTTCCCTATGCGAGCGAGCCCGCCCCGCCCAGCGCCCGTACCTCCAGTTTTATGAGCTTAATTTATTCTTTTTAATATAAAATCTCATTACCTGAACATGGTACCACCACTTCCACTTTATCTTTGATATAAGAACAGAGAGAAACCTAAATCAAACCTTTAAATAAAGTCTATAATCATGCTGCAGTTTCACTTCCTTTTCAAATTTCTAAACAAAATTAAGTGGAAATACCTGAAGGAGAACCATGTGGGAGAGAAAGTTGGTGCGTGAGGAGACTGGGGTGCGGAACGATGGGGGCTGGGAGGATGGAATCCGTGACCGTGGCCTCCCTGGGCAGCTGCAGCCACGGGGAGGTGCTGGGGAGCTGTGGCCACTGCTGGAGGCAGACCCTGCCTACCTGGTCTGGGGAAGGGATCACACCAAGCCCACCCCAAACCTGTGTGTGCCCCAGATTGATCTCCAAAAAAAGCCATTTGCCTCACCTTGATGTATTTTTAAGACATTTCCCATCCTGTGTTAATTTTCATAAAAGGAGAATTGATGATCAGTTTAAAGAAACACAGGCAAGGGTTTTATTCCCCCAGGAGCCTGAAGTGGACAAGGTGAGGCCGCAGGGGGATTCCTGGCCAGAAGCAGGTGGCAGGAGGAGGGGGGCAGGGACAGCTGGCAGCCTAGCTGAGGGAAATCACTCAGGGGGAGCTGTGCTCCGTGCTCCTTAGGAGGCACTGAAGGGAACAAGCAGGGAGCCAAGGGACTGCCACAAAGACACTTGTGCCAGTGCAAGGGACCAGGAGCTCCCAGCTCCTTGGAGCAGGTAGGGGCCTTCTCAGCCCAGTGGACTACCTCTAGGGGGAAGTGGCCCCCAAGGCCATCGGCCACTTGTCTGGGGCTGCACCAGCTCCGCCAGGATTGGTCAGAAGAGCAGGAGAGGGCCATGGGGCAGGATGCAATTTGGACCTGGGATCTGCTCAGTCATCAGCATGAGAGGTTAGAATTTCAACTCCACCACTCACCTGCCAGGCAATCTTCACCAAGGCGTGGTGAGGCCCTGGATCTCTCTAAAGTTCTCCATCTGTGAAATGGTGGTGAATGTCCCCCATCCCACAGCGTACACACAGGCAGTTAATTATGGCAGTGGCTGGTGTCAGGGAGCAGTAGGCCATGCTGTGTGCTGGACAGCAGCATCTCATATCATAGTGCCTGGCAAGTCCTGCCTGCTACGCTTCTAATGTAGCTCCTGGCTCATGCGAAGGCTGCAAAAAAAAAAAAAAAAAAAAAATCCCCAGTGCTTGGGTTCTTGCCAATATATGGCAGGCTTGGACAGTTCCAAGGCTCCTGGTTTCAACCTAATCCAGTCCTGGATGTTGCAACCATTTGAGGGAGTGAGTTAGCGAATGGACAATATTTCTGTGTCTCTCCTATTTCTGTAACTCTGGCATTGAAGTAAATGAAATAAAATCTTGAAAACCAAACCTGTGGAGAAACCCCCAGCACTGTGCCCATTTGCAGCCTGAGTGATAAATGCATCATGTCTGAGCCCCAAGAGCCGGGCTCCTGAAGGCACGTCACTTCTCTTGCAATCTAGCCAAAGTCTCCTCCTCTGAAAGACTTCCCTCACTCCTGAGTTTTAACCAGGCTGCTGCTGCAAATTCAAGTTGCAGCAATAATGGCTCAAATACTTTGGGCCTTGCCACCCACATGGGAAACCTGGATTGGGTCCCCAGTGTCTGGCTTTGGTTTGGTCCTATCCCAGATGCTACAGGCATAGTGGGAAATGAACCAGCAGATCGAAGAGCTCTCTCTCTCATCACCACTTCAGAAAAATTTAAAAAGATTGTTTTGAACTAAAGAATACTTTGGTGCAGAAAATTTTTATAATCTGTGCTCAGTTTTTTCATAATATGAATTTCCCAGGAACCTTGGGAGTTTGGTCACTCGGTGGTGGTTTTTTTTTTTTTAAAGATCTATTTTTATTTTTATTGGAAAGGCAGATATACAGAGAGGAGGAGAGACAGAGAGGAAGATTTTCTATCTGATGGCTCACTCCCCAGGTGACCACAATGGCCAGTGCTGTACCGATCCAAAACCAGGAGCCAGAAACTTCCTCTAGGTCTTCCATGTGAGTGCAGGGTTCCAAGGCTTTGGGCCGTCCTCGACTGCCTTCCCAGACCACAGGCAGGGAGCTGGATGGGAAGCGGGGGCGTTAGGATTAGAAACACACCCATATGGGATCCTGGCGCGTTTAAGGCGAGGACTTTAACTGCTATGTTATCACTCCAGACCCTCAGTGGTGTCCTTGTTGAGCACCTGCAGTGTGCCTGGTACTGTTCTGTGCATTTGAGATGTGGTAGAAAATAAAAACAGAGGCCCATCCCTGTCTTCACAAATTCTGTCATCTAATGGGAAGAAAGGAACATCAGAGAGAGACATGATGAGGAAGGAAATTGCATTCAGCTTTGGGACAGCCTCTACCAGGACATCAGCTGTAGCCTCTGGCCACACTTATCTTTTGTCTCCTGCCCACCCCTCTACTCCCCCCACCCCCACCAGGTCTGCCTCTTGCCAAACAACAACTGGCTTCACAACTGATTTTCCTGAACCCTGTTCCCTCAAGTGTGAACATCATCCGTCTCCACCTAAAGGGATTAAGGGGCCGGAAAGACAGAAAGACGCTCCCAACTGCATCGTTGTTTCTAATTTGTCCAAATGAGAACAAAATATTCCAGACACACAAAAGGAAGAAGAGGCCACGTGAGCTGCTCCAGACTGCAGTTGGCTGCAGTTGAGACTGTTGGTGCAGCTCCCTGCTCCCTTGGAGCTGGAAATCTCCGCGGGTTTGGAGGAAGCCATTGCCCTGGCCCTGTACACCTGTCACCTGCCTGAAAATGAGCACTGTGCTTTGGGGAACCACTCTCTCTCACTGCCCAATGAAAGATCTCATCCAATGTAAGGAGGCCTCGGAGGAGATTCTCCGTGCAGTATGAAAATCCAACCACCTACCCCTTTCCCCTCACTGCCCTCTCCCCTGGTCACAGACAGTGAAAAATTAGGCTAAGCCAGCCACACACAGACCTTTCTCTGGGTCCAAGACGAGGTAGGAGTTTGGTAGGCTGCTGGAAGGGCACCAGGAATGGCCAGGAAAAGGCTAATCTTAAAGAACTGAGGGAAGACACAGTTGAAGGAAGATGGTCCTTGGATAACAGGTTCAGGGTAAAACTGTAAATACATAAGGAGTGCTACAGGGGCCATGGCGTACCAGGTTCATCAGTTGATAGCAGTAAAATATCCCCTGTGACAAGTAGTTGGAGTCCCAGCTGCTGCATTTCTGACCCAGCTCCATACTAATGTACCTGGGAAAGCAATGAAAGACGGCCCATCACTACACCCACATGAGACCCAAAAGTAGCTCCTGGATCCTGGTTTCAGCCTGGCCAAGCCCCAAACCCTTGTCAGCATTTAGCAAATGAGCCAATAGATGGAAGAGTCACTCTCTCTTTTTCTGTTTCTCCCTCTTGCTGGGTCATTCTGACTTTCAAATAAATACATCTTTTTGTAAAAGGGAGAGAAAGGGGTGCTTCACACAGCTCCCAGCTAGCTTCCTCGTACCTTTGCCCCATGGCCATGCTGGCTGACTGCAGCTCCCACCGGACTGGTTGGATTGTGGGAAATTTGAGGCGCTAAAGTGGGAGGGTAGGGGGACAGTGCTGGAATCTCAACAAGAGAAGAGGCACCTGCCAGCTGGTGGAGTCTGGTTTAGTATGTTCATAAGCCAAGTGGCCTGGCTGGGGATGGCAGGCAGAGCCCTGATGTGACTAGGAGGGCTGGCACCGCCCTTGGGGGAGGAGCTCAAAAGCAGGCTCCACCCATGAGGGCAGCAATGGCTCTGCCATAGGCACTTCTGTCTGAGAACAGGAAGTGATTTACCCTCCATGGGAAGCCACTCCAGATGTGGGAAGGTCACAGGTCACACAGGGGCACCTGCGGCCTCCCAAATTCTTCAAACTGATATGTTGCAAAGGTGGAATGTTCTCTTTAGGAGACTGCCAATCCCTCAGCATTTCCAAATGGAGGAATGTCACCCAAAACCTCCTATTGTGAAAGAAGTCAGAAGGTAGGGAAGCCAGGGTCCCAGAGATGAAGCACTACCCTTGAGTAGCATGAGGGCCACCATTCCCACTTGGCCCTCATTTTTCTCATCTATAAAATGGGCATGATCAAAAGTCAACCTGAAAATTATTGTGAGGGTTCTCTAAGTTAAACCCACATGAAGCACTTAATGTGGAGCCCATGGAAATGCTTGACAACCAAGTGTCTGCTAATGGTTATTTTTGCTGCCATTGTCATTGCGTGATCTACTCCTGGTGTTCAGCTAAAACTCATTCCCCAACAGACATCACAGTAGCCATTTCCTTCTTTTCACCTGAAATACTATTCCCAGGGAAGTTAAATCTGTAACCAGAAAAATCATGATTTAAGCAGATTTCGGTGTTGATAACGAACCCCAAGCCAGTTGATCAATGGTAATGCTCACATACAAGGGGGCTCCTCCTTTCTATGGCTGCCCCACCTCCAAAGAATCAGACACACACAGGTGCACTTTCTCTTAGCTCATCATCCCGGGAAGCCCTAGATGACTATGGAGTGACAGTTTCCAGGATCCAAGAACAAAGACTTACACCATGAGTCCCAGGAAGCTTTAGCAGGTGTCGGACATTGGCCTCTGGCTTGCTTCAAGACAGTAATGTGGCAAGGCTGTAAGCATTCTGCAATGAAATCGGGCACCCTCCCCTGGCCAGAAGCAATCTGAGGCGCTTAACAGCTCACCTCTGAGGGGAATGAAATGAACAGGATGACAAATGCGGGTCAGGCGGCCTCAGAACTTGCCAAGAACTGAAACCACTCAAATTGTTTCCTCCAGGATGAAAATCCTGCTCCCCCAATGCATTGCACCTCCCCCCGCCCACCTGCTTGTGGATCCTGGCAGGCTGGACCCTCAGAGGCAGCTTTTGAAGTCCTGCTGCTAGCCGCTAGCCTCCCAATCCCCATTTGTTCGGTGCTCATCGCAAAGCCCGCCAGCCCGAGCAGCATGAGCCATTATCATTTTTGCCTTCGGAGAGAAAAGCAGAGATGGGAAACATTTCTAGGAGATACAAACAGGGAGTATTTAAAATACCAAAAGACACGGGAACTATGAGTGCGAGCATCTGTTTAATTTGTGGCAGCAAGAGCCAGAATTTGCAGAGTGTTCTGGGCGCAAGGGCCTGGGAAGCAAGGAAGACACAGAGGGCAGCCACACTGCTGCTGGCACCCGCTCAGCAGGAAGCAAAAGGTGATGAGAACTGGGTCCTTGGGAGCCCCCTGTGCATCCCAAAGGCAGAGTCCCTGGCTCACTCACATATGCTCTGTTTGGGTCATGTACCTGGCTGACAGGCAGTTGTGAAGCTGAAAGCCTGGGGTGGGGCTTCATGTTCTGCGTTCCCAACCCACTTCAACGTGACACCAGTCTGGGCAAGGTCACTAGCGTTAAAGGACTTGTCCTGGTTCTGAGGGTAAAGAGCTTCCATCAAATGAGTTTGCAAATGAGTTGGAGTATGGAGATGGCCGAGGACAGCCATCCATCACAACTTCACTCTGCCATCCCAGTTAAGCCTAGGGGTCGGCATGGTGACACAATGCATTCTGTCTCTGCCTGCAGTGTGGCATCTCCTATGAGCTCTGGTTCGAGTCCCAACTGCTCCATATCTGATCCAGCACCCAGCTAATGCACCTGGGAGCACAGCAGAAGATGGGCCAAGTGCTTGGGCCGTTGCAACCCACACGTGAGACCAAGATGGAGTTCCTAGCTCTCAGCTTCATCTTGAAACATGTGAGGAGTGAGCCAGCAAATGAAAGATTCTCTCTCTCTCTTTCACTCTATCATATGTATACATGCATATGTATATGTATATGTGTATGTATATGTATATGTGTCTAACTTCTTCCCAAGACTTAAGGAGTCTGTCATGTGCACCTACCCTGAGACCCCCTCTGGCTTACTGTCCCCAGGCTCAGGCCCTGTGGATCTCACCATTAGGCCAGACACACTTACCTGAATCCTTGTGTGTCCCACAAGCCCCAGGCTCCAGCGTTTCTGAATCCTTTGTACAAGGTGTGCCCTGTGCCTGGAACCCTAACCTTGACGTGTTTGTGCAGTAATTTCCAGGCGATCCTCCTCCAGAGAGTCTTCCCTAGCTGTGGAGCTATCTTTTAACACCTCATTGCTAATGCTGTTTGTATGCAAACAGGTGGACATCAGCCTTCTGTGGCTACTGAATACGTGAAGTTAGGCAAACTGGACTTGAGGTGCACTTATGTGTCAAACACAGCTCGCACTTTGAAGACTGAGTACCAAAAATGAATGTACAGGCTACTGTTGTGGCAAAGCTAGTTGTCACCTACAACACTGGCATCTCATATGGGCACAGATTCCAGCCACTTTGTTCATGATCTAGATTCCTGCTGTGCCTGAACCTGTGCCACCCACATGGGGAACTTGGATAGAGCTCCAGGCTCCCGGCTTCAGCCTGGCTCAGCCTCAGCTGTTGTGGCTATTTGGGGAATGAACCAGCAAATGGAAAGATCTTTCTTTGGTTATGTATGCATTTCTCTGTCACTCTACCTTTCAAATAAATAAATAAAATTTTAATAAAGTATTTGTTTTATGTTAGTTTTTTTTTACTTCTTTTTGTTATTGTTTTATGATACAGTTCCATAGGCCCTGGGCTTTCTCTTATCCCCTCCTCAAATCCCTCCCCCCTCACTGAGTTCCCTTATATCATTACTGAAGTATAGTTTTCCATACACAGTCATATGGCCATCATTGCCGGCATGGACAATGGCAGAGAGTCCAGCATCCTATTGTCAAGATAGAGTAAACAGTTTCTTTGGGAGTCCATCTTTGTCATGTTTTATGTTAGTTCTTAAAGATTCATTTGATATATTTGAATGTTAACCTGCTAGTTTACTCCCCAAGTGGCCACAATGGCCAGAATCCGAGAACTCCATTTGTGTCTCCTATGTGAAGGCAGGATCCCACACATCTTGGGTCCTTTTCCACTGATCTTCTAGGTACATTGACAGGAAGCTGATCAGAAGGGTAAGAGATTGAACTCAACCCAGTGCTTCAATACATCCCGTCACAAGCAGCAACCTGCTCCACCACAATGACAGCCCCGACAGTTTGATTACCTGTAGATATCATAACACTGAGATATTTGGCTAAATGAAATATACCATTCACATGAATTTTACCTGTTCTTTTTATTTCTAGTGTCTCTGCTGGACAAGCTTAATGATGCAAGTGACTTGGATTTGCTCTCCTGTTACACAGAGCTGCTCTAGAATCAGGCACAGTCACTGTAGAGCCTTCCTATCTCAAGCCCTGGTTTGGAGCATAAAGGTTAAGACTGTAGTGCCAGGAGGCAGGGACGCCGGTGCCAGCACCATTTCTCAAGGTCTGGCAACTTGTGTCGGCCCTCTGAGCCTCAGTTTCCCTCTGAGTAAGGTGAGATCACTGTAACAAGCCCTTGATGGATTTGCTCTAAGAGTTCAGTGAGCTCTAACATGCTGTAAAGTCTGCGATTTGTGACCTTTCTGACCCTGCCTTGACAGAGACCCAGTCTCAGGGATGCTATTTGCATTCCCTCTGTGCCCAGACACACACAAAGGTCCTTGTCCCCCAGTCCTCTTGCTTAGTACACAGCTGAGAGGCGTCTACTCCAAGGAGATGAGATGAGAACGTGGGAGCCCCGAGAGCCAACCCTGCCCCTTGAACTGTACTCAGAGGCCTCCCTATTTGGGCCTGAGGGCTCTGGAGTCCTGAGGAGGCAGCCCATTCCCTGTGAAGCATTATTGCACCTGTTGCAGGCATGGTGTCTCCCCAGCCAGGCTCCATACAGGGCATTCTGAGTCAGTGAGCGCTCAAGCCAGCATCCAGATGTGACGGAAGCGTATTTTTATCCCCTATTGATCTCTGGCCCAGAAGCCATCATTACCCGTGTGTAAAAACGCAGCTGGCTCTCTATGGCAGGAGTCTGTTGGCCTCTTGGGCTGATGGGTGCCCAGCAAATTGCTCCAAGCCACCGGGTGGAGAAACCAAAATAACTTCACGAGACAGCGGCTCAGGACCGGCTAACTTCACCTCTTCCGGACACTGTCCCCAGCTTTTCTGGTCCTGTCCTTTTTTTGAAACTGACATGAAGTTAGTCTTTAATTGATCTGTTTGCTTGGCAGCCGGACTGAGGTGAGATGCCATTGTCATCCAGGATCAAGCCTCAAACTGGGGTCACTGAGGGATCAGAAGGACCCCTCCCCAACTCCCTGTTCCACAAAAGAAAAGGTGCAGTTTTGTTCCCATGCAAGCAGAAGACCCCCCCCCCCCAACCAAACTGCTCTTCCCTAGTCCAATAGCCCAGGAATCAACTCTTGCCCTTTCGAGAAGACAGAGCAACAATTTGGCCTCTGATACCCACAGCCCCATGCAGCATGGATGACGCATCAGCTTCAGGGACCCCAGGCTTTGTGCATACCACCTCGTGGGAACAGCCTGCTCTCCAGGGAGAAAGGAGAGAACCCTTCTCACCACATTTGCTCATTCCCCGAGTGTAAATAGTTCTTATGAGGGATATCAAGGCTGATGCGATTGATTACAAAGTTGGATGAAAATGAACAAGCCCCTCACTGCTCTGTGATCTCAAGCCATCTCCTTCACCTCTCTGTGCTTTTGTTGAGCATAAAATAAACACATTGACGCTATCTCTTAAGGCTATTGAATGAATTCAAAGACAAATGCCTGAAGAACGGTTCAAACCAGCACATATCCAGTAGGCAGTGCATATAACTGTGTCACTGTATTACATTAGTTACCAGGTTCATAACAGAGTTGGTATATATAAGCAGCACACATGTACACAAGGGTGTGACACACATATGCACCTGTACACACTCTCGTAGGACAACAAATCACTTGCTTATGAAAGGTCAGGCAAGGAGAACTCAGCATCAGGTGGAGCAGTTCTGGTTTGATTCCTGGAGGCATTGTAGTATGGTCCTGGGCCTGGATGATTAAACTGGGGAGAGGAGAGAAAGGGTTTTAAAACAGGAATAGCTGGAACGCCAAGGTGGGAGATGGGAGTGAGGGTTGAATCTGAGCCTAGACTGGGTGTTGGGGTGTCCCAGCTGCAAGTCTGGGGGACACTGGAGGAGGTAAGAGAAGGGGTCAAGGCACAAGTAGAGGGTGTAGGGCCAGGACATGCCCCAGAGGTGGGAGTGATGGTGATGAGAGCCTGGCACAGAGAGCAGGCCACTGGTGGACATCCATGCCGGCTGCCTGGAGCATGGGGACAGGAAGGTTCCACCTGAAGCAGAACCCAACACCCAGGCCCTTGGGGTTCCTGTGGCTCTGGCAGCAGGTACTATGCCCCTGGGGGCCCCTGGCTCAGGCCAGGCTGCCACCCCAGCCCCTGCCTGGAGGCCTGACTCCATAATTGCTAGCAATAATTACCAAGTGTGCACAAAGGCCTGGCTTGTCTTCCCGCACGGGCGGGGGCCTGGGTGGCTTTGTTTGGGCCCGGGAATTGTCGCAGGGGCCTCTGTTTAGCCGGTGCTGTCTCCTCTTTGTTAACATTCCTCGCTCCCTGTGGCTCCTCAGGGACTGGAGAGGAGGGAGAAGCAGGCCCCCTCCCTCTCCTCCAGCCCTTGGGAACTTTGGCCCAGACCCACTGGGGACAGGAACAGGGACTGGGCGGGGCAGAAAGGGGGAGGCCAGGCGGCTGACAGGCCCCACAATAGCCTAGCTCACCTGGCAGGTGCAAGACACACCTCTCAGGCAATTGCTTTAAACATGGGGCCTTTCCCGTTACCCATTCCGCGCAGAAAACAATGATTAGGGCATCACTTTCTACAGCGGCCTTCTCTCTCTCTTCAGGAGCAGAAGAGATAATTACACACCTGGGCCTACACTACCTCGCTCAGCACCCGGGACAAATGCTACCTAGGTCCTCCCGGCACTTGGAGCCCATTCCCACCCAGCACTTACACGGCCGACAAATGAATGTTTTTGCCTGTCCTCGGTTCACATAAATAGCCACAAATTCCTATAATTAACTACAGTAAGCTAGGCTGGGATTAAAACAAAGACCGGCTTGTTTACTGGGATGTTCTGAAACAAGCAATTTTCAACATTACAGTGTCAACTGCTGTCTTTGTCTTTGTTAAGCAAGGCGGCAGAGGGAATGGGCTTGGGGGGGAGAGAGGGGGAGAAGATGAGCAGGCCTGGGTGGTGAGGGGCCTCAGCCAGCTGGGAGTTGAACCAGGAGTGAGGAAGGAAGCTTTGGCTAAAATCTCCCGGTCCCTCTGTGACCCCCAAGGCCCACACAGCCACTGGTGGGAGACAGAGACCAGGCAGGGCAAGCAGGCACCCCTCTTCTGTTTCCAGGTGACAGGTTCAATGCCATTGAAGGGCTTCCTCCCACAATCCTAGCAGAGGTTTCCTTCTTCCCACCTAGCACAGTTCCAGAAATTTCCACCATGAGGGGTGAAGTGGGAAGTGACTTTAGAGACCACTTGGCCCAGAGAAGCTCGTGTGGCTGCTTTGCTCAAGGTCAGCCAGAGCTTGAACCCTGGATTTCTGGAGACTCGAAAGGATCGACACGGGAAAATTCAGGGGCCCAGCCTTGCCTGCTGCCTGCTGTGGGTTTGGCCTGGGGGCTTTTGTGTTTTGGGATTTTTTTTTTTTTTAGCTATTGTTTGTTTTTCTTTTTTTTTTTTTTAACAGAAGGTGAGCTAAAAAGGGTTTTTACCTCTTTAGTGGTTGAAAAACATAAAAAAGAAGACTATTTCATGGCATGTGAAAATTACATGAAATTGAAGTGTCCAGAAAAGATCATTGGAGCACAGCCTCTCATATATTGTCTCATTCAAGGACATTTCAAAGAGTTCATGGAAAACACAATTAAGAAATGATTTTTCTGTGGGGCAAAAGAAACTTTTAAATCCATGCAAATGAATAGTCTACAAAAAGTTACTGGAAAGATGTGTATCATAACAACTGCATAGACTTTTAAAATTTTACACTAAAATTAGCTGGCTTGAAAACATTCATATATTTTAGTGTATGTAAATACCTATTTTATATTTTTGTATTATGTTTATATTCACTTATATATTATGTTTATACATTATATATAAATATATCTGTATATTTCTAAACAAGTTTATTTATTTGAGAGGCAGCAAGACAGGAAGATAGATAGATCTTTCATTCATTGGGTCTCTCCCCAAAGGCCCACAGTTCCCCTGGCTGGACGAGAAGGAAGGAGAACTCTCATGTCAGCAGCAGAAATACTAGAGCCATCACCACTACTTCTCAGGGTCCCCGAGGACAGGAAGCTGGAGTGAGGAGACGGAGTGTCCAAGCCCATGTCCTCCTCCATGGGGCTCCGCTGGCTCAACCTGTGTGGGAAGCCCTTAGACTGACTTCCAATTCTTACTGAACAATCAATGCCATTTTCCCATGAACTTTTTACTTTTTCGTTTGCTTTAGGTAAAATGAGGCACACAAACACAGATTTTTCTGCTCAGGTTTTCTCCAAAATCTGCAACAGGAACCAGGAAGTGCACACAGGTCTCCCATGTGAATGGCAGCAGCCTGAGCCTCAGGGCCATCAGCAAGTGCCTTTGCAGGAGCATTAGCAAGAATGCTGGGTGAGAAGCCGAGCAGCCAGGACCTGGACCAATCATTCCTCCCTGGAATGCTAGCATTCCATGCTGTGGCTTGATCCTCTGTACCACAACCCAGCCCCTCCATGAGCTTTCTGATATGCCCTCACCTATTGTCTCTGATTGTTCTTGTCCCACAAGAGCAAAATTGAGAATTTACCAAAAACATGTGACCTGCAAAGGCTTAAATCTACTATCTGACCCTTTCGGAAAAAAAAAGTTTTCCCATCTATGCGGCTGTATGTCTTTTAGGAACAAAATTGAAGTAAGTTGTATATTCACTTGATTGGACATTTTCTGGAAACAAAATCTCAGGCAGCCCCTCCATGCACAAAGCAAATCCAGTAGGAACTGTTCTGCTGACCTTGGTGGGAGGGGACTCAGAATCCTGGGGAGGACTTTGAGCTCCCAAGCAGGAATGGCCAAGTTCCCCAAGGGAAAATAGTGTCCCTGCTACAGCCTGGTGTCCCCATATTCCACCCACACCCCATGGCAGAGCAGCCACCTGAGCCATGGTTTGGCACCGCCCTACCTCCTGGAGTGGGTAGTCTTGGTCCACACGTGCCAGGATCACAGATGACTTTCTCCACAAAGTTTCCTGAGCTCCTTCACAGTGCCACATACAATGTGATAGTCTTGGGACACACTGGGGACCCACACAGACCAGGCCCCTGTCCTTAAAAAGCCAGCATTTCAGTCGAAAAGACAGAGAGTAGAGATCTTAAATAACTGAGATCAAGTAGCTCCAAATCATAAGAAGGAAGCCCAGAGAAAAATAAGGTATTAGATAGGTCCAGCGTGATGGTTCAACTGCTAAATCCTCACCTTGCAAGTGTTGGGATCTCATACGGACTCTGATTCTCCATGTTCCAGATGCTCCATTTCCCTACCAACTCCCTGCTTGTGGCCCAGGAAAGCAATGGAGGATGGCCCAAAGCCTTGGGGTCTCACACCCGCGTAGGAGACCTGGAAAAAACTCCTGGCTCCTGGCTTCAGATCGGCTCAGCTCCAGCCATTGCAGTCATTGGAGAGTGATAGAGATCCTGTTGTATCTCATCTCTCTCTAAATCTGCCTTTCCAACAAAAAATAAATACATCTTTAAGAATCAATAAAGGTGCTAGGAACCACGATGGTGGAGAAGAAAGAAGGGCCCTGGGGAGTCACTCGTGGGCAGGGGACAGCCGAGGGAATAAATGCATGTGGGCCAAGACAGGGTAGAGGAAAACACAGACTTTGGACAGGGCTGCGGCAGACTGATGAAGTCACCTTAGCCTCAGGGGGAGCCTCTTCAGAAATGCCAACTGGATATCGAGAGTTGCCCTTGAAAGCTGAGAGGGATGCGTGCTCTGCAGACATAGCCTGAAAACTCCGTGTCCCATCCCTTGTGATCCTAACCGGGCCACTGCAAGAGAGCTGAAAAGCACATACACTTCTTCCCATTTGGTAGAAGGGATACCAGAAGCCAGGCCGCTGGATGCTGGAGGAGCCCTGGGTTGGGATCCCCGTGCACATGGCCACTGGGTCACAGGTCTGTGGTCTGTGGCCTGTGCCCTGGAACCCCCAGGCATCCAAGCCCTCCCACATTTATTTAGCCCTCTTAAAGACCCTCCTAATGCTGTGGTCTGTGGGAACAGGGTGCCTGGCTTCAAGCCCACTCCTGATTTACAGGAATCATGGGGTTTCTACCATCCCACCCCTTCAGCCCAGTATGCCCTTGCCAGGTCTCACCTCGCACCCCTGAAGATGGAGGTGACAATGATCTTAAGGTTTGTCAACAATGGAAGTAAAGCGGGGAGGAGGTGCCTAGTTCAGAGTCACGCAGCAGGGTCCTCTGTGAGGCCACAGGCTGCAGGGGGAGGGAGGAGGCATCTGAAGTCAGCAGACAGCGGGGCACCAGGCAGGAAGGGCTGCCCTTCCTGGGACCTGGGGGCTGGTTTGGCGAGCTTGGCACTGCTGGGGGCCTTGTTTCTGGCTTCTCTGTTCTCTCACTCTATCTCTAACCCTGGCTTGCCAGCACATGGGAAAAGTCACGAACCAGCCAGATCTGCTGGATGTAGCGGTTTTCATCTTCAAAGTATCGGCTAATTGAGCTCCTGGCGGCTGTCTAGGTGTTGAGGACATAGTGGAAAATAAACAGACCCACTCCCTGCCTCGTAGGGCAGACGAGAGATAAATACACAAAGGGATGAGATCATATTGGATAGAAACCCATACCAAGAAGACAAATAGAAGCAGCCAGGGTCTAATGCCTAAGCACTACCTTGGCCGAAGTGGCAAGTGACACGGCCACTCAGAGCAGGTGATGGCTGAGCCCCCTTCGGATCCTGCAGTCTCTGACTCTTGAGCTCATGAGCTGGGAAGACCTGAACAAGGTGTGTCCTCTCACCACTGCTGCCTTCTGAGGGGCACCCGAACTCTGAGGTATACCCCAGCCAGCCCAGGTACCTGGCTCCCCCAAATCAGGGCTGTAACTGACCCCCAAAAAGAGCTATTTTTAAATTCGGGCCAAAGGTACAATTAACAGTCTCCGCTTGGGTCTCGCCCAGGCCCGGGGCCTCCACTCATTCCTGAATGACCGATGGTAGGGAGGGGACCCCCTCCCAGTACCCCTGAGGCAACTGCCAGCACTATTTTGGTGTCTGTTATTTGGACAAGGAGTGGGCTCATGGCTTGTGGGAGGGAAGGAAGGAGGGAAATCGCTAAAAATACCAAGGCCAGACCAAGGTGAGGTAAGCAGCCTCTCCCTTCACCGGGGACAGGCTCCGGAGGGTTCAACCCCCCACACACACCCGCCAGGAGCCCTTTGCTTTCACTGTGAGTCACAGCTCCTGTGAGTCAGGGAGTCCAGATAGGGACCAAGTGACCTGCCCAGACATAGTACTTGGGTATTGAGAAGTAGCAGGGTGAACCGAGCAGTACAGTGTAGTGGTATCTGAGAACTTGTGTGACAACGTCACCTCCCCAGCTCCTTGACCCCGAGCCTTTCCCTTGCCAGGGGGATGCCCCACCACTGCCTGCGATGCTTTGCCACAAGTCCCAGGTTGCCTCCTCCAGGATTCAAGAAGTAAGCCTCCTACAGGATGGATCTCCCAACTGGGTTCAATCTCAGGTTGATCTTGAGAGATCTCTACAACTGGATGGGCCTTTGGTCCTGGTCACCTTGCAAGCATTCTGTCTTGGCTACACAGCTTCTACCAGATAAGACCCTCTGAGCTGGCCAAGATCAATAATTCCTTCCACTTATGGGTATAGGTCTACTGAATGAATGAAGCCCCCCACCCCCCAGCCCTGGGGAGACAGTAATATTAGTGCTTGGGATGTTGCTGTTGGGATACCCATTCCCAGGCATTGTTCTAGACACCGGGGGTACAACAAGGCCCTAAGCACTCTGGGGCGAAGGCTACAGAAGGAAGAGGCAGAAAGCAACCAGCAATTCAGCAATAGGTTCAGCAGTGTGAGTGCCATGAAGAAGCAAAATGCACAGTTAGAACGGAGACAATGTAAGCACGTGTGTGTGTGTGTGTGTGTGTGTGTGTGTGTGCGTGTAGGGACTGTGAATAGGTAACAAGGAGATGTCTGCAACCCACATCTTAGATAAGCGAGAGTTGAAGCCATTCAGACACTGGGAAGAGAATCTGGGGAGAAGCTGAAGGGCAAGGTGCTGCGGGGACAGCACACTAGGAGGAGAGGGACCAGTAGCCCCTCTTACTTCCCCTGCAGCAGTAGCGTTGTCTCTGGGTCCTGCTGCTCCTGGGGGTAACAGCAGACTTTGCACCTCCTCTTGCCCATCCCAGCACCCACACCAGGTGATGCTGTTGTCTCCATAATGCCTTCCCATCCCTGCCCAGAGCTGCTCCCCTTGCCCCTGGTCCTGGCCATGGGGCTCCCTTCAGCCTCTTCCAGCTGGGCTGCCGTTGCTCCCAGCCCTTGCTGCCCTCAAGCACCCAGCACCGGTGAACCTTCACCCTGCAATTACCATCCTGTGCCCAGGGCTATTTCCTGCAGACTTGTAAATAGAACCTCTTTGGGCTGCACACACATTATGGTTTGTCTAAAACAGTGTCAAAGGAGCCAATTTTCCTGAACGGGGACGGGTGGACAAGAGGTACAGTTTACAGAGGATTCCCGCAGGTCCAGGACCTGCGGGGGCTGGGAACAAAAACCTGGGGATGACGCAAGAGCCTGGAAAAGCCAGGTAGGAAAGAACAACAGGCCAGGGACTGTTCTATGGGAGGATTGTCTTTGGAGCTCTAAGGTGAATAAGACAGATGGGTCATCTCCCAACCTGAGCAGTGTTTTAAGAAGGAAACTCATCCCAGGCTCAGGACACCCCCTTCAGGGAGCCAGAGCACTCAGGCTGTAGCCTGGACCTGCACTTCTCTCTCCCTGTCTTGTTGAGCCTGTTTCCTTATTGGGAGGTGATGCCAAGGTCACGTGCTGGTGGTCCCCAGTGACAGGCGGCAACCATCTTGTCGAAGCGTGAAGGGTTTTTTGTCGGAGCAAAAACAGACATGCAGAAGGCAGAGAGGTTGTAACAGCGCTATACCAATCACACACAAAAGCCCCAGCCGCCGCAAGCCCAGCTGACAGGTGTGGATTGGGAAATGACACCTGCTCTAGGTAAAAGCAGCCCATGGGTGCGAGCATGGCTGAGTGGCAAGCCTGTGGTTCCCTGTACAGATAGGGCCATTGTGTCCTCCCACAAAGAAAGAGCCCACAGAGCCACGGTGATGCGCTCCAGCTCATTCACTGAGTTACCAAACTATGCAGGATTCAGATCCAGATCTGCATGATCCACAGGCAGTGAACTTCGTGCGTTTCCAGACATCTCCCTGTCCTGACCCTGCTCTGCCTTAGTGAATCCTGGACAGGGCTCTCTGACCAGGGAACTCCACAGGCGGTGACCTTGCCATGGCCCCACGGGAGTGGCTGTGCCTGCTATGTAGCGTCTGTCCCATTCCCTGGACCATAGCAAGAGACGTTGTCCAGTTTGGCCCAGGCTCCCACCTCACTTAGGCTTCTATGAATAAAGGTTCAGAGTGCATTTTTAGGAACCAAAACCGCCCAGCAATCTTCCCTTTTTTTTTTTTTTTTTAACAAAACAAAAGCTAGAACAGATGTTCAAGGAACCTTCTAGCTGGAAAATTACACTCATTTGAACTTTAGGAAAAGGTGTCCTAGACAAGAAGAGGTCCAGGGGTAAGGCTTTGGACCCAGACTAGTCTCTAAGTCGTTCAACTTGACCGAGCCTCGACTTCCTAAATGGGGAAGCTGTTGATGTCTATCTTGCTAATTAATAACCTCAGTTATCTCAAGGGATCAATGAAGGAGAAACCAGAAAATGATGACAAACAGATTTTTAGGATCCAACACAGCTGGGTTTGAATTCTCAGCTCTGTCGTTTCTGTGTGGCCTCTGAGAATCCTGTGCCTGTTTACTTAAATACAAGATAGAATTAGCAAGCCTTGCCCTGCCTTACCCTTGGGATGAGTGTAACGCTCCCCAAAGCAGGGGAATATAACACACAAAGGGCTTTCCTTCCCATACTGCGGACTATGGGTTGTTAAAGGATTTTAAAAATGTAAAGGATAAACTGATAACTTTAATACAAAGAACTTATGTAAGAGATTTTATTTGACTTGCTAAATGTGAGGAAACTACTAAGATGTTACAGGCTGTTCAAAGGAGAATTTTAAGAACGCAGTTCTGTAAACCATCAAGAAAGCTACCATAAATTTGAAAATGGATGTAAAACTCATCTGTCCACAGGGCATTAATTCAGTGCTTTCCAATCCAACAAATTATCTTTGCAGTATGATGGAAAAGAGTTATTGGCACTACCATCCATGTTCTACTTGTAGCATGGTAAAGCTCAAAGACTGGGAGATGTGGAGATGACCCAGAAGGGTCACACAGCAGGGTTTTCACTTCCGCTGCTGTTCTTGGCCCATTTCAAAGCTTTTCACAACATTTACGGCACAGGTTTTGCGTCCTCTACTCCCACCTCCTGCTAAAACAAGGAAGAAGCACCTGTTGCTTCAGGCACTCCAAACAGGTGACAGAAAAGCTTCCTATTGGCTGTGAATGCCAGTGATCAGGTTAGGCTACTTAGAGCCCACTTAGAGAATGCTGAGGCTGGAACAGGATGAGTTTGGCCTGGGCCAAGAGAGGTGAGCACAACTCCCTAAACTTTCCCCCTGTGTAACCCTGTATACTCTCTCCCTTTCTGGCCGGATGTACTGGACAGCGCTCTTGGTGACATTGGAAACCCAGGATGCCAAGAGCCACAGAGGGGAGTCCTTGGATTGTGGGAGAACCTCCCACCCAGACACACTGGACATTTCTTCCCCTGAGAGGCCGAGGTTTATTGTCGCAAAAGCTGGTATGACCTTACCCTCTCAACCTTCACATATCTAAACTTGCTGCCTATATATTTGCTATGTGATTCTGGAAAACATATTGCACTTCTTTAAAAACATATATTCATTCCTCAAAGGTACCAAGTGGATCTTATCAGTTAGATGAGAGAATAAAGCAAGAAAATATATGTGGCATGATAAGCTGGGATGCACTCCTCCCCTAGCATTAAGAGGAAAAAGAGCAGAAATACTTCTTAGAAATACTTCTTGGTAGGAGGCATGTTTGGTCATGGTTCCCAGTGGGCAAGGCTAAACTATATCAGTAGAAGAAATGGTCCCTTCTCCACGTGAGAGTGAAGTGAGCATCTTCAAAGAAGACCAGTGTGGCCTGTGATGGATGTGCTGGAGACCCAATAAGGACATTGGTGCAATTCTCCTAAACGGTGAGACTGTGTTGGTGTTGGGGCACCCACCTTACTCCCTTTTCTAAGATTTATTTTATTTATTTTAAATGCAGAGTGATGGAGAGGGGGATAGAAAGAGGGAGAATCCCACCCACTGGTTCACTACTAAAATGAGTAAGACAGCTGGAGCTGGGCCAGGCTGAAGCCAAGAGCCTGGAGCTCTACCCGAACACTTGAGCCATTCTTCTACTGCTTTTCCAGGTGCATTAGCAGGGAGCTGGACCAGAAACAGAGCAGTTAAGGACTGAAGCTGATGCTCCCATGAGATGTTGGCATCACAGGTGGTGTCTTACCCTTGTGCACCACCACAGCAGCCCCAGAAAGCCAAAGTTCTAAAGAATGGGTTGCAATAACCATGTTGAAGAACTTGAAAATGCCTCAGTGAGAGGATGTGAAAATGTGGAGAATAGTGACTGCAAGAAAGATAGCACCTGTAGGGTCACAGGGTGGAAAAGTGGGGACCACGCCAGCCAATGTCTGAGTTACAAGGCCTTATGAGGGGTAGTGACCAGGGTGGCAAATGTGCTTTTCTTTTCCCTTCCCTATCCTTCCCTAAAGACCTGCAGCTATGTATGGTGGCTCCGAGCTCAATTCTGGCGAGAACTGAAGAGAAGGCACAGCCAGAGGAAACAGTACCACCTCGGCAGGATGGGATGAACAGACATAGTCACCACTCAACCCCAGCAGCTGGAGGGTGGCTGGAGCTCTAACCACAGCAAGGCAGAGACTGAAGCTCAGGGAAGTGGTTCAGGATTCCCTGAGGTCCACGCTTCCCTGGCTCAGGCCCTCTTTGAATGACATGGATAATGACAGGTGGCTGGCAGACCTACCACTGTATCTACTTGGGGGCTGGTATAGCCACAAAACTAACAAGAAGCAGCAAGCTGATTCTCTGCCATGCTAACACAGGATCATGTATGGATGTATAGTTATCTGAAGCAAGGAGGTGTTGGTCTTGCATGGAGTGACTCGCAGCCAGGCTGTCTTGTTCCCACCATCACCACCACAGCACCTGACCTTCTGCACTACCACCACTATGGCCAACATCTTTATTTGTTATTACATCCTAAGAGACCAGAATAAAGTGGATACTGAACTGCGGAATGAATCAGAGAAAGCATAAATGAGAAAAGGGAAGGAAGGAGTACATGGCTGTTGCAGAGATACTCACAAAGGTAGAAGTCTTATGTCCAGGAAGGAACTAACACGAGCTCTGTTGCACAGGGTCTTGGGAGCAGTTGTTTGAGGTTCCATGGAGGGACAGAAAGAGTCCTTTGAACACATTCTGTCCCGGCTCCATGGCAAATTAGTAGAAATGGCAACTCTCTCCCTACTGAGCTACGGAGGAGGTTTATGAAAAAAGGAAAAGCAGAAAATGAGAGCCTTGGGGTTCTCATCCATATTGTGCTTTGTCTCTCTGTACTTTAATTTTCACGTCTGCTAAATGAGATAGTAACTATCCCTGGTCCTCAAGCTGTTCATATCTAGTTTTGCTTTCAAAATATAAATTTCCAGGAAATTAAAAAATATATACTTACTTACTCATTTGAAGGGTAAAGAGACAGAGAGAGAGAAAGATCTTCCCCCTGCTAGTTCACTCCCAAAATGACCCTAAAAACCAAGACCCAAGGCAAGAAGCCAGGAACTCCACCAAGGTTTCCCATGTAGGTGACAAAAACTTTGATTCATCTTCCATTGCTTCTCAGGAATGTTAGCAGGGAGCTGGAACTAAAGCAGGGGAGCCAGGACTCGAACCAAGCACTCCAATAGGGGATGAAAACATCACAAGCGGAGGCTTCACCTGTTGTGCCCCAATGCCTGCTCCTTGAAAATTCCCTTGTGTGCATAGATTTCAAACCATTTTTTGCCCCAAAAAGAAACTTAATTTCTATTTCATTTTATTTTTTAATTGATGGATTTTTATTTAAAAGACAAAGACACAGAGATCTTTCATTCACTAGTTTAGTCTTTAAAAATCCACATTATCAGACCAGTCTAAAGCCAGGAGCTGGGAACCCAGTTCAAGTCTCTCACTTGGGCAGTAGAGACCAGATGCTGAAGCCATTGCCTACTGCCTCCCGGAGTATACATAAGCAGGTTGTTGGCATCAGACTCAGAGCCGGGCCTTGGACCAAGGAACTCTGGTAAAGGGATACAAACGTCTCAGTGGCTTTTCAATCACTTTGCCAAATGCCCACACCTTTCATTGTATTGTCCATGAGCTTTGTTTACATGTCATTTTGTATATTGAAGTAGATCTTATATAGATATAGATACAATTTAAATATTTTTGCACTAGTGAACTTATCTCTTCTATTTTCTACCAGATTTTTAATAATTACATGTGTGTGTACCTGCATGTATGTGTGTGTGTGTGTGTGTGTGTGTGTGTGTGTGTGTGTGTAACAGAATGCCAGATAGATACAGATTTAGATACTGATTCTGCCTTCCTAGGGAGTCATGTCTGATACACCTGCTCTCACACAGATGGCTTGACATGAAACCCAAGTTGAAGATGCTCAAGAACCCACGGGAAACGCTTGATTGTCAAAATCGTGGAAACTGATCTCAGCTCTAAGCACTCGAGATATGCTGCCTACTTTGGAAACAGCAGTGGTTGAAATACACAACCTCTGCCTCCCTCCCTCTCAGCATCACCCTGTAAGGGACGACTGGGGATGCGGCAATGTTCCCTGTGCTTTTCTGAGCACCTGTCCTCTGACCATATGATTTGCCTCCAGATGAGACACTTGTCTCTCATGGGGAGGCGGGTGGGGCCCTCAGGGCAAACGCTACGGCCACCCACAGACACCAGCACACACGCTGCTCCAGTGAGCAGCCTGAAGGCCTCAGAGGGCTTCTTGGAACGGAAACTTAGCATCTGTCATCTTGTTGACCTCCCTGGCTGTCAGGGAGGATTTGAGGACCGAGTTGAAATCGAAAGATTCTGACTCCCCTGCTATTAGACCTGGGAAACTGCCGTGGAGGTGGGCTTGGCACTCCAAGTGGCTTCTCACACAGGTGGCTCTGCAAACTTGAATTCCAGCCATCAAGAAATGCCATGCTTTCTATCAGCCTTTCTGGTTGTTTACAAGGTCTCTGGCTTTTCCACTTTGAGTATTCCTGGAAGAGGCATGGGATGTGGCATGACTTGGCCTAGTGCTTGAGTCTAATGTCCAAATTTTTAAAGATGTCTGACTTTCTCAAACTCGGTGTGCCAGAGGGTTTTTTGTTGTTGTTGTTGTTGTTTTTGTTGTGTATAAAAGAAGTAGCAGCAAATTTGATTGCTACCTTTCTAAGCATATGAATTAAGACAGGCAAGACCATGCTGTTAAACAGTTTCCAAATCTTAGTGGCTTCAAATAGGATGGATTTCTTCACCCATTCATACTACATGCCAGCACACCCTGGCCAGATCTCTGCTCCAGGTCAGCTTCCTCCACAGGTACTGGCAGAGGCACATCCTGGCATATCCTGGCCATGTTGACAGGATGAGAATCAGGACTGTTTCTGGACGTGGGTATTTGACCTAGTTGCTAAAACCCTACTTGGGGTACCTTCATGCCCCATTAAAGTGCCCAGGCTTAAGTCTCGGCTTCTTTCTTGAGTCCAGCTTCCTACTAATGCGCATCCAAGGAGGCAGCAGATGCTGGTTCAAGGGCCTGGGTTCCTGCCACCCACCGGAGAGACCTGAGTTGAAGTCCCAACTTCTGTGAGCACTTGGGGAGTGAACCAATGAATTTGCCTCTCTCCCTTTAAAATAAATGAAAATTTAAGAAAAAACATAAGTACTAGCATTAACTCTGAACTGCTGCAACCCAGAAATGATGCCCACATTGGTGATTGCATCTAACTTTAAGGAGGAAAGGAAATGTAATTCTCCTGTGTGCAGAGCAAGGCAACTAGTAATACTGTGAAGGAGGCCAAATGGCTGCCATATCCAAGATGAGGGAGAAGTATTCGGAGGACCTCCTTTCGAGATTGCCTTTGGAGATTGTAGAGTCTCCATTCTCAGGATACCCTGGGCTGCTGGGATGACACCTGAATGCTGAGAAGGGCCACCTCATCAGTGTCCTGCAGCTTCCGTAGAAGTCACCATTCTATTAGTGTGGGGAGGGCGTGTAGGCATTTGGCTCAGCAGTTAAGGCACCCCTGGAATACTTGCATCTCATATCAGAGCATCCTAGTTCAGGTCCCAGCTCCGCTTTTGACTCCAGCTTCCTGCTAATTAACATCCTGAGAGGCAGTAAGTGATCAAGAAGTCAGTCCAGAGCCATCCATGCGGGAGACCTGGATGCAGATTCTGGATTTCAGCTTATCCCAGCCCTGACTTTGTGGGCATTTAGGGAGTGAGCTAGCAGACAGATGGAAGATCTTGCTCTGTCCCTGCATCCGTCTTCTTCTGCCTCTTTGCCTTTCAAATATTTTTTAAAAAACAAAACAATTAAGTACGTAACCATTGAAAGCCAAGGAGAAAGGAACAGGGATAAACTTTCTCTGAGCAGACTCCTTAATATCAAGTGAGGACCAGTTGACAGTTGTGCTCATACTTAGAACTGCTTCTGGAGCTTACTGGAGTGTTTGTATGTCAGTCAGCACCCTGTTCTTACTCACACAGGGATTTTGTTTGAGAAAAACAGTAGTGGTATTATTCATTTTGAATGAATATTTTTTTAATTTAAAATCACTGCTTTTTAAACTGAATTTGTATTTAATTCATCATTGGGTTTGCATTCTATACCTTTGTAAGGTTTGGTATTCATAATTTGTAGGGAATTCTTTGTGATCTTTGGTCACCAAGTAACTGAACCAATTCCTTTTTCTCTTTGAATATTTATTTGAAAAGCAGAGTTAGACAGAGATAAAGGAAGAAACAGAGAGATCTTCTTTTGCTGGTTCACTCCCTGCATGGCCACAGATTTGGCCAGAGCAAAGCCAGGACTCAGAAACTTCATCTTGATGTTCCCATGTGAGTGCCAGGGACTCAAGCACTTGGGCCATATTCCACTGCTTTGCCAGGTATATTAGCTGGGAGCTAGATCAGAAGTGGAGCAGACAAAACCAATCAGCATCCCCAATGGGATGCCACTGTTGTACTTTAGTCTTAAGGTACAACCTTAGACTGCTGTGCCACAATGCCAGCCCCTAAATACTGTTTCTATGACTATGGAATTTTCATCTGATGAATCAAGGTCCACTTCCTTGATAGATGAATCAAAGCTTTGCTAGCCTCCCTTGTGGCTGGAAGCAATCACAAGACCTGAGTCCACCCATCAAATCCACCCACCAGATGTTGATCAGAAGACTGTGAGAGAAAAAAGATAAGACAGACTCTGAGGGCCCCTTTCAGGGAGGTTGGTGGCTATATGTCTGGGGCAGCAGTGCCTGAGGTACAGCATGGGTAGGGTCTGCAAAGAGAGAGAGTCCTGCATCTAGCAGCAGCAGCCCTCAAACTCCCAATGCCAGGCTCTGCAGGACCACCCCTGTATAAATTAGACAGCAGCACTTGCTGATCTTTGCAGCCTACATATAAAAATTAAAGTCATCTGTGTCAAACCGTGACATCCACGAGAAGTGCACACATACAGGCACCAGTAAAAAGGTGGGACACACAGTCTCAATTTGAGAAGCACTGATCTGGTGGAACCCTTGCTTAAAAGTGGGAAGACAGGCACGATGGCTCATTGGTTAATCCTCTGCTACAACTGCTGGCATCCCACATGGGTACCAATTCATGTCCTGACCCCCTTCCCATCCAGCTCCCTGTTTGTGGACTGAGAACACAAGGGAGGATGGCGCAAAGCCTAGGTACCCTGCAACGGCATGGGAGACCCAGAAGAAGCTCCTAGCTCCTAGCTCGTGGCTTCAGATCAGCTCAGTTCTAGCCATTACAGCCATTTAAGAAGTGAACCAGCTGAGGAAATATCTTTATCTTTGTCTATCTCTCTGTAAAATCTTCCTTTCCAAGAAAAATAAATAAAAATCCTTAAAAAAAAAAAAGTGGAAAGGTTGTAATAGGCAGGATCTGGCCATGGTCCCACTGCAGCTGGACAGTGGAGTTCAAAGCAGTACCTGGCTTCTTGCCTTCCAACCACCCCAGCCAAATTGGGCCTCTCTGAGCTCATGGCAGCTGGGAAGGACTTGGGACATGAATGGGAGCTAATGGCTGTGCCTTGTTAGCTCTCTCCGCCCCAGCATCCAGAGTTGGACACCAGGAATGAGGGCCTGGCTGGGGCCCAAGAGCAAGCAGGGGTTAAGGGGAGCTGTCCTTGGCCCTGGAGCCACCAGACAATCCCTCTGCAGTCCCCAGCCCTGCCGTAAACAAGCTGTTGTGCCTGAGAGAACATGTTAATAGCAGGCCCTGCCAGCCTGCCCTCTCCGTGTGGGGGGAAGGTCTACAATTATTGTCTTAACCGACTCAGATACGGCTCACAAAGGGTATGCATTTCCCGAAGCTGTGTACAATTTCTGCAAACTTTCTCTTCTTCTCCCTCTCTTCCTGGGCTAGGGCTCCAGTTCCCTCCCAGGAACCCTACTCCTCAAACTGCTTCCAGAACCAAAAGCAGACAACACTGCCCAGCGTTCCCCATAGCCCACACTTCAGGGGACATGGACGCAGAATCTCCCTTACCTATTGCTAATATCCTAACCAGGCCTCAGCAGATGACTGCAACAAGACCCTTTCCAATGTGCCTTCCTGGCCAGGCTTCCCTGTGTGCACCTGGAATTTCTCCATCAATGAGCCAGTGAAACACAGGTCTCCTCCACTCTGCTTGGACACAGTTATCTCTGCAACTTCATTTCAGAAATACTTCCAGGGGAAGCTCTTTTTTTCTTCTTTTTTTTTGTAATTATCATCATTTTTTAATTTTTTACATAGTTGATTAAGGTGTTAAGAGTCTAGAGCTAAAGGAAGGTGGGTGAGGAGCATGTCTTCATGTGCAATAGGTGAGCAATGGACTGAGTGACCCTGAATCACTCACACCCCATCCTACCTCCCCATGCACACCCAAATCCTGGCAGGTCCAATGACATCAATGGGCAGTGATCTGCCTCTAGCCACTTAGCTTCTGGATGCTACTGCTTCCCAATATATAAAATGTGAGCAATGATTCTGTTTGTTGGGACAAGTTGGGTTGTGCTGCAGTAGCAAATAGTACCCAGAATCTCAGTAACTTCTAGCAACACAAGCTGACTTTGCTCTGAGGGTCAGCTTGGAGTTTCTGCTCACTGTAGTCGGAGCAGCCATGGTACTTTGGGGGTAACCACAAGGAAAACAGCATGACGGAGAGCTTGAGTCACCACTCCAAGTGCTCTGACTCACACAGAACCCACAGCCCATCAACAGGAACAGGTTACCAGGCCATTCCCACCATGGGGCCAGCAAGTGCAGTCCTACTGTGTGTCCTGGAGAGACAGAAATATTTGGCCAAAACCGTGAATGTCTCTCACAAGAATCATAGATCATGCATCTAAGGATGTTGTGTAACTTAAATGAGGTCTGATTTTAATTATCGCTAGGTAGCTTTAGGCTCTCAGCATTAGAGCGATGATAACAATTGTGATGTATTGCAACCACCAGCTGATTGGGGCAATGGACTGTGCCAGGCTCTGTACTTGCTAGTACATACAAGAATCTGGTCTGGGAACACCTCAGACAAAGTTTCTTTGAGGATCCCCCCAGTCGAGTTTCTGGACTCAGAACCCTAACCATCAAAAGACAGAGGACAGAACAAGTCAATCAACAGTGAAAAAGTGGGCAAACGGAGACTCTATGATGGTCTATGTCAATCAGTGGATTCTTCAATGACCTCATTGTGCTTGGAGTGGTGAGAGTAGCAGCAATTCAGAACTGTTGAGCTATCAAAACCACTTGAGCAAGACCCTCAGAGCATGCCGCACATCTGGGACCCGGGGTGGATGGGAGACTTGGTGGGGCTTCTCCCTGAAAATCCCCTTTTACATCAGATATATTAAGGAAACAATACGGAACTAATTGTCTTACCCATCTTCCTGTAGTGTTTGAACCTTTTTACCCTAATTATGTCAAGTTTGTCAAAAAATAAATTTTAAAAGAGAGACATTCCCTCAAAAAAATTGTGATGTTAGGTATTACTAAGAATATTAAAATAGGATTTAGAGTGGAAATTTGGCCTAGAAGTTACAGCAGGTACAGACCAACATTGTGGCATAGTGGATATAACCGCCTTCCGCTACACCAGCATCCCCTGTGGGCACCAGCTTAAGTCACCATCGCTCTTTCCAGCTCCTTGCTAATGCACCTGGGAAAGCAGTGGAAGATGGTACAAGTGCTTGGGCTCCTGTACCCTCAAGGGAGACCTAGAAGAGGCTGCTGGCTCCTGGCATAGCCTGGTTATTGCAGCCATTTGTGGATTGAACCAATGGATAGAAGGATTCTCTTTGTGTGTGTGTGTGTGTGTGTGTGTGTGTGTGTGTGTGTAAAACTCTGACTTTAAACAAAGTAATTAACTAAAAAAACGAAAAATGTACCTGGTAAGATGTCACCCATTTGTCAGCTCCTCTCCTGACCCTGGGAAGTGCAGTAATTGAGTTCTTGCCATCTTGTATGTGACACCTGGATTGAGTTTCTGGTTCCTGGCTCTAGGCATTTGGGAAATCTACAAGATAGGGTTCTTTCTACCTTTTTTTTTTCTCTATCTCTCTGTTGTTCAAATTAAGTAACTAAAAATAAAAGGTGACCCAAGTAAACTATCAGTGAAAGAATGATCATTGTTCTGAATCGCTGTTAAAATTATGTTACAAAACGTGATGTGCCATCAGTTTGTTGTGTGATCTTGGCAAAGATGCTCCAATTGCTCTTTTATACAGTAAGATCTTGGCCTCAATGTCCAACAATGAGCATGAAGAAGTAGGGCTTAAAGGATGGGAGTTAAGGAGCTGGCTTTGGTCTACTCCACTATCCAGAGTGATAATTCCCCAGGTCCTGTGCTCAGGAAAATCCTTGACATTGGAGCTGTCTGCCTCTGGCTTGTGAATCTCAATCCCTAAATTATAGGTGACAGTGACTTCTTAAAGAGGAAATGAATTGTTGCAACACAATCCAGCCATGTTGTATCGATATGATTAGCTAGTTATCCATGGAGTGCAGTAATTTGCTTTGATTTTTAAGTATCCGTTAGCAGCCAAGTCCTAATGAGGCGGCTCTAAATTGATTAGATTCTCCAAGATATAGCACAGTTCACAGATTGTTTCAGAAAACTGTCAAGATCCGGCGACTGGCATTTCATTGGATTTAATGATTGCCGGAGAAGGTGTGCATCCCAGCCAGATACAATCCCGTTTGTCAGCATGATCCTTTTAAGCACAATTCAATCAAAGTGTTATTCTCTAATTTTATTAGAACTGGAGCCCAGAGCTAATGCATGCTTCCAATATTGCGTCAGGAGGGGAGTGTGCTCAATTTAATTTCCCTAATTGGAGTTTAGTGATCTAACACGCTTTTCATATCTTAATTCTTGGGATAATCTCCGGTTTTTGCACCTGCTACAATTTCTTTAATGGAAATGAGCAATCAAATGCAACGGTTATGCCTGGCATGGATCACTGGGTCACATCTGCCTCATTGAAGAGAATTTGCACATCTGGATCCCTGGCTTTTACCTGATCCTTTCCCACTGATCTTGGCCTTGACTTTGATAAAGAGTCTCCCTGGCCCAGAGATAATCTGATTTTCCAACTATGCTAGCACTCTCAAAATAAGACATGGTAGAAAGATCATGGCTGTTTAAGTCATCTAGTTTGGATTTCAACTCCACCATGCGTCCATCCAACCATCCACTCAGTAGACACTCAATGGGTGATTATCACGTGTCAGGCATTGTTAGGTGTTGGGGCTACAACCGTGAGTAGATCAGATGTCATGATATTTACAGCCTGCTGAGAAAGAGGGTCATAAAACAATAACCACACCAACAACCAAACCCCCCCGCCACTTTCATCCAAGACAGGAAGAGAAAGCCTCTCTTGGAGGTCCCTCCTCTTGCCCCCACCACAGGCTGAGAGTTAGGGTAGCCTCTCTGAGTTCCTGCCACTTTAGCCAAAACCCCATGGGAGTTTCTACAACCTAAAACCCCTGATTGAGGACAAGAAAACCACCAGAAGTCCTGGAGCTGGACCCTGTCTATAGTGCCCAATCCTCTCCCTGGACAAGCTCATCCTTCAGGGCATGGACAGTGCCCCCAGGTGGACAGAAGCTTGGAATGAGGCCAAGAGTGGACACTAGTTCACATGGGGTAGAAGCTACCAAGGTACTAGGTTGGAGAAGTGGGTATAGGGTCTTACGGATCGGACCTGAGGACACAGCTTACATCTGCCACCCTGGGTGATTTTTATAGTGCCCCTCACCCTCCACAGGGTCCCAAGATGGGTGCTGACCTATCTGTCCATCTAACTGCAGGGAGGCAGGGAGGAGGACTTTCTACCCACCTTGTATAGAAGTGCTGGTGCGTGGCGGTGATAAAAACCAAACTTTTGGTTGGCTTTAATACTGTCTTTATATTCTCCACAGACCAGACAATGATACTCTTACTGGCTGCTCTGGAGCTCTCTCCCCCCATCCCCAGGATATTATGAATTTTATCCTGAGAGCAACTGGAAGCCAGAGAAACCTAAGCACAAGCGACAGTGCCGAGTCCTACCAGGGGTGATGCATCTGGGATTTGTTAAAGCCGGGAGGCCGGCAAAGAGGAGGCTGCTGTCTTCCAGGTGAGAGGCAGAGGTGGCTTTGTGCAGGAGGAGGCAAGGATGACACCAAGGGTAGAAAAAGTTGAGCTCCAGACATGCATTAGAATGTGGTTAAAATGAACAATCACTTAACATTCACTCTACCGTATCCTCACCTATAAAATGAAAGGATTTATTTCAAAGAGTTGGGAGAACACTGTGTTGCAGCATGCTAGGGACACGGTATGCACCAGATGCTGAGCAAGTTGTGTGTAGATAGACAGAGACCAGGTGAATTCCCTGAACATGTTCCAGGCTCAGGAGCTACCACTGGCTCCTGACCTGCCATTTCCTAGTTGGGTGCCCCAAGCCCGCACTGAGTCCCCTGTTGAACTGATGGGGTTTCACACAGTCGAGGAAAACTCAGTCCATTGATAGTATGGGGTAGAACAGAGAGAGAGCTGAACTACAGAACATCAGAGGAGCATCCCCCTGAGTTGGGGCACAGCCAATTAAGCTGCCATCTGTAATGCTGGGATCCCATTTAGGAGCACTGGTTTGAGTCTCAGCGAGTCCAGTCCAGCTGCCTGCTAATGCACCTGGAAAGGCAGCTGTTGATGACCCAGGTGCCTGGACACCTACCACCCACACAGGAGGCCCAGTGGAGTTTCTGACTCCTGGCGTTAGCCTGGCCCAGATGTGGCTGATGCAGCCATTTGAGGGAAGAAGCAGCTAGTAAGATATTTTCTCTCTCTCTCTCTTTCTCTGTCTCTTTCTCCTAAATAAATAAATACATGTGAAAGAAAGAAAGAAAGAAAGAAAGAAAGAAAGAAAGAAAGAAAGAAAGAAAGAAAGAAAGGAAGGAAGGAAGGAAGGAAGGAAGGAAGGAAGGAAGAAAGAAAGAAAGAAAGAAAGAAAGAAAGAAAGAAAGAAAGAAAGAAAGAAAGAAAGAAAGAAAGAAAGAAAGAAAGAAAGAAAGAAAGAAAGAAAGAAAGAAAGAAAGAAAGAAAATAAGTAAATGAGTGTTGGGGCAGGGGAAAAGACCAAACAGGACACCAAGTCACTTCTTCAAGGAGAGCCTGATACCACACCTTAAGCTGGGACTGGGACAGCTGTTTCAGACAACGCTGCTGTTTCTAGGAGAGCACTCAGCCAAGACACAGGACCTCTTTCCTCGGGGAGCCCTGCTCCAGGGAGCCTGCTCCTGGTGGTGCTCACAGGGATAAAAAAAAAAAAACTTACTACAAGTATTGAGTTGTATGTGTGCAGTTCTTACCTCATCCAGTCCCCTCAACAGCCACAGGAGTGAAATAGGACAATGTCCTTTAATATATATATATTATATATATATAATATGCATATTATATATATAAACTTTAAAAAGGCAGAGTTGGAGTGCTAGAGGTAGAGACAGAGGCAGAAAGATCTCTCATGTGCTGATTCACTCCTCCAAGTGGCTGCAACAGCCAGGTGTGGGACAGGTCATGGTCAGAAGCCTGAACTGATGCGCCTTCATATAGACAGGAATACTGACTCAAGGTGTAAGCAACCAGTTTGAGATTATCAACAAATCAGGAACAGATGTAGAATTTCAACTCAGCTTAGCTAACCCTTAGCCACCGGAAGGAATTGCCCGACATCACAACACTCCAACTCTATTTGATCCTGCAGCACAGCACCTGATAAAAAGGGCGCCCACATGGGCTGGCCACCAGCTAAGCTGCCACTTGCAGCACCAGCGACTCACACCAGTCCAGGCTTCTCCTCTGCTGATCTGCCTCCCTGCTTCCACGCCTGGGAAAGCAGCAGAAAATGGCCCACGTACCTGAACGTCCACACCCACATGGGAGATGCGGATTGAATTACTGGTTTCAGGCTGCCCCATTCCTAGCTGTCATGGCCATTTGAACAGTAAACTTGGATAGGAGATTTCTTTCTCTCTCTGACATTGTATTTCAAATAAGCAAATAGCAAAAACTAAATTTTTTTAGTGACGCAACCTATAGTCCCCACACTTGGCCCTCTGTAGCCCTGTACTCGCCTGTACCAGCCTAATTCCAGCCAGAGTTCAAGGGCAAAATGCCCAGAGCTCAGAAGCACCCTCAGTTGGGACAACAGAGGCCTGAAGGTGACATGTGCCCCACTGGCTGGGACTCAGCACCAGCGGAACTCCATAGGATGAGTTCACACTGGTGCCAACTGGGATCGCAGGCACCTTGTCCTGTCTTCCGTGACCCCAGCATCAGAAACCATCAAGACTCACATCGCTCAGGTCTGCCTGTGAACCTGGGCTGGAGGTCAAGGCAGCGTGCATGGACAGGCAGCTGTGATCATCCAAGGGGGAAGAGACCCAGACCCAGGATGGGTGAGGAACTGGGGAGGGTGCCAGGACGGGAGAGGAGAGGGGAAGGGAAGAGCAACATACTGAAGCAAGCCGGGAAAGTCCAAGGAGAGAGAGAGAACAGTTGGGAGCCAGCCCTGTGCAAGCTTCCCTCACCACAGGCCTGCTCACCTTGCCCCACCATGGTTGGAATTGTATGATCTTTTTTTTTTTAACTTTTATTTTTTAATTTATTCTACAATTTATTTTTTAAGTCAGTTATACAGAGGGGAGGAGAGACAGAGAGGAAGATCTTCTGTCCATTGATTCACTCCCCAAGCAGCCACGAAGGTCAAAGCTGCACTGATCAGAAGCCAGGAGCTCAGAGCCTCTTCTGCACCTCTCACATGGGTACAGAGTCCCAAGGTTTTGGGCTGTCCTTGACTGCTTCCCCAGGCCACCAGCAGGGAGCTGGATGGGAAGCGGATCCCCCGGGATACAAACTGGCACCCGCACGTCGTGCAAGGCGAGGACTTCAGCCACTAGTCTACCACGCTGGGCCCCTTGTGTGATCTTACAACGAATAAATAGAAAGAGACTGGCTTGGGAAAAAAAAACAAAACTTTTTTTTTAAAGGAAATAATTAAATAATTGTCTTCTTGAGTACTGGCCAAACATAATGATTATGACCCATCTTGTTTTCAAGATGGGACAAGAATGATGGGGGAGGAAAGGGCTCAGTTACAAGTATGCTCCTCACTCCTGCTCACCCCTGCTCCCTCCTCCCCAAAGCTACACTGTGTCATCACATCTGACCCTTCCTTCCGGACAAGCATGTGCCCAAGACAGTACTCAGCAGCACGTGGCTCCAGGCAGGGACCCGGGGAATTCGCCTGCAGCCTCCAGTCACGGCCCCAGCCCCAAGTACCAGCACCCACAGTGCCAGCGAGCCCGAGACTCTTTCGGATTCTCATCACACAGCATCGGCAGTTCTTTGCCCCGACCCCAGCATCAGGGCAGGAGCCTTGGCAACCCTCCCAATCTCCAGGAGAGCAAGGCTGCCTAGCCCCTTGGAGGTTGCTACACTCATGGTAATGACTACAGCAGAAAGGTGGCAGGGTCCCCTCACAGGGCAGCATGACCAGGAACGCACTCTCCTGAATGGCTGTGGCTCTCGTGCTCAGGATACCGGGATGCCTAGCTCAGGAGATCTGGCAGATCTGCCCGTCGTTTTCTGTTTTATAGCGATGGCGTTGATGGCAGCTTCACATGTGTTGCTGCCTTCTGCTTTCCCCCTCCTTGCCTCCTTTTTTCCTGCCCACCCCTGTCTTCCTTTCCTCCTTCGCATCTCCCTTCCTTTCCTTCCTTCCCTCCCACTCTCTCATCCCTGTTTTTCCTCCCTCCCATTCTTCCTCCCTGCTTCCCTTCAACAGACATTAGTTGAGCACCTACACTGTGCCCAAGGCTTTTCTAAAGACTGGGCCTCAAGCAGGGCAAAGCCCCTGCCCTTGAATCATTTCACACTCTAGAAAGAAGCCACCGACAGAAACCAACAAGCCCACAGGCAAGGAGACTGACAGCCCTACGTTCCTCAGGGAGGGGGCAGGTGCTGCAGTTAGTGGGTCAGCTTAGAAGCAGCACAGCCAGGCGAGCTAAGTGGGGTGAGAGAGGGAGGCCCTGGGAGGGCTTGAAAGGTGGAGCTGGCAGAACTTGATTAGGAGCCGGATGTAAGTGAGCCCTCTGTGAAGGCTGTGCAGCTCTGCATCCGGCCGTGGGACCAGGATGCCCAGGCAGGTGTCTACTCTTGAAGAGGAAAAGAGCTCCTTGTCAGAGCTTTCTGGCAATCTGCAGAGGAGAGGGCCATCACGTAGCAGTTACCGCTGCCACCCAGCCGGGTATCTCCCTCTGCAAAGGGTTATTACCCCCTTTTTGCACAAGGGAAAAAAAAATAACAACAGCTATGCCTCAATTTCCATTGATCCATCCTGAATCAATGCTTTTAAAAAATCTCACGCACATTTGGCTTAAGAGCCAAAGCATGCATTTTATGTTTTGACATGGTGTCATCGATCGGAGGCCCACATGTGCACCCCACCTGCCAGAGCCCCCCGCCCACTCCCTGGCAGCTGGCCTGGTCGCCCTGCGTCCTTAATGGCCTTGCCCCTGCCTGCACCTCCGATGCCTCCCCTGGCCCTCAGCACGGGGCCCTTTCTCAGGGTTTCTGAAAGGATCGATAAGGTGCCGAGGCCTCCTGCTGCTGCCTGTCACTCACACTGCACCGTTTCATAAATTATGAATCTGCCTCTCTCTCTCTCTCTCTCTCTCACACTCTCTTACTTTCTCACTCTCTCTCTCCCTCATGTCTGCTGTGTTTGTTGATGGCTCTGCGATGGTTGACTTTCCTCTGCCTCAGAGCCAGGTGTGCAATTGGACTTCAGGGAGGACATAGAACAAGGGCAACAAATGAAGAAAGGAAAGTTGCTGGGGGCGAGGAGAGGAGGAGGTCAAAGTTACTGGCCAAGAAGGAATAGGCTGATGCTGGCGCTTAGGAGAGCTGAGTTGCAGCCTGTGACTCTGGAAGCTTCTTGGTGGAACTCATTGTCCCAGCCTAGAAACAATATTTGGGGGGGGGCGGGTAGGAAGAAGGGAGTGATGCAAGCTGGCATCCAGGTCTCCTCCTATTGGGTATCTGTATTGGCTCTTAGGTCAACAGGGAACTTTCCTGAGGCTGCGTCAAACCATGGTTATGAGATCAGTGGCATAGCATTGGTGTGCATGCTACAAAAGCAGTGAGCTGGAATGTGTTGGCTGTGTGACCAAAGGCAGGGTTGTCCCTTCTCTCAAATGTGCAGCCAGGAGATTGAAGTAGCTGCCCCCTACAACAGCTACCAGTTATTGAGTTCTCACTATGTTCTAAGTCAGACAGCTTTGGCAGGTGCAGGCGATCACACTTTGTATGTGCAGATCAGCAGACCAAGGCCAGAGAGGACAAGTACATTGACTAAGGTCACATAGCTAGAAGTGAGGGAGATTTGAACTCACACTGGTCTGGATGCAAAGGCTCTGCCCCTGGTTGCCCTGCCCTGTTGCCTTCTTGTGGTTCCCAAGACCCCTTCCTGGACTTTGCCTCTTTGATGCCATCGGCACCTGTGCCTGTGGCCTTCACCCCTGCTGTCACCAAGGCCCTGCTGCAAAGGATGTTCCCCAGCTACACGCTAGCCAAGCCTCTTCTCCTTGCCCCTTTCCTCTGTCACTTTTGACCTCCATGGCCACTGTGGCCCTCCTCTCTGGGGACATCATGACAGTGACCAGTGGTTTAGGATGCTTTCTGCACCTGAGTTCATTTTTTTTTTTCAGTTGAACCAGAAGTCTAAGTTATAACCTCTACTTTGTAGTATGACCTAGTGCAAATCTTCTTTTCCATTTTGACCTGTTTTCTGATCTATAAAGTGTATATTAAGTAGTGCCTGCTCTGGGCACCTTGTGATGGAGAGGGAGAGGAGATGAGAGCAATGGATCCTCTCCAAGAGTATAGATGATAAGTGAGGAAGTACTGTGTCGCACAGCATGTCACAGGCACAGGACAGATGGGTACAAACGTGTGTTGACAGGGACTGAGTTCTGGGGCACACGGGGAAAGAAACCAAGGGGAGAGAACGGCGATGCAGCTCTCCCAGCTTCTGTCCACCCACCTGTGTGTTCTCTTGTGAACAGGGGCAGCTCTTCAGGCAGCTGAGAGCCTCATCAGTTGGGCCACCACTTCCCCTGCCCCCGCTCCACTGAGGTGCATGACCTTGTAGAGACAAGAGCCTAGTACTCGGAAGTCCCAGGTCAACAGGAGCTCCAAAGTGGTCACTACCCTTCCATGTCCCAGAAAGGTGAGGTCACCAGCCTGTCACCGAGGGCCATTCACTCAGCATTGCTTACCGCGGCCATCATTGAATGAAGACCTTAGTGCTTTCACAGCGCATGCTCCAGAGTCTGACACGCACCGAGGATGTTCTGGGTGCATGTCTGTGTCCCCTGGTCATGCACCGGCTCACTTGGCCACACAGGTGTGCAGAATCCAGAGCACTCCCTGGACTGCGTCCTTTGGGCTTCACCCATCCTAGTGCTCCAGGATCTCACAGTGTGTTGGGAAGGTGATGCTGTCTAGGAAAGTGAGTTGTTTCTGCCCAAGGTAAAGAGCATGTAATAGTAGCCACGCCCCATCTTTTAAGATGGAGCAGGATGAGAAAAAAAGGAGGATGTCATCCATGTGCTTGGTTCCAGCAGGCACAGAGGCAGAGACATCTGGGTACGCCTGCCCCGCCTGCAGGGGGCAGCAGTCAGCCATCTCCAGACAATTATCCAGAATTGCCAGGTCTTCTTGGAGAAACTGGGCATCCAAACGTGTCTGATCTTCTCTAATTTTTAGAAAACAGTGCAGAGCAAACAGAAGGACCACTAGTTGGCAACTTTGGTCTACAAGAATCCAGATGTCTCTTCCCAGGGAAGGCTCCGTGGGGCACAGAGACTGGTCAAGGCTTGAGGGGAATAAGGCTTGGAAATGATACACGGCACTTCTGCTCACTTCTGCTCATTTCTGCAGACTGTGGGCTCACGGGCAGGGGAGCTGAGGCTTCCCAAAGCCTGGAGTAGCAGGAGTGCTTGGGACCACAGTCAGAATCCAGCTCAGCTGTGCTGTCTGGTAGGAGCTGCGACCAAGGCCCAGTATGAGTGTGGCTCCACCAGGGTGATGGATTAATGGAGTGTGTGATGTGCAGAAGAGCTTGTGGGAGCAAGTAAGATGTAAGTTGCTGATGGTCTTGAGTGTCAGGCTAAGGGTACTAGAGTCTGTGGTCCAGGGTTGGCATTGTGGCAGCCAGTAAGCCATGAGTATAATCCCCGCACCCCATTGCCATGGTACCAATCCAGCTCCCTGCTAATGTGCCTGAAAAAGAAACAGAGTACATATCCCAAGTACTCTGGTCTCTGCCATGTAATGGAGTACCTGGCTCCTGGCTTTGCCCTGACCCAACCCTCGGAGCTGTGTCCATTTGGGGAATGAACTGGTGGGTGGAATACCTCTCTCTCTCCCTCTCTCTTTGTCTCTGTAGCTCTTCCTCTCTCTCAACTCTACCTTGCAAAATAAGCAAACCTCAGAGAATCCAAATGTTTGTGGACCTGAGAGCTGACAACCTCTGAGAGATTTCCCCGAGCCAGATCTTAGGCCACGTTTCATTTCGTCTTCACAATACCATGGGAATTGTCAAGTCCATTTTACAGGTGAGAGAACAGAGGCATAGAGATCAAATCCGCACATGGAGTCAGAGGCAGAACAAGTATTCAGCCTCGGGCTCTTCTTGTGTCCTTGGCCACTGTGCCACAACAGGATAGAGAAGCAGGGGAGCCGACTTCCGGGAGGTGCTGCCCCCACCCCCGGACTTATCTTTGAGTTCCAGTATGCCTGTGCATCCAGAGCTTTGCCCAGCTGGGCTCACTGGGAGACTGGGTTTCCCCATTTCTGGAGAAGTCCCTCCCCGCCCCTCTTTAAACACAGCTGTCTGCGAGGGTGGGGAGGAGGAGTGTTTTAAAGAGGAGTTGTTGAACTAATTGCCAATTATCTCTGAATAGGGTGTGGTTTCCAGCAGCTGTGAGGGATTTTGGTCCCCAGCCATTGCCTACTGCTGCTGGTACCCGGAGTGTGTTGAGACATTCTTGGCCTCTTGCTTCAAAGACACCCTCCTCCATTCCTGCAGACTTGACAGGGCCCTGCCTTTGTGCTGAGTGGCTGGCTCCACGAGGCACTGATTCTCTGAACTTGGGTCAAGACTTTCTCCTCTCTCCCTTTGCACACAGGACCTATGGCAGGTAAAATCCTCCCCCAGCACTGGGCACCCACCCTGCCATATCCAGTGCATTTTGACCTCCCCACATGACACCAGACGTGGCCTCCTCCTGCATCCCAAATTCTAGCAGAAAGCTCAGAAGAAACCCATCTAATATTAGATGCCAGGAGACCCCGGTGCGGATGGGCCATGTTAATTGTCCCTTCTGGCTGTGTCTGCTGGAATCCTGGGACTAGGCCGAGGGGCAAAGCTTTGTAATTGTTAATCTCCTTCTGCTTAAGATATCACACTGTCTTTGATGTTCCCAAACATGTTGACTCCTATCTTGGTTGCAAGTGTGTGGCCCAGACAGGCTGAATGCTTGTTTTGTCTGTTGTCTTCCTCTAGGAGAGCTTGCTGCTGACAAGCCCACCTCCGCCTGAGCCAGGACAAGCCCTCTGTAAAGCAGGGCCAGGGAGGTGGGGGCTAAGACGCAGGGACACTGTGCTACTCTGGGCCATGAGGCCTCCCCCTGCCCTGCCTCAACCCCAAACCCGAGCTGAGTCACTTTCTCATACAGAACCCTTAGGAATCAAGAGGACCATCCTGTTCTGTTCATCACAGTTTCCTCCTGCCAATATAAGAGAAAAAGGTAACTTTTTTTTTTTAATTCATTCATGTCCATATTGGTTAAAATAACATGGAAACCCACAAAACCTAAAGCACCAGTTGGCCCAAATATGCTGGAAATTCCTTAAGGTCAAGTCTGGAGTGAGTGCTCTAATTCAAGGTGAATGGTGACCCAGGAGCTTAACTCCAGGGTCGCCCTGGGGTGAATGCATGGCAGCCATGTGCTTCTGCTGCAGGCTGTGGGAGCAGAGAGAAAGGGTGGGGAAGGCATGCCCACAGTTTGACTGTTGGTGGCTGAAAAGGACGCAAAGTCACTTCTTATCAAATTCCAGTGGCACGAGCTAATCACACAACTTTATCTAGAAGAGTGACCCTTGGTAGCCACTCCCTGCTCCCAACCTATACCATGAAAATGGGGACGTGAGTTTTTGGGATACCAGGAGCATCTCTGTTGGCATATTGACGTATGAGGAGACAGCTGTGCTACCGGAACAGGAGACCACCAGGGACTGCGAGTCTAGGGCAGACTCAAGTTTCAGAATCTGGCTATGCCCATTTGGAGAAACCACTGTTTTAGGGAAAATATGATACAGTTGATCATTTCTGTGATTTTCAAGTGTGTCTGAGTAAACTAAGAGAACAGGCAACCCTGGGCCTGTGTTCCTGGCATCCTACAGTTAGCTAGAGTGAATGTCAATGTGGCATCACCCAAGAGGGTGCCTGCAGTCCCCAAGACGCTCATGTGGCCCCTCTGTGCAGGTGACTGAGCCCCTGATCTGTTTGTGCTGTGTAGATGAATGAGGGTGGTCATGGTCAAGTTTCATGAATGAGGAACTTCTCTGTTTTCAAAAGAAGTGAAGTCATATCCAAGCCTCTGTCCCAGCCAAAGAGTCCTGGAGGACACAGGCTTTCTTAGTCCATCAGCTGCTTCTTAACCACGGAATCTGTTTGAATGACAGATGTTCCATCTTCAAGGAGTATTAGGCTGTGAATGCCATGCCACAAACTGTGGGATCTTGTTCATTTCCATAATATAATGAACCAGAATTTCAAGAGAAGGTTTTAGCCAGAGTCCAGAGCCCTGTGAGTACAGCAATGTGATTAGGAAGTTGGCCTGCTGAGGCCGACGCTGGGAAGGATAGATGATTGACAGCTGTAATTGATTGGCACAGGTGGGGATGTCAAGGGCATGGCTTTGTTGGGGTAGGTTGGTTATCTCCTGCCAATGTCCAGTTGGACATCACTGAGGAGATAGGAGATGAACAATCATGGGTGTCTTTTAATGGTCTGTTGATGGAAGATAAAGGAAGAAATAGACTGTTAAGACTGCTGGGCAGAGCAAGGCAGTGGGGAACAGTGAATGACGGATTAGGAAGAAAGGAGAGGTCGGAAAGAAGGGGAGGAAGGGGAGGACAAAGAGAGAGGGTGGGGGAAATGAAGAACGCTGCATGTGTCAGTCAGTATAAGATAAGCCTGATGCTCTAACAAAGAGCCCAATGTCCCAATGATTTAACACAACAAAGATTTATTTCTTGCTCACAGTAAATGTCCATCAAGGGTCAGCAGAGGTCTTTCTTCCATGCTGTCCTCAGTCTGGGACCCAGGTTGATGTAGCTTTCACCATCTGGAACATCGTGATGGGAAGGAAAGAGAAAGGGGTGAATCAGGCACTGAGTTTGATACCATACACCTGGAAGTGACCTGTGTCACTTCTAATCACAATTTGTTGGCAAGTCACATAGAAAGAGTAGGCAAATGCCATCCTACCAGCTGTCCAGGGAGTGAACAAGCTAGGATTGTTTTTGTTTTTGTTTTTAAGGTTTATTTTTATTGGAAAGACAGATCTTACAGAGAGAAGGAGAGACAGAAAGGAAGATCTTCCATCTGCCGGTTCACTCCCCAAATGTCCTTAGTGACTGGAGCTGAGTCAATCTGAAGCCAGGGGGCCAGGAGCTTCTTCTGCATCTCCCATGAAGCACAGGGTCCCAAGACTTTGGGCCACCCTCCACTGCTTTCCGGGCCACCCTCCATTGCTTTCCAGGCCACAAGCAGGGAGCTGAATGGGAAGTGGAGTGGCCAGGACATAAACCAGTGTCTACGTGGGATCTCGGCACATGCAAGGCCAGGATTTAGCCACTGAGTCATTGCGCTGAGCCCCAATTTGAAATTTTATGCACATCCCTACTGTCTGCTTCTCAGAGGATATCAGGATTCCAGATCTGGAAGAAAATCATTTGAGCTAAAACCCTTTTGATTGTGAATAGTAGTAAGTGAGACTCAAACTCCTTAAACAAAAGGATTATCGACTCACAAAACCAAAAGCTCAGTGTTGCATCCATCTGTATTCACACAATGCTTAATCTAAGGGTTCAAAGCCTTAAAGATATGATCTTTGTCCATCTTTTAGCTCTGTCTCCTTCCATGTGAACTTCATTTCAGATTTGGTGCTCCCAGAATTCAAATTCATTGAACAGGGTTGAGGAAAGGAGGAGAAACCTTCTACCACTCTTCAGTAGTAATGAAGATTCTAGGCCTTAGTCTCACTGGGTCAAATTGAGCCATTTCTGGACCAATAATATATTCAGGAGTCTGAATGTTGGTCATACCTAAATCATAGGTTTGAATTAATTTTATCAAAAAGTATATAGACCCAGGGAATTGATGAGGGGAAATTTCAGATGCAGTAGTGGAATCTGAGTGTTTAAGAAAATAAAGTAGCACATATACACTACAGGTCACGGAGACGCTCCAAGCCATAGGTGTTGCCTCATAGACAGGCGCTCCTGCACCTTGCAATCATCCTTTCAATTGCAGCAGGTGCTCTTGGTTTGCATGTGACTTTGAATTCCATGCAAGATTTCTTTGCAACAAAAAGGGGGGCTTTGATTTTAAAAAAAATAAAGAAATAAAATTATTGGCTACCACAACTTTTAAAAAAGCAGCTCCTCATCTTATAAAGTGAGAGATTGAAATTCAGAAATGTTATGGCTCTTTTGTCACATTGTCCAGGATTGGTCACATGACCGTCTAGCTGCAAGGGAGCCAAGGAAAGTGAGCATCTTGCAAAGAGGAAGAGAAGGATCACAACTGGCCTAGATATAAATGGTTCATCCCCTAGGACTTGGGTCTCTGCCACTCCCAAACAAAACTGCATTCCCATTAGGACGAAAAAAAGAAAGAAAGGAAATGACTCTTAAAGAACTAGTGGCTGTGTAATATGAGTCAAAGATCTTGAAAGCTAAGACTCAAACTAGTTCCCTGTTTATTCTTCCGCAATGACATACAATTGGGCTGCACTGATCTCCTTTATTTTTCACCATGATTCTAGAAGATGATTGTTCATACATGGATTTTTAAAGTGTCCATGTAGAGCGGATAATTTATTCAAAAGATTGAGAAAAATAGAGACAGATAGAGCTCCCATTGTCTGGCTAATTCCCCAAATGTCCATGATGCCCTACTGAGCAGAGGCATCTATCCAGGCCTCCCACATGGGTAGCAGGGACATAACTACTCAAGCCATCATGTGTTGCTTCCCTGGGTCTGCATCAGCAGGAAGCTAGAATGGGGACCAGAGCTTGGGAATGTACCCCAGGCACCCTGACCAGGGATGCAGGCATCTTATATTTATCTCTTCATTTTTCTTTATTTGAGAGGTAGAGACACTGAGATAGACCAAGAGAGAGGGCTTTGTCCATTGGATCACCCCCCAAATGTCCATAATGGAGGGGATTGGGTTTGACCAAAGCCAGGAGGTGTGAACTCAATTCAGGTGTCCCACATGAGTGACAGGAAGCCAATTACTTGAGCCATCATGGGTGCTCGTAAAGGCCAACATTCCCAGGAAAGTGGAGTTGACATTTAATGGAAACAAGCTAATGTGGGACATGAGTATCTTAACCACCAGGCTAAACACCCAACCCTTGAATGGACTTTGGACGCTATGATTATATCCCATATTCTGGATAAAGAAACTGAATCCTAGAGGCAAATTAAGTATCATCCTGCACTTTATACCTTGAGCACAGAGAGCAGCAGACCTGCAGGAGGGGAGTGCTTCACCATGAAAGAGCTGACTCTAAGGAAGGAGGTGGGGAGGACATCAGCCTAAAGTACAATGTGTACAAAGACCCAGAGGCAAAAAAAAAAAAAAGTGTGCAGAAGCAGACGTGGCAAACCATCAGCAGGGGGAGAACTTCAAGCTAGGAGAACATCACAGGAGGCGGGGCCTGCTTTACGACGGCAACAAGCGTGACTAGAAGTCATCAGATACTTTAGGCAGGGGGATCGGATTCTCTCCCTGCAATCTGTCCTCAGTGAGGAAGTGGATGGCGTAGACCAAGCTCAGAGCTCAGGAAGGCCATTGAGGACATGAGAGGAGACAGAGTTCTGCGTTATAATCGAGATGAAGAGAAGCAGAGACTCATATAAAAACTCCAGGACATCGCAAGCCTCAGATTTGGTAACTGGATGTGACGATTTGGGGAAAATGCAAAAAGCTGGCTGACCCCTGCCCAACCCACAACCCCCTCACCCTGATGGTGGGGTATGTTGGAGGAGACCACGGAGGAGCAAGAACCAGGAAGCCCAACCTTCCCTGCTTCCTGACATATTCTGGATCCCAGGACTTGTTACTCAACAGCAGAGGGTCACACTCAGCACTGGGCCAAGACACTTTAGCAATCCCTGAGCCAGGCAAGGAAAGCTCCCTACCTCCAACTAGTCTAGGTGTATTGGGAGCTCCAAGTCCCCACACAGACAGCTGTATACCTGCCTGGAGCAGAGGGCACAGGTGAGCTCTGCCCTCCAGCTACAAGAATGTGCTCTGCTTCACCCTTCCTGCAAGTTGTGTTGGCCTTTGCTCTGCTCCCCACCCATGCTAAGACACTTGTGTCCTCAGCAGGCTCTGCTCTGACCAGAGTGCTGGAGTGTCCAAGACAAAGCCTGAGAGAACTCCAGCCCGCACCTTGATTGCTGTCGCTAGCTGCATCCTCAGCCCATCACCTTTATGCACACACTCCTACCACCCTGAAGTCAAGACTCTCAGGACCTGCCACAAGGGTATAATGGTCAAGATTTGAGCTCTGGAGAAATTCATCTTAAACTCTGGGTGAAAAGAAAGCACCTCCAAATACCAAAGACTCAAAAAAAAAAACAGAAGGCAAACTGCAAGGATGGTCCTGCCAGAGATAAAAAAAAAAAAAAAAAAAAGCAAACTTCAAAACCATCATACAACAAGCAGTAGGGTCCTAACTCAGGCACATAGACCCAAGGGGCTTGCAGCCATGTGCATGGGCTCATCCAGATTTCCAAGAAGCCAGCTGGAACTCACAGGAGTACTTGCTTTCTGAGATCACCTTGTCTCTCCCACACACAGGGACACATTCTACATGTGCAGGGGCATGCCTGGCTTAGTGGGCAGTGCTAGAGAGCCTCGCCAGACCCACTCAGTCCCCTACACGTGAACACCAGGGCACAGGTGCTGTCCCTTTGACTGCTCAGGACTGCTCTGAGAGGATGAGACACTTAGCCCAGGTCACACAGGTGATATACGGCAGAAGCAGACCCGCGTCTCTCAACTCCAGAACCCGAAAACCGCAGGCTCCAGGTCAGCCACCTGTGGAGAGGGAGTAGTAGGGGGTGCTGGTCTTTGAGAAAACGGGTGCAGATGAGTCCAGACTGTGTCTCCAAAAGGTAGGTGGATTTTGACAGGTGACTGGGATGGAGACTGGGAGAAGGACCTGAGAAATGAGTGAATATTCATCACAGCACCAGATCCCGGGTGATGGGGGTGTGGGCAGCCTTGGGACATGGGGTGACACAAGAGAGTGGACTCAGAGTAAGGAAAAGCTTCAAGTGATGATAGACAGAGAAAGTGGCCAGGCCTTCAATTCCCTTGACGTGCAAGCTTTGATGGGGTCACACTCCTGCTCTACAACCTTCCATGGCTCCACTGTGCCATGACTCATTCGGAAAGATGAAGGCAGAGCTCAGTGGCAGAGAGACCTTGGCAGAGGCTGGCCTCGTGTGCAGCAGAGAGGATGAAAGCCGAAAGGCCAGAGGCAGGAAGGAAGAGAGAACACTCTGGAACATCCTTTTACCTCTCCCACCAGATTAAGGAATGTGGCTTCTTGCAGAGAGCCTACCAAGGCTCAGCAAATAGCCAGTGCCCATCTCTGCCCCCAGTAGAGCAGCCAGGAAAAAAACGGCTCCTGTGCAAAACCGACAACTCTCTCCTGGCCCCTTCGAGACAGAAATAAGACTGGGACACTCCTAGGTTCCTACCTCTTTTTGATACCGACTGAGGCAAGTTCACCTTTTGAGGTCTCAGTTTCTTTGTCTGTACAATGGGAATAACATCTCCTGTCCCCCACTGGGACCTGAGGAAGCTCTAGGAGACTGCACATGAAAAACCTTCAACACACAACTGGCAAGTACCACGAGCTTAGGAAGGTAGCTATTATTATTGACAACGAGATAATTGTTGGCGTAACCGGAGAACGATGCAATTAGCAGCTTTTAGCAAAGAAATTGGTGCTGGCAGCCTCAAGTATCATTTATTTCTTGCTGGAGGCAGGCACTGGGTCCTTAGGACCGAGGAATGTCAGAAGATGAAATAAATTCAACAATTCAACTCTACTCAAGAAATTATGAATTGTTGGTTCCTCTCGCAAGGAAGATTGCTAATTATAGGTGGAGAGCGAGCTAGATACCAAATCAGGAAAAGTAAATGTATTCTCCTGTATGAGAGACTGAACACTATGACAAAATAGGAAGAGAAAAATTTGATCTTTCTCTGCAAGTCCCTGCTTGTGCGACAGGAGTCCATGGTGTCACCTCTGGGAGTTTTCATTATTCAGCGGTTTTAGAAATGAGTGATTGATGTAATTAAAGTTATTGGTAAAGAAAGACTCGGTTACCAGCGTACAGATGAGTCAGCAGCAAGTTTAAGTAATGAAATAATGTTGCAAGGAGTGATTCTTAAAATCAAGCTTTTATTTTTTTCCACTCTCGACTCCTTAAACATCACTGGTCAGCAAAAAAAAAAAAAAAAAAAAAAAAAAAAAAAGTGGAAGAAGTTAAGAACTGGGGAAAACACTATACATTTTTAAAATTTTACTTGTTAGAAATTTTATTTAAAAGGCAAAGAGATAGAGGCAGAAATCTTCCATTGATTGGTTCACTCCCGAAATACCTGTAATAGTCCAGATGGAAGTCTATGGCCTAGAACTCAATTTCAGCCTCCCAAGAGGGTGGCAGGGACCCGAGTTTCTGAGCCACCACCTGCTCCTCCCAACGTGTGCAATAAGAAGAAGCTAGAATCAGAAGTGGGGCTAGGCGCCTGGTGCAGTAACTTAGTGGCTAATGTCCTCTCTTGAACGCATAGGTATTTCATGTGGGTGCCAGTTCTAATCCTGGCAGCCCTGCCTCCCATCCAGGTTCCTGCTTGTGACCTGGGAAAGCAGTCAAGGACAGCCCAAAGCCTTGAGACCGTATACCCACATGGGAGACCCGAAAGAAGGTCCTGGCTCCTGGCTTCAGATTGGCTCAGCTCCCGTCGTTGCAGTCACTTGGGGAGGGAATCATTGGATGGAAGACCTCCTCTCTATATATTTGACTTTGCAATTAAAAAAAAAAAAGGCAGGTTCTAGGACAAGAACCCAGGCATCTTAACCATGGCACCAAACATGTGCCTGCACCCAGAACAGGGAGTTCCCATTCTCTGGTTCACTTCCCAGACATGCCAATGGCCAGGACTGCAGAGGACCAAAGCCAGGATCCAGGAGGTCAATCCACAATTCCCAGTGGTGACAGGAGTCATAACTGCTCCTTCTCAGAGTATGCTGCCGCAGAGAGCTGGCATCAGGGCAGAGGCCAGACGTCCATTCTGGATCCTCTGACAGGACATGTGGGAATTGAAGTCTTAAACGCTACCCCAGGACAACTTTAGAAATTCTCAGAGGAAGTCCTCTTCAAATCATACAGAACAATATTTACTGAGTAGGGAAGGTCAGAGCTTACACTGCTTGAGGGTCAAGCTCGGGCGTGGCACACAGCCCTCGCTCCCCCTCTGAGGCTGATACAGAGAGGCTGTGACAGGCTCTGCTCAGGGTGCTACCGCCCATAGATGGTCAGGTGGGCAGCCCACTTTCTTACCCTCGCAACTCCTATGGTTCCAAGTCCCCCATCATTTCACCTCTCTCACAATGCCCAGAATAGCAACGGAAGCTCAGGGTTTGAACCCACACATTTTTCTTACCCCAAGGCCCATCATACACCCGTGGGCAAAGTCTATGGGAATATACAAGTAGCTTAAGGTCAACTGATTTATTTTCATTTTCTTTTGTGTTTGTTTATTTTTATTGGAAAGGCAGATTTAGAGAGAGAAGGAGAGACAGAAAGATCTTCCATTTGCTGGTTCACTCCCCAGATGCCCACAGTGACCAGAGCTGAGCTGATCCGATGCCAGGAGCTTCTTCCAGGTCTCCCATGAGGTGCAGGGTCCCAAGGCTTCAGGCCATCCTTCACTGCCTTCTCAGGCTACAAGCAGGGATTTGGATAGGAAGTGGAGCAGCTGGAACATGAACCAAGACCCATATGGGATGCTAGTGCTTGAAAGCAGAGGATTAGCCAGTTGGACTTTGATGCCAGTCCCTAGTTTTTATTCACTCAATGTTTAGTGACCACCTGGGACACATCAGCCTCTGGATCCACAGGTATGACTGGGGCAGGAAAACAGTCTAATAGCCATGCTGTGGCACCCCCAAAGGGAGGAAATTGAAAGAGATCTCTTGGAAGAATCCATAGCAATCCATGAATGGGGCATAGGCGGGGAGGAATGAGGGGGGAGTCAGAAGTCCCTCTCATGGCAGCTCAGTGAAGAGCAGGCCAGATGATCTGAGGCTGGGGTAAGGGAACAGATGGCCAGAAGTCACTTCAGTTTGGGAGATTTGGGGGTTAAATTGCATGTGGTCCTTTCAGCTGCAGGTACACATTTGGGCGTTCAGGTGTGTAGCTCAGAGCAAAGGTGAGAGTCAGGTGGCTGTCATGCCATGTGTGGCTGTATATTGCCCAGGGGATCTGACCAGTCTTGCAAACAGAAAAGAGAGGGCCAGGGACAAGGTGGGAGGGTGCTGATTTCCAGGGACATTGCAGCTGGGAGCCCAACAGCCCCAAAGTAGGAACATTATACTGTTACTCCATGTCAGTGAGCTCGGTCTCAGGCAGAAGGGGAGTGGGCTGGAGACCCCCTCTTGTGAGCAGTTTGGAAAAAGGGGATGCATAAGACTTCAAGGGTGGAAACCCCTCAAAAAACACTGGCATCCCTTCCTGAAGACCACTGCGGTATTTCCCAAAGCACACCCCCCACATGCCCAAATTACACAGAGTCCACAGAAATGATGAAGGCATAGTGGAAGAGCAGGGTGGAACAGGGGAGGCAGCCGTTGTCAGCTCTGTCATCCCTAGCTGTGTGTTCTGTGTCTCTCTGGACCTGCTTCCAAGTCTGCAAAATGAGCAGTGCTATTTCCCAGGGTCCAATGGGAACACCTCAGTGGAGGCAGGAGATGATGTGAGGGGAGGTGAAGGGACCCTCAGGTGGCTCCTCTAATGCTAAGGGGAGCCTACGAAGCAGGAAGGATAGAGATGGGGAAGCCTCTGGGAGAAGCCAGACACTGAGATTGACTGGTTGCCTTCTAAATCCAGGGGGAATTCTTTGTTTTAATAATAATCTTCTTTTTTTTTGGTCCCAGTGGCAGAACAAATGTTCCTTTCACAATAAGCAGATAGTGACAACATTTGAAAGAAATCATTCTGCAAACAGCAGCTCACCTGGTCAGAGGTTATGGCAAGCTTTGGGAGGGTGGAGATGGCATGAGTAAGTTGGGAAGAGCACTGAGCAAAGTCCAGGTTTACTCCTCCCACTCTTGGGTTAGCTCCTCCCACTCTTGGGTTAGCTCCTCCCACTCTTGATTCCCACTGAATCCCCTGGAACATCCTTCTCTGTGCTCTAAGACTTGTCAGGACTTCACCAGCTGAAAGGGGAAACTTTCTCTTTTTAAGTAAGGAGAAGAAAAAATTCTGGAGAAAGAGAACTCCACCAATTAAAACAGCTTCCCTCCACACTCCTTGCAAGGACAAAGAGGTGCCGTTCATCGCAAACGAACTCTTCTCTCCATGCTCCTGTTGATCAGTCCTTGGTTTTCTGTGATCCAGGAAAACTGTTCCTCGGTTAGCAATGAACACTTTGCATATGCAAGTATTCTGGGGGAAAAAAAAATAAAGGACCATTTATGACTGCAGCTTCTGGATTTAGATACTGGATGCAAATAAAGAAGACCTTGTGGTTTGGACCTTAAAAATAACAGTTTCTGGAACAACCATGTGCTGAGCCTGACGTCACATCTTATGAGCAGGGACAGCATCTAGAACGTGCTGAAGCACTGAGGGTGCTCAGTATCCAGGGACTCTCAGAAGCGAGCGCTGACTTGAAGGATGCTGAAATGCGTTTCCTAAGAGCCTGTGTGTTCCCTTGGGGACAGTTCCCCTGAGAGTTTACAAGGGGAAAGAAGATACCCAAGCTGACTCCCATCTATACAATGCAAAAAGACAAGAAAAGATTCCAGACACACCCATAGCAGCAGCAGCCACCAAGCTGTAATGCCAATCAGGAAAAAAAAATCCAGATGCATGGGAGATCTGAGAATGTCTTGCTCCCAACTCAAATGTGTGTTTGGCGGGAGTGGCTCTGTGGGATGACAGGTGGGCAGGTTGTCCATCTGAGCAGAGGTAAGGGTGGGTGGGTGGGTAGAGGTCACTTGCAGCAAGAGTCATGGGTGTGCCCAGATGGCACATGTTTTGGGAGGAAGCCCGCTCTGAAAGAGCATCCTCCTTCTCTTCCCCCTGGGCTCTTCTCTCATCTGTGTTTCCCACACCAGTCCTGAGGGGGCCGCTATTCCCCCAGCAGCCTTTGAGGAGGGCTAAGATGTTTCTCGGCCTGGCCTAAAAATATCTCCCCTGACAGCCTGTCACAGCGCTCGAGATTCCACCATTATAAATTCATTCCTCTGTGTTGAGGTGTTTTGTTTCCGGGAGTTCTCGGTTCAAACACAGATATCACAGAGACCTTGGTACTGAGGAGGAGAAAGAAGGAGAGAGGGAGGAGGAGGAAGCCTTTCAAGGAGGGGAAGATCCAGGTTTGGATCTGGACTATGTCCGCAGACATGTGGTGGGGGTTGTCACCAGTCATTTCGGCAGCCTGCACCTCCGCTTCTCCAGTAGGAAAAAGACAGGGATCCAAGGGAAACGGTGGCCAGAGAGCACCAGGATCTCAGCTTGCAAGAGACAGGGTGTGGTCACTGTTGATGTGGTCATCAGCCATGGGCACCAAGCAACCAGCATGCCCACGGGAATGGCCCCTTGGGGTTGAAGGGCTGGGGATCAGGGTAGGGGACAGGTCCAGGAGTCTCTCAATTCCTGCCTCTTAGATAGCAAAAAGCTGCTGCCACCCTCACTGCCCAAAGTTTCGGCAGGGGTCGATCCTCTCAGCCCCACCCCCCCGGCCCCGACCGTGCAGTCCAGCACCGAAGCCTCTTGTCCCCACCTTCAAAGCACAGTCCACTTTTCCCTCACTGCTGTAGCTCCCTCCGTGGTCTCAGGCACCCCTGGGTCCTCTGCCAGCCTCCAAATGGAACCCTACTTCCACTCACTCTCTCTGATCCCAAAGTCTTTGCTTCTTGCATCCCAGGGAAGTCTCTAAAAACTCTAGAGACCCTTTGACTTCCTTTAAGACCCTCCCACACATTATGCCCTGTTCTCCCTCATCAGAAATCCCAAAGATCAGGATCCACAAAGCCCCCCATAACCTTGGCCTTGGCTTTTCCTTGCTTCCCTTGATCCCCTGCCCTTTGGGTCTGCTTGTGGTTGTCCAAGTCCGCCCCTCCCTCAGGGTCTTTGCCTTGCCCATTTCTGCTATCTAGGGCTGCCTTCCTCTATTGCTCTCTAACTCCATTCAGGCCTCAGCTCACATGCTGCCTCTCCTAAGGGACCCACCGATGGCCACACTCCTTCGCCTACTTAATTATTCTCACAATTGCCATTGCTTGGACACCATGATAAGCCATTCTTGGCTGGTTTTCTGTCTTCCCCTTCTTTCAGTTTGTGCCTAGCTGCTTCACCAGTGACAAGAGATGTGTACCTGGTGTATCATAGGTGCTCAATTAACAGGACTCAGAGGAAGGCAAGGGGAACAGCTTCAGTGAGAGCTGCAGGACCACAGAGGCATGTGTAAGCCTCCCCCCGGAGGGTCCAGGACAAGGCTTTAACTGCCTTTGGTTGCAGCAAGCAAAGGTGGAGCTCACTGTTGGGAGGCCTGCAAAGGGCAATGTCAGGGCTGCAACGCAGCAAATATGAGATGAGCTGAAGCTCTTGTGCTGCACGGTCTTGGGTGGGAGAAGCAGAAGAAGGACAGGAACCTGAACTGTTCTGGGATCAACTAGGAAGGAGCCACAGGAGGCCCACCCAAGACAGCTAGGCTCAGCTCTGAGCTGAGTGTCACCACCTGGGGCAGGGTACCATGGATGACCTATGGAAGTGAGTAGGACCCCACCTCCATGAAAGGAGGCTCCTCCCCAAGTCAGAATCCAGCACTTCTGTCCCTTACCCTCTGCCTTACCCTCCCCTCTTCCCCCAAGCTGGGCCAAGGTCCCTAGTGAAGTCTTAAGACAGCATGACTTTACCGACTGTATCCAAGGGTAAGTGTGGGCCACTGTGCGCTCCTTATCAAAGCCCAGGCGGTACAAGCCCGTCGCACAGGTGCACATGCTGAAGTCCCACAGATTATTGGATGTGTCCAGGGGAATGTGGCTATTAAGGGACAGAGGGAAGGCTGAACCACCAAAGTCCACAGGTCTACTCAATCAGCTACAATGTCTGAATGACAGCCCACTTCCCTCTACCCATCCTTCCACCCCCAAGGGTGGGCCACCTGCTCACAGGGGGTGATGAAGTTGCTGCTGCAACACCTCCCTCGGGGATCGGAGCACAGCCTGCTGGAAGCAGCCCAGGTGAGAAAGTGCCTAGGGAAAGCGCCCCTGACCCAGCACTTGGAGAACTGGGGAGCCATTGAGGAGTCAAACCCCAGTCGCGTTGGGCGCTGCTGCCAGGCCGCCAGCGCAGCGGCAAGCTCTGAAGCCCTTGTTTGATGAGCAGCGGCCAATAAATTCATTAATCATCATTTTATGCCTCATCAAACCCCCTCCAAGCCCCTCAATGGGAGTTACACAAATTAGCCCCTGAAAAGACAGTAATTTCAGTTTAGCGAGGTAAGTGCTTTCTGATGGGCTCGGCGCACCGAGCTCTCCTGACAAGGCAATCCATCAGCGCTTGGGGACAGGCGCGGCTTCCTCCCACCCAGCCTGACCAGCCTGGCCGTGCCCAGCCCCGCCCAGCCTGGGGGAATCTGCACCTTCTCTCCTAACTGCTCCTCTGTGCCCATCCTTCGCAGGTCCCTCGCCCTTGCCCATCCCAGACCCGCTGAGCCCAGGAGAAAGATTCTGCGGAAAAACCGAGACCCGCCACCGGGAATCGAACTTGTAGACTGGCTGCTGCTCAGGTTCTGGATTCTAGCCTGGGGCGGGCAGAAGCCAGACAACTCTTTCTTCCGAGGGGTGGCTGCTGAGCGACCCCTTGGAATGACTGGTGTGCGGGGAAGAGGTGTTACATGCCTGTAATGTTTGGGGCAGAAGGAGTCCATCTGTGGCTTGCAGCCAATTTGAGAAAAAATCAAGAGGGTCATTTGGGGACCGAACAGGGGTCCTTCCGTGGTGAGGGCAGCTCAAGGGGACTCTGGTGGCCGGAGGGGCGCGCGCGTTAGTGACCTTAGCATCTTCAAGGGGAAGATGACGCTAGGGAGAGAGGGGTGGAGTGGAGACTCCCTGACGCTAGGGAGAGAGGGGTGGAGTGGAGACTCCCAAGAAGGAAAATGGAGTTTCCTATCCAATGCGGCGGATGGGTACAACCCAAGCATGGGAGCCTAGGCCAGAAAGGTGACGGGGACTTGCAGAAGAGCGGACAGTTGCAGAGATGGTGGGATCTTCGCAGGCGCGGCATTCTCACTTTCTCGGATTGGCGGCGCCTTCTAGAAGATCCCGCGGGGACTCAGGCGGGCGTGCAGGGCAGGTGCCCGGGAGGTGGACACCGAACCGCAGCCCACGCAGAGCCCGCGAGGCTGCGCGCCCTGGCTGCCGAGGGCTACCACGCGGAGAGCCGCGCGGCTCCCTTCATTAGCTTCCCCTCCACGCGGCGCTGCATGCCTTGGAAAATAAGTTAGCAAACGGGGAGCCGTTTATCTCTTTTATCTTGGGGCCTGATCCAATTAAATAAGTGCACATTTACATTTGCATCCATCAGGCGGGAGCGCAGAGAGCCCGGGGTTTGCTCGGAGCAAATAAAAGCAGATTTCACTGGGAAAGTGGCGTTCTTGGCGCACAGGGCTCGTCCGGAGTGCCGGAAATCAGTGCTGCCCGGCGGGCGATCATGAGGGACCCAAGGTTGGGGGAACCCCGGTGGACCTGAGCTGAAGCGCCGCCCCTCCTCGTCTCCGCCCTAGTAGCCCCCCAAAAACCGGGTGCAAGCAAGAACTGTAGCTTGGCCCCCCCTAACGATCTCCCGTTAGGCCACAACATGGGCCCGCCGGGTGTCCGGGGCCCAAACTGCGTTTAATTACGAAAACGAAAAGGAGACCGACCCTGGCCTTGTCACAAAGCGACAGCCGTGGGCTGGCTCTAGGGATGGTCCCGGAGCTTTGGGTGGCTTTGAGGGGGGGAAGGGGAAGCCAAGATCCCAGCCGGACCCGATTTCCCTGCCCGTCGAAGGGCGAGCGGGGAGGGATGCGGAAGAGCCAGAGAACCCGGGCGGGCCGCACTAGGGGACACTGTCCTGGCACCCGCAACACACCAGCCGGTACGACCCGTTCGCGTTCCCGGCGAGGTCATGGGACGCCGAGAAGGGCACAGCACGCTTTGACCCTCCGACCTCATCCAAGAAGCTTCCGAAACAGGACCATGCGAAGCAATGGGAGTACAGATCTGCACCCCACGCCTCTTACGACCAGAGCAGTCTGCGGGTGGGAGGAGGAGGAACACAGGGGTGCGCTCGGTAAGCCTCCCACGATGGGCCACACCCGCAAATCAAACCCTCCTGCGAGGGGTTCGAGGCCCGAGCGCCACAAGGCAAAGTGCGTGCACCTGAGGCAAAAAGGGAGTGGGCACGCAGCGCCCGGCTGTGCCCCACGAAGATCCTCCCGACCACACGCTGCTTGGTTGCCCGCGGGAGCCTTCTGCCTGCCTGAGTTTTGAAACGTCACCGAATCCGTAGTTAAAACTGTTTTAGCCACGGGTGTGTCCCGGGCCCAGGATCGTGGCGAGGGAGCCTAAGCTGGGCCGGCCGTGAGTTCGAGACTGAGGCCGGGCTGCAAGTGTGGGCGCAGAGCTGGGTGCTCTAACCACCCGGCCCCCCGGCCCCACTCCCTGAGAACCGCGTGGCGCCCGGGGACCGGCAGGCGGCGCCCTTCCCAAGCTGCGTCCGCCACCGGCTCGGGTCTGGGGAGCGCAACCGCATTCCTTTCACTTCGGGCGCGCGGCTGTGCGCCCTTCCCAGCCTCTGCCCGCGGGGATAGGTACTTGTGGGCTACAGGTGGACTGGAAGGCAGAGTTGGGGCCGAAAACACACTCAGGACTCTCCTCTCCCACCTTCACAACCTTCCGGGTCCCAAGAGACGCGCAGGTCTCGGGGAACCAGGGACCCCCGAGGGGCTGCAAATTGAGAGGGAGCCTGATGGCAGGCCTCTCACCCGGGCTGCAGGAAGATTTCAGGATCCAATACGGGGAGTCCCGGAGCGGTCGAGACTAGGATCCCTTTCGCAGCTTCTCAACAACCCGTGTAGGCGACCTAGAGGGATTTTCTGGGTTGTTCCTCTATCCATCCCAAGTCCTTTTGGTGACTCGGCCAGCACGAATGTGGAAGGGAAGAGATTGGGTCCTTTCTCGGCTAGATGCGCTGCCTGGTGGGACGGGGGTGGATAGGGGGTCGGGCTGCCTGAACAGACTCCATGAAGTGATCCCACAACCACTGCTGTTCGGGCTCAGCTTCCTACATCTTCGAGAACCAAGCTAGGGACTTGATTCTTGGGGTGCGGAACGGGCCCGGCCAGGCACAGGTGGCAAATGCTCGCACAGCTCTGGGCGGCCCGGGTACTTCTCCAAACTTCAGAGTCCCGGAGCACTTTTGAGAGCAAACCCTGGCCCTGGCCCTCGCCGCAGTCCCCTCGCCCCACTGGCGCCTCGTCCACGGCTCTTCTAGATGGTCCAAGAGGCGACCAGGCAGAGGTTCGAGGAGGGCACTCGGGTGCTTGACACGCAACTACTTCAGCGATCAAACGCGAGAAGCGTTTCCTGAGTGTTTGCAACCTCGGTTTCCCCAGTAGGCAAGGTGCAGATTGCAAAGTCGCTGGGCGCCGGGGGACCAAAAAAAAAAAAAAAAAAGGAAGAAGAAAAAAAAAAAAAATGGGTCCCGAATCCCGTCCGCCTAAGACTCAAATCCCAGGTTGAAATGGGAGATGGGGGATTGCTATGGTTGTAACCCCGGGAGACCCGTCGAGGCGCGGAGGCCCGGGCCAGGAGCTGCGGCTAGCTCACGGTTTTGCTCGGCGGCCCGGAGGCCCCGCGCGCCGCTCCTCGTCGCTCCTCGCTGCGGAGCCCCGCGTGTTCCTGGTGCGCGCCGTGGCCGTTCCCAGGCGGCCCCTTGGCGCTCGGCGCCGGGAGCTCAGGCTCGGGGGTCGGACGCGGGAGCCCCGCGGTATTTGCATATTCTCGGGAACACAAGGAGGCCTGTCATTTTGTTTTTAAAAAAGACCGTTGGGCAGAGTTTTGGGCGAAGGTTTCCCAAACCCCGCCGAGCTGACGTTGTTCGTAGACTCTTAAGAGAGAAAGGGACCGGCCTTTTTCTTCTGACTTTTTTAGAAGACAGGGTGACTCCTGGGGTTAGCGTATTCAACTTTGGGGGAGAGGGTGGGGGGCTTGCCGCTTGTGAGCCAGGCTGAGGTGGGGGTGGGGAGGGCAGTGGAAGGAGCCGAGGCGCTGGGCTATGGTTGGGGCCGGGGGGGGGGGGGGGGGGGAATGCGACGGAGGAGGGTAAAGACATCTCTGAAATTCAATTGTTTCAAAAAAAAAATCATCTATAATTAAAGGGACAAAATAAAATACGATCGTCTCATGCATATTTAATCTTCACACTTCCAGCTTTAGAACCATTTTCCCTGCGTGAATTAGCTCACTAACTTAAACCCTGAAGTCGGCCGCTCTTTACAGCATCTGGACAATACAGCTTTCAAAGTTGTGCAAAATCGAAGACGCTTAAAGGCGCCCCGATGCAGGTTCATTAAAAAAAAAAAATAGTAAAGGCTCAACTCTCGGGAAACTTTGGAGGGAGGTATACTACTAAAAAAAAGAAAAGAAAAGAAAAGAAAACCGAGTTAGGGTTTTGAGACTTCTTGAGCAGAAATGCAAATATGTGCATTTTGATTTAGCCTAATTAAACCGCTGTTACGTGCAAACACATTGTCTGTGCTCCAGCCTGAGTTTTCATAGAGCAAATTAATTCCTCTCGCCAGGGTATCATTTTGCTGTCACAGCTCCCCCTCCCCCACGCCCAGACCACCAAAAATTTCCCACGGAGGGAAACTCGGCGGCGGCTGCGTCTCCCGCGCGCAAAATGGGAGACGCAGGCACCGCAGCCAAGCCCAGCCTGGGGTGCAGGGCGATCTCCCTCTTCCTCATCTAGGGTTGAGATGCGTCTTCACTTCATTTGGAGACGAAACACGCGGGCGCCATAAACGAGAAAAATAGTAACAGTGGGGGGGGAAAAAAAAAAAAACCCTTGCAAAATACTATGGTAGCTACTGGGACTCTTGGATCTGAGCTGGGCCAAGCGCTAAAGCGACGACAAGCCTGAGCCTGTCTACAGCGGCCTCGTTATCTAGGCAAATAGCCTCTAACTTTTTGCAGGCCACAAGTCCAGAAAGAAGACCTGGTGATGGGCTGAAGGGAGCCTTTGGGGGGGCTGCTCTCCCGCCCTCCCTCCCCTCACCCAGGGGCCGCCCCGCTCCCCGCGCCTCCCCCGCCCACTCTCCCGGCTGCGGCTCCACCAGGCAGGCTCGAAATCCAGGACAAGTGTGACACCTACCTGCCAAAGGGGGTAACCGTCCCCTCGCCCATCCCGCGGCCCCAGTCCCACCGCTGCCTGGACGTCCTGGGGGCTGCCTGCCACCGCCCCCCACCCCCGTCGCGGATGGGACGTCCGCTTATTCCATCAGATACAAAGAACAGATCGGAACGCCCCGGTTTTTGGAGAGAGTGGGAAAAAAAATCCCTGACTGGGGGAAGCCCCTCTCCTCTTGGCGTCCCCCTAACTCTCCCCGCCCCACATTAGCCTGCAGCACCTTTGAAATAGTAATAAGGGCTAAATCCGGCATAAAATCGAACTCATTAGCAAAGTTCACCAGCTGATTGCTTTGCATAAAACACGACACTGATTGGAAGTAATTAGGTTAAGCGACGGCACTGGGCTGGTGCGCGTTTCTAGTCGGCTCTGCCATCTTTTCTCCCCTCTGGGCACACACTTGGGTCCCTCTTCTTCCTCCAGGGTCCAGCCTACTCCCAGGCAGCCACAGCAGCGAGAGACTCAAACCCACACTCGGGAAGGGGCAGGGCTGGGCTCCCAGGAGCTTATTGCCCTGCTGATGCTTCCCACCCCCAGCCAGCCTCCTGTGGGTCCGTGGAACCTGTCAGTCTCCACCTCAGGGGGGAAAAAAAAGTTGCAAGTTCGCACCTTTTTGACCAAGGCAATGGACAGTTTATTGAGATTTCTAAAAAGTAATGAGTGGCTCTGAATATGTTAAAATCTCTTTTAATTAAATATTTTGCATTTTACAAAGGCGGCCTCAGTTTTTTTTTTTTTTTTTTACTTTTTAAATCTAGGAGTATAACCTGTTTCCTTTCTGTAATAATACTTTAGCTCATACCCACAAAAAAAATCAATAGGTGTAAAAAATTTAAATTAAACTTGTATTTTTAAACTGTGAAACAGATTTTTTTTTCTGGCGGGGAGGGCAAGGGGGAAACACAAATGTATATATTTATATTACAAAAAAAGAAACATTAAATGCCTGTACAGGTGTCTTGATTTTATAATTTACTTCAAAGATATTGAATTATCAATTTAAATACAAAAATGCTACATTAAATATACAGAATAGATTTAATACAAATCCTTCTTTTTAATTTTTTTTTCTTTTCTGTTGGTTAAGACATTGTGTGTGTAAGTGTGTGGGTGTGTGGATATGTTGACATCTTTTTTATGTCAGCCACCTCCATAAACTATAAACTTCTGAATAGGAGGGGTAGTTTATTTCTCTCTGTCTCTCTCTCTCTCTCTCTCAGTGATGGAAAAATAACTTGCCAAGGCCATGTTTGTTAATAAATTAGGAAAGTCCAGGACCCACGCAGCCCGCGTTAAATGTCGGACATACCTTTCTTCAATTCATAGGGGGAGTCTTTGCACAGGTCTAGCTGCGACGGGCTCCTCAACATTTTCGGGTCTTTAGCCAAAGTGTCCGCTCGGTTCAACACCGTCTGGTTTAATCCATTAAAATGGGAGCCCGGGGCGCTGGTGGCGCCTGCCCCGGGCCCTGGATGGCCATGAAGGTGTCCGAAGGAGCCATAGTTCGTGTAGCCGGGATAGAAGGGCGCGGTGTAGTATAGTGGCCGGGACAGCACCGTGCCGCCCGGGAAAGGACACTGCGCCGAGGGTGAGCGCGATGGTGTTGGGGCCGGCGACGCGCGGCTGCCTGCCAGGGCTGGCCCGCCTACCGGCCCGGGACACGGTGGGCACGGGGAGCCCTCGCTCCCGCCGCCCCCATCCTTGACCTTGTCCGAGGATGTGGCGATCTCTGCCAGAGACCACAGTTTGGGCTTGGCGATTACCGCAGGCGGCGGCGGTGGTGGCGGCGGTGGCGGCGGCGAGTGGATGACTGAGGAGGGCCCGCCGGGTCCCGGGGGCAGCTCTCCCGCAGCTGGATGCGGGCCCGGCGCCGACGCGCCCGCGGGGTAGTGTGCAGCCGCGGGGTCCTCCGCAAGCCGCGCCGCTGTGGGGCCGGCTGGAGAGGGCCCACCGACGCGGGTTGGCACGGGTAGGGTGTCGTGGCGGCCCTCAGAGGGCAGCTCCTTAAAATCCGAGTCGCTGAGGCTGCCCTCGGTCTCCTTGCCAGCAGGGGTGAGCGGCCCCTGCAGCCGCTCGCAGCCCGAAGCCGCCTTCGGCTCCGCTCCTCCTGCGGGGCAAAATCCAGGCTGTCAGAGGCGCAAGGGCCAAGTGGCCGGGTCCACGCTTCCGCCCGCAGATGGCAAAGACCCTTGTCCCCAATCCTCAGGTTCCATGTGCGTCCCCTCCATGACTCCCTTTTCCTTCCTGCCCCCGCCCCACTCCCGCTCACCACACTCTTCCCGTATCCACCAACCTGCTTCGGGACCCTCGGGGTCGCCCTTGTCCTCGGCCTTCTGGGGTTCGTCCTCGTCATTCTTCTCCAGGTCAATGTTCTCCTCCTCCTCCTCGTCCTCACTGCGGTTCCGCGGCGTCCAGGTCATCTTGTTCTCCTTCTTGAGGCGCCGGCGCGCGTTGGCGAACCAGGTGGACACCTGGGTGAGGGTCATCTTGGTGATGATGGCCAGCATGATCTTCTCGCCCTTGGTGGGGTAGGGGTTCTTGCGGTGCTCGTTGAGCCAGGCCTTGAGCGTGGCGGTGGCGTCCCGCGTGGCGTTCTTCCGGTACGCGGGATCCCCATATGGGTAGGAGCCCAGGGGCGCTGCATATGGGTGATAGCCCAGGGAACCGGCCATGCCGGGCGTGTGGTCGTAGGGAGAGCCCTGTGGTGGGGGGCAGAAGAGGAGGGGGGGCAGGCAAAGAGGAGGTGAGCGTCCCCGGGCCTTGGAAGCCACAGTTGGGCTGCACCCTGGGGGTCTGCGGTCAAGTGAGGCCCAAACTCCGGATTCCCACTGGAGGGAAGGGGGGCAGGGCTTGCGCTGGTTTAGACACAAGAGAAACCCCTCCCCCTCGTTAGAAGGCTGTCGGGGGGCAACCCAATTCGGAGTCCTGCCCTTCCCCAGCCCTAGAAGCTGTGCAGGACTCGGCACCACCCTGGTCAGACCCCAGTCTGCCGGGACACATCCACTGCCCGAGTGCAGAAGTGGCTACCGTGGTGCGGCCCTCGGTGCAGACAGAGGCCTGGGCAGCGGTGGGTGAAGAGAGAGGGTTAGGCCAAGGGAAGTCAAGGCTTATTATTATTATTGTTAAATCGGCAAAAAGCAAAAAAAAAAAAAAAAAATCGCAAACGAAAAGCTGTGCCTTCTTATCCCAGCACTCCCACCTCCAACACTGCTATCCCAAATCGAAGCCACGGCGCTTTTCCAGAAGGTGCACCCGGCCGAAAAAATCCCGGATACACCGCAGCTCGGCCCCGAGTTTTCAGAAATTTAATACCTCCAAATCGGATTGGGAAGATAGGATTACGGATTTGCAACATTTTGGAGGATTAATTAAAGGCGAGGCCAAAAACATTTAAATAGATTTAGCAGGCTTCTGCTCAGGTTTCGGGTCCGTTTCTTTTGAGCAACTTTTCCCAAATGGCAAACTCTCCACCCTCAAAATAAAATAAATACATAAAATTTGCAGAGCAGCCTAAATCTGACGTTTGAGCCAAATGTTGCCCTTTAACTGCAAAATTGTCTCCTCCGCGACCTCCTCCCCCCCCTCCCCACCTCCCAACACCCTTCCGTCCAGCTCAGCGATCCGAGCAAGACGCGACTCCTTCCCCTAGCAACTCCTGAGCGCGAGGCCCCGGCAAAGCCGAGCGAGACAATCGCCCAAGTTTGCAGGGGCCGCGCAGCCTGGCGGGGGGAACTGGGCGCTGGCGCCTAGGCCCGTGCGTCCTGCGGTCCCTGCCCTCGCCCGCCCCGGGCCGCTCTGGCCCCTCCGGGTCGGGTCCCGCTCACTCACCACGTACGAGGAGAAGGCGGCAGCGGCGGCGGCCGCGGGGTCGGCGCCGTACTGGAGGTGCGAGTTGTAGCCCGGCGAGGGCGCCGTGAAGGCAGTGGAGCCAGCGTAGGGCGAAAACGCGGAGCCCGAGGACGAGCGGCCGAGCTCATCCGTGCGGGGCCCTGAGATGACGCTGGTGCTGTACGCCGGGCACGAGTAGAGCGCCAGCGAGGCGGACGGCTGGTACAAGTAGCCCTGCGGGTAGGACATGGCCACACACGGGCATGGGGCGCGCCGCGCTGCGGCCGCCAACCAGCCGGGCGGCGCCCTGCGAGGGCGAGCGGGAGGGCACCTGGCCTCTGGGCTGCCTGGGCCGCCGCTCTTCGGGCCCCGGCTCTCGGGCCCGCGGCGCCTTTCTCGCTGGCTTCCCGCGCGCCTTCGGCTGCGCCCGCCGCGTCCGCTCCTCTGCGCGCCTCGCTCGTCCCGGCTGGGCTTTTTTCCCTCCCCCTTCCCCTCCCTTGCTGCTTTCTCTTTTTTTTTTTTTCCCGCCCCCCCCCCCTTCGCTCTTTGCACCGGGGGGCTCCGCTTTTGGCTTCGCAAAGGTCCTGCCAAGATGCTAAGTTGGAAATTGAGGATTCTGACGCCTTGTGCGCGCCTGAAGCTCCTCCTTCCCGGGGTGTAGTCGGTGGGAGGACTGGCAGAGCCTCTGGGCGGCCGCAGCCAACCCGGCCGCCAGGCGCGACTCGTCCTCACCCTCTTCCTCCCCGGCTCCTTCTCCCGCTCGCTGGCGCTCCCCTCGCCCCTCCCTAGCGCCCGCCTCTCCTCCGCGGCCCCCCTCTCCCCTCCTCCCTCGAGCCTCCCCCCTCCCCTCCCCGGTCTCTCCCTCGCTTTTTCTCGCAGACTCTCGAGCGCCGGCCCCAGGATGACAATCACATCCCAGGCGCTCAGCGAGCCCTCCCAACTTTCCTCCCCTGCTAACTCGGGGAGGAACGGCAAGTCCCGACGCACAGCGGCCCCCAAGAGCGGCCCGGGCCGCTTCGGAGCACAAAAGGCAGCGGAGGCCGCACGCCGCTCGGAGTTTAAAAAAAAAAAAAAAAAAAACAACCCCGCTCGGCGCTTTTCTCGCCACTGCAGATTGCGGACTTAGCGGATTTTCTGATTCTCGGGGGAGGCTGGGTTCCCAGGAGGTTCGGCGCCCACCCCCTCTCCGGTTTCTCCCCCAAATCAGACGGTTCGAGGCTGAGCTGGAGATCCAGAATGCGGGTCCCCGGGAGAGACGAATGGATGGATGCCTGCGTCCGGGGTGCACGGAGTTCGGAATGATTTGCCCTCTGCCCCAGCAGCAGCAGCAGCAGGTGGGCGAGACAGGCCTCGGACCTCGGCGCGTCTGCTGCTCGCTCTTCCTTCCCCAGACCCCCTTCTACTGGCCAGCAGGGAGGAGACCCTGGAGGCCTGGGACTACCGGGATAGCCTTTCTCTGGTGGAGAAGTAGTGGGAAGAACAGGAGCGCTCTCTGTGCCTAGGTCCCCCGACCGCCCCCGTAATCCCCCCACCTCCCACGCCTCGCAGCTTCTTTCTCCGGGCTTTTCCTTGAGCAGCTGACCCCACCAGGTCCGTGGTGGTACTAGGTGAGGGCCCCCGTCCCTTTTGTTCAACTAAAGACGCCTTCCCCTAGCACGCACACTCACACCCGCCCAAGCGCCTCTGCAAACAGTCGGCCGAGCAGTGCCCAACCCAGCCACTGTTTGTTCAGCAAGGCGCTGGCGAGGCAAACCACACACACAGACACACAGACACACACACACACACCACCGAGTCACGGCCAAGGACCCCTTCCCGCTGCTGCCACACAGAATAGGAGACAAAGCCTGTCGCGGCTTCTGTGCCTCCCGCCGACGCAAGTCACCGACGCGCGGGGACAGGCAGGGGCGCTCGTGAACCGGGACAGGGGCTGACCCTGCGCTGGGCCCGTCCACCAGGGACTTGGTGACCTTCTACAGTTGGAGCCGTGCTCAACCTTGGACCAAGTCTAACTGTACACCAAGTTCCTTCGACGGGCGAGACTCACTGCTCAGCTCCAGCCCCCCCTGCGTACCCACCCAGCCCACTGGCACTCGCGGGGCGCCGCGCCTCCACGCACGCGCGCCGGCTCCTCCCCTCCCGCCAGCGCTCCCCGGCTCCCAGGTCCCGCCCAGCGGACTCACCCTGGCCCGCTGCATTCCCGGAGAGCCTCTGGGTCCGCCCAGTCCTCTTTCCCCCCTTCACCTAGGATTGGACGCTGGCTGCTTCTGGCTCCGCCTCCCCCGGCGCCTGGACCCGTCTCCCTCCGAGTCCCTGCGCCCGAGAGGCGGAGCGGGGCGGGGCTTCGGCGGCGCTATTGTCATGGAGACGGGAAGCCGGCGGCGGTGGCGGCGGTGGCGGGGACCTTAGGGCCGAGGGGGGCTTCGCTAAGCGGGCCCAGACTGGAGAGAGGCGGAGCGGCCCGGATCGCGCTAACGTGGGGGGGATCTCCGAGCCCAGCCAGCAGCAGCAGCAGCAGCAGCAGCACCGGCGACGGCGGAGGCGGTGGCCTCCCGCGCCTCTGCAACGGGAGTAGGCCCGGGGTCGTCGGCCCGGGAGCGTCCCCGCCCTGCTCGCTTCCCTTCCTCCTCTCGCGGTCCCGCCGCCCCCTCAGTGCCCGCCCTCGGCTCCGCCCGCTGCCGCCGCAGCCCCCGCGCGCTAACGGTCGGGAACGGCCCGCGTGCGCCGCCCGCCGGGGGCTCGCGCCAGCCACGAGGGAGCGTCCGCGGCCCGTGCGTCCGCGTCGCCAAGCAGAGGTGAGCGCCCCCGACCCGAGCCCGCTGCCCGGTGCCCGGTGCCCGGTGCCACGCCGTCGGCCTGCCCGCCCCTCGAGCCGCGGCCCTTTGCGCGCACCGGATGGACGCCTCGGGACACCCCCCACACCCCATCTTAGACCCCATGGGCGCGCGTGGAGCCAGCGTGGAGTATCGGCCTCCCCCGGAGTCGCCGTCCCGGACGGCCTTGCGTGGTCGCTCCCCTCATCCCACCCCCCTGGGCTGTGTGTGGTGCGGGCCGACGTGGCTTGTGCAACGCAGCCGTGGAGGTGTGTGGCTCCGAGCCCCGGAGTCTGTCACGGAGACATTCTCTTTACATCACCTGCCACCCGGGGCTGCCAGCCTGGTGTTCCCCCACCCCCTCCATCCCCAGCCCGCCCCGGTCCCTTCCCTGCCTTTCCTATTCCTGGTTTCCTTTTTGGGTGTCAAGGACTGGAGAGAGAATCTCGCAAGATATTGATGCATTTACAATTTATGGTTCCGTTGCCGTGGTTGTCACCTCCGCTCTACGTCAAATTTAAGACTCATTTCTTAAGGATGTCTCTATTTTCTGCTTTATTTGCACATTGATGGCTGCGCTGCTCGGCTGGCCACGGCCGGCCGCGCGCCGCGCCTGAGATAGGGGGAGCTAACTGCGAGGGCTGCGTGTTGGGAGAGCGCCCGGTGGGTTTCCTCCGCTCTTCCAGCCGACACCAGCTCCCGGTTTGCTCCCTGTTGGCGGTGCGCTCCACTCTGCGCCCCCTTTTCCCTTCCTGTTCTCCGGTGTTTCTGTTCAGGGCCATCTGTGGCCACCATAGCTCGCTCTCCACCTGCAGAGGTGGCATCCCAGGTGACCGGAGGAATTTTCTTTTCCCCTTTTCTTTTCTTACTGTCTTCTGCCTAATCTTTTTTCAGGGTTAGGCTTGCTCTAATAGCTGTCTTTAAAAAAAAAAAAAAAACAGGACTATTAAAAATCCATTTGAAAGCAACCTCAGTGAGGGTTTTTATGGTGTGTGGTGGTTTGCCCAGCTCCCGGTGCCTACCTCTTAAAAATGCAAAGCTTTTGAAAGAAGAACGGGACGTGGTCAAGAGAGCCCGCTTTTCAAGTTCGGGCTGCACAGCTGTGTCCCTGTTTCACTCCAGTGCAGAGAGAGGCTACATTCCTGTTTGTTGAGTGTAATAGCTGTTTACAGTCAAAACTTTCAAGACTCATAAAAGTGGATCTGCTGAATGTTAAAGCTCCCATCATTCTTGTGGGAGAGACACGCAGCACCAGGAAAGGGAGCGGATTGCCTCTGCCCTATCTCGGGTGCTGTTTTGGAGTGTACTTAAAGGATTATGATTGATAAGGCTGTCTTGCCAGCGAATGTTGACACAGGTGTGCATCGTTACTTAATTAAGATCCTGAGAAAATGTTGTCTATAAATGGTGACATAAGAAGGGCGGCGTTTTGTTTTTTTTTTTTCCCTTTCGGTACAGTTTTGTCTTCGGAGGTTTTTTTACTAGCCCTTGAAGCCTGTCTTTGAGCTTCCAGGCTTCACCAGTGCTTTGGCAACAGAAGTTTGCGAGAGGAGTGACGGTTTAATGTGAAGTGTTCTGGCATGCACCGAGAGACTACTTGTGGCTTTTTTGGCAGTGCCTGGTGGCGGCTTCCTTTGTGCTCGACCTCCGTGGAATAATAGTTTCTAATTACGAAAGAAAGGCGTAGAACAGAGCAGCGTATTATTAAGCAAATGTTTATTAGTGTCCCAAATAAATCTGCAGAGGAAGGCGTGCCTAATGTTCAGGCTCGGGAATAAAACAACAACCAAAAAAAGGTAAACATCAGGCACGTTTACGTCACTTCACGTTTTCAGAAGACGGTCCCCTGGAATGTCTTAATGATCTGCAGTGATTTCCTCATGGACTTAGCTGCAGTGTTTATGGAATGCTTGTGTGTGTGTGTACACATACAGATATGTACACACACATGTCTCCACATGGCAAGTGTTGTTCCGTCACTTGGAGTTGATGAGCAAGTAGAGACAAGACATTGAATCTCTGAATCCTAACCTGGGTGACCTGAAAATATCACTGTCCTTTACTCCTGATCTTTGGGTGCAAACACAAACGAGACAGATGTTCTGGATTACATCACCTTGGACTTGGGCAGGCTCCCGTAGCCTTTAACATGAGTGTTACATTCAGTTCCCAGCCCGCCTCCACCTTGCAGCTCAGGACTGCCTGGAAGCTGCGTGTCTGTCATCAGCGTGCGCGTGTGTGATGAGTGTTTTTCTTGAATATGAAAACTCCTGGTAGAAAGAGGAAATGGACGTGGACGAGGGCAAAGGCATATGATCCAGAGAGCCAGGTGCAGAGTCACAGCTCGTTCCTGACTCCAAGGCTAATTAGCTGGTTAGAATTACATGGTAAACTGAAATCAAAGAAAGACTTATTTAGATTTGTTTGCTGAAACTAAAACAAGAGCGTTAATTTTGAGATAATCGCTGTATTCCCCATGTGTTCCCCCCCCCCCAAACATTTTTTTTTCCCCTTCTGGCATCTGTGATCACTGTCTTTATGCTATTTATTATCCATGTGTTATTTTCACATTTGATATACTGCGTTAAAAGAGATGAAACCAGGGACATGAGCCAAGTACACATTATCCGTTTTAGTGAAAAACAGCAAATGATTATACACACTAGAACTCTGAGGGCACGTTTAAATGTCCCTCAGTTGACACATGGAAGTGAATGAAATCATATAACACGGAGTGAATTGAATGTGTACAAACAGCTGCAATGCTTTGAAACATTGTTTTTAGCTCTGCATGTAACACATTGTATTTTAAGTGGCGGCTTCTCAGTCTTCGTATGATTCTCTTCAGTTTCTGCACTGTGTTGCCACCTGTATTTTTTAATGCCTTTTTAGACATATTTGTAGCTGTTTTGTAGAAAGCACTTTCTCCAAATAGAATAGCAGCTGATGCAACTGTATGATCATGTAAAATGTAGGAATTCTTTTTTTTTTTTTTTCATTTTTCAGTAAGGGCTCTGATTTGAGTTCATAGCACTGAAACAGCACTGCTCTGAAGTGTGCCACTAAGGATTTACTTCTGAATAAATGTGCAGTGTTTTCAAAGCGGCATTATACCTAAGCACCAATTTATCTTGGCATATTAACTTAGATGCTTCAAAATTGAAAACCAGTATATTCTAATGTAGTCCAAGTTTAAGTCTTTATTATTAAGGATGCACCTAACATTTGTTCAGGAGAAAGGAATGTAATTTTCTCCTGCAGTTGTCATTTACGTAATCCATTTTTCTAGTCTTTTCTCAGGCTAATGATATTCCTTACCTTGATACAGCTTTGATTTGTTTATTTGCCATAATGTGGAGTGATACCTTAGAGGAAATTAGATTAGCTGGTCACATGTAATATCCCGAAAGTATGACTATTCATCTGTGTTGCCTTAAACAGAGTCATTTCCATTCTCTGTGCAGGTGATAAATAGGACGCGTCGATAGTACACTTGGATGTGCCCAGCTAAGTTCACTTCTGGACCGTGGGGCTCCCCCACACGATGGCCGGAATTTGTCTTGCTTCATCCCGAGGCTCAGCTGCAAGTGAGGTGGGTGTGTTGGCGCGTGCGGGGACCCTGCCACAGCCACAGTGTTAGTTGCACCCCAGCACTGCTGTGCACGCAGCACACACTGTCACTCAGGTCCTTGCTGAGGAACATTGTGACACTGGCTTTAGAGAAAGGTGCACTGAATAGGAAAATTTTCGATTCATGCAATGTCACTGAATAATTTATTTCTTTTTAATTATCATTTATCCCAGAATTACATTAAGTGATTTATTTTTAATGATATCATTGGGTAATAAAATTTATAAACTGTGCTTTTTTTTTAATAAAAATCAAGACAGGTTATATGATTTCATAGAAATAGCCTTAATTAGGGAAATCATTCATTTAGACTAGGTCACAGTTTTGAATTCTTTCAATTTCCTAGTTCTTTTAGAAGGTGAAAGGCTTACACCATCTGAAGAGAAACCAGAGTATTTCCTAGCTCTTTTAACAATGAATTCTGTGAGGAATGGAGGAAGGGTGAGGCGGGAAGTACCATTATGTTCTTAAAAATGTATATATGAAATTTATTTCTGTTACATAATTTTTTTAGAAAAAGAATGGGCTTAGTGAGACTAGCAGCTCCAGTCACAGGTAGCAAATGCTGTAATGACAAAGAGCTTATGGGCATATGTGGAACTTCCCGTTCTCCATCGAGGTAGGGGCTGCTGAATACAAGCCGGTAAGAAGAACTGTGAGACAATGATTTTTGCAGAAATTTTGGGCTGTCTCAGGGATGGGTCCTGGCAGGGCGAGGACCCAGGCTCTGACCCAGAGCATTTTGTTGAGTCAAAACAGTGGTGGAAAGGCCAGAGAAACAGCTGAGTTCCCAGAAGGCAGCCGCGGTTAGCAAGGCCTCCAACAGGACCCGGGCTTCAAGCTTTGCGGTGACTCAACCTGAGGGCACACAGGGTGGCTTGGAAGGCACACCCTCAGGTTCCTCTTCTAGTGCCTGGGAGCTGCGGGAGGGTCTGGCCGGTGTGTGACCTGAGCCGCCCGCGTCCCAGCGCATTAGAAAACCAGGACAGAAGGGAAGAAGCCGGCAGCAGGGAGCTCATTTCCCTTTGTTTGCCTTCAAGCTTAGTTCGTCGTTTTGCTTTTAAACCATGTGTGGAGTTGTTGAATTTACAGTGGAAGAAGATCTAGGCTTTTGGGTTTTGTTTTGTTTTGGTTTTTTTTTTTTTTTGGCCACCTAAGAGAAAATATAAGAAAAAAAACTAAACACTTTAAAGCTAATATGCAGATTAGTTGCCTTTTACATCTGTTGCCAGTCAAATTTGTTAAGATTCATGTTTCAAATATATTAAAAGGATTCAAGTGTATTTCAACACAGATCTTCCTACTCTATAATACAGACGTTTGTGGGAGGGTCCCTGCTCCTTTGAAACTCTGAAGATGTGCTTTTGCAGTAATGGTTTATGGTTGATTAATTGAGAAGGTTGTACTAAATGTTCTCTGGTGGAAATAGCTAAAATGTGCTCTTTGGAGAAATGTATCATGCAGGAATAAAATCAATCGAGATGTTGATAATTAAATTGTAATTCCGTGAAGGAAGGAAGTGACAGGAACGCTGCCGCTGACTGTGCTTTTTCTCCTTAGGAGCCCTGGAGTTGGTAGTGAAGGTGCTGGCCTGGCAGGTGGAAGGAGCAGAGGCTGAAGAGTGGCAGGTAATGTTATCTGTGTAAGCCCGAGCCTCTAGCACGTAATGCAGCAGCTTTGTCCAGTGCACAGAGATTCCTTCACGTTTCAGATCAGGAAAACTGTCTTATGCACTTGGGCTGGGTTTTTGAGCCTGCTTCTCTCAGGGCTAGGGACTGCTTTTGGAGAGCTGAGAAATATCACTTAGGCATACTCAGCGCCCCTAAAATAGCTTCTTTCTGAGAACGAGGTCTGTGCCGCTGTCCCGCACAAGGTGGGGCAGATGTCATTGGAGTTGGTGGCCAACGGGCCTGCAGTTAGCACGCTGTGGAATCGTCCTGTCCTGTTTCCCTCCTGTTTCCCTGCCGCCTGCCCTGGGGAGGGTTGGGGTGTGTTGGAAGATGTGGTCTCTGTTGGGCGAGTCACTGCAAAGCCTAGCCACTGTCCTCGGGGAAGCCTGGACTGGCACCAGCTGGGCCCAGCTTGGGAGTTTCTGGAGAACCCAAGGTTAGGAGCTGTCTTCCTGAGTCAGGGCCTCCGGTCTTTTTCTGTTTTCCATGCAGTCCAAGACCATGGGCCCTGCTTTTTTTTTTTTTTTTCCCTTCTTCTTCCCACCAGCTCCACTTGCTCCATATCCCACAATACCCCACAGCTGTTGGATTCCAGTGCATGGAGGTCTGGGTTTTTCTTGCAGATGATGAGGTCTGGGATAATTTACCCTGATACCTTTTTATTCCCCTAAACTGAGTGCTAAGAACACGGATGATTCAGTCTGATTTCTTGAGGAACAACTTACTGGGTTCACTTTGTTTCTATTTTCTGATGGTGTCGTGCCGTGTTGAATAGGCAGGCAAAATTAAGAACAGAGTCTAACTCTTTCATAAATGATCAATTACTATGTCTATGAATGTATGTCCAGGCTTAAATTGTACAATGGGATTTAACAGCTTCTATCTGTATGCTTTTCAGGTTATTAAGAGTCTCTGGCTCCAGGCTTTATCTAGGAAGTAATAGTAATAAAACGATAAAGGGCTTCATGATGTTTAATTACATAATTAGGAAATTGATAAAAAATGTGGCAACAAAAGTCATTTCTTCCATTAAAGGAACTAGTGTACACTTAAAAACAAAAGCCTTCAGGGAGAGAACTCCTTGCGTGTGAGTTGAATATTGTTCGCACTGATCACAGCTGGGGGAGAAGCACTAATTTCAGGTTCTCTTAATCATGCCTGTTTACCTACCTACGTAGAGGAGAATAAGCTGCAAAGAGAGCCACTAAAATGCAGTAGTATAGGAAACAAAGGTAATATTAAGTAGTAGGAACAGTGTACATTTGCAACAATAATTCAGTGTGTTATGGTCCTGACCAACTTTTACATCTTGCACGTTTGAGTTTATTACCGTGGCTTTAAAAATATCAAATGAATATGTGGTCTTCACATCTGTAATCCCATTTTTTGGTCTGTTATATATAGACAGAATTATGGATCACCTGCAATCCAAATGTCTTCTTTTTTTTTTTTTTTGGTCTGATTTTCATTATCTTTAGGGAACTTTGAAAAGGTTTGTGTGCTTTAGAGAAGAAAATTGCAGTCGTGGGCTGACGTACTGAACGTCAGAACATGGCAAAACAGCCTTGACTCATTTAGAACTGTGATGGGGCAGGTAGAACTGCTTTTGCCTGAAACGTGCCTGCACAGCGACCGTTTAGGGTCTGTGTTTGTTAACACAATAGTGACGGCATGTTCTCCTGCTCTTCCTTGTGGTTTTGTCCAACCCGATGTCCCAGTGGCAGTCGCACTCACTGCTAAGTGTTTAAATGATGACACCATTATGTGAAGTGATTTTGAAATGAGAGATTCCAGCCAAGAATTACATCTGCTCCCATCTCCTTCAAATCATACTCCCTGGCAGTACAGATGATGATTGATTTGTTTGTGACAGATTGCAGGAAACAGTCATTGATTTTTCAATATTTTACCTTAAAATTATTTACAGTTGTAACCATGGGGAGGTATTTCCATGGGCTGTCAGGCCTGAAAGACTAGGATAATATTCCCTGCTCTCTGACAAGACAAATTACCTGTAATGAGTGCAGTAGCTGAAGGGTATACTTTTATTTTAAAATATGTCAATAACCCCAGTGACTAAACGAATATTGATTTAGCATAATGAAGCCTGAGTAATGTGAAAATGAGCTTTTTCAAGGGGGCCTGGTAAAAGACTGTCTTTTCAGCTGTTTGTAAGAAGTGCTCCATTGCTTCCCGCCGGAGCTGATGGCGACGCAGAGTTTCGTAAGCAAACCCTCAGGAGTGACAGTGGCGCTGTGTTAGCCAGCAGTCTAAATGTTTTGCCTTCATTCTGAGCGATTCTTTTCATGTCTTAGAAGGAGCCTTCAGAATGTTCATGGAAAATGCCTGCTACGCTAAAACCACACACCGATCACACAAGTCTTTTTGCAACTAAGTAAACTTGCATTTTCATTCTGTTTTTCTGTGAGGTTTCTGAAGTATCTTCCACGTTGACATCTTCACTTTTGGTCAGAATAGCCACTTGGTTGTCTGATGTTGGTTTTAACCAACTTAGCGTTTTTCCACTGATGCTTTTCATTGGAACCTCCAGTAATGAATATTAAAATGTAACAATATGTATAGTCATTTGTGGATGATGTCATAATTATAGTAAAATCGTTCACATAGGTCATTAGATTTAATGTATTGCATTTTATGGATGAGACCTCTTTTTCTGGACACTGGACCGCTATGAAGATGAATTCTCCTACATCAGTGAATATTTTCAATTTTGTCAGGCAGCCCCTCTCTTCTTATTTTTATAATTCCTTAGGAAATAAGATCCCCATCCATGAGTTCCTCCGCACAAGCATGACGTATAAAAATATATACCTTTGTGTTTGTGGTCTATAAGATGACTGAAACTTTATGCCTCAGTAAGTATTTCCTCATCTAATTTCATAAAGAGCAGATAGGGTAAACAGTGCCGGTACCACACAGCGGAGAAGTGAGCGACTGAACAGGATGTCAGATTGCTGTTTCCTGGGAATCTAACTCATTCTGTGGAAACTAATAAAGACAAAAATCATTCAAATCAATAGGTAAAATCCTTTCAGAAATTTAAAAATGAGTCCTAGCTGGGAGAAGATTCACCTGTCTCCGTGTGGATGCCAGTTCTGTAGCACGGCATGGGGGGAGTTGAAATGAAATGGAATGGAAAATGCAGATATATTTTTAAAGGAGAAAAGGATAAGACTGGAGAGGACAAAATGACCTGTTTGTGTTATTCCCCGGAAATTTGCCTAAGGGTGTGAGACAGATGATCCCGCGTCACTTGTGTCCTGCAATAAGCTCCGTGCTTTATAAAATATTGGACCTATGATTTCATAAGCCTTAGATTTCATTTTTCTGCCCAGATCCCCACCCCCAATTCTTGCCCTTTTCCTATAAAAGGACCTTTGACATGCATAAATATAAGGCATATACCAGCGCCGTATAAGAAACTGGTAGTCCAAATTCTTCAGCCGATAATTTGGTTTGTAGTTGTGTGCGTGCGTGTGTGTGATAAAATAGATTTTAATATAATCCATAGAGATGACAAGAAAATATTTTTGATTTCTCTAATGAACCATAACTGCATATACTGGGGCTACTGTGTGAATTTTGGCGTGTGTGTACGGTGCATATTGGGTTCAAAATAGGGTCATCAGCATTTACCCCTGTGATACAGTACGTAAAGATTAGACACCTGGAGCGTTTCCTGTCTGTTCATAAATATAAACTGGTTTATTGTAACATAGTCTCTCCACTGGGCTTATATAATAACTGTGTTGTTTTTTTTTTTTTTTAAGTTGAGAGGCAATATCCTTAGAAGAATGTTGCAAGTTAAAAAATAATTTTTCCTCAATAGTTTTATAGAAATAAAGCAAATTTTCTTCAAACAAACCTTGCTTTAAAAACCTGTATTGTTGGTTACTCTATTTTGGAGTAAATAAAAAATGTATTACAGTTATCCCCTCATGACTCTTGTTTAGTTTGAATCTAAGTGTTCATTTTACAATATATGTGAAACACTGTATGAATTAAATTTAAGAAATACATAGATAATACAAAGCTTTTCCTGGTAAAGTTATTCTCTTTCTGTCCTGCTTTCCTGCTCCTGTTCTCCTTTGGGGAGAAACTAGTCATATAAAGTATTTCTAAATCGTGCAAATTATTGCCCGGGGTTGGTTAGAACATTGGTTTTTGAAAGAAGAGAAACTAGTCCTACTTTAAAAATCTCTCCTGTGTTTGTTTCTATTAAGAGAAACAGTTTACCCTGATACGGTATATGCTAATCTATTCAGTTAATTGTTTTTCCAGAATTCATTTTACTGCATTTGGTCTGACCTTCTATGATAACTTAATATCAGAACAAATCAGCATATAATTCTATTTTCGCTGTGACCTCAGCCAGTTGTAAAATTGTAGTACTACTTTCGGGGCCCAATTTGATAGTTTATGCGCATACCACAAAGAGTGTTTATAAATGTTCCCTATATCTTAGCGAGTGGGTGATCAAATATGTTTTAAAGTAAGCAGTTACAAAAGCTCCTGCACCCTTATTGCTAAGTTGTTAAAATGCCTTCTAAAGGTAGCATTTTTAATTAGTGTACATAATTGATTAGTGATTTGTCTTCTCCCAAGCATTAAGCAGCACGGCCAAGTTAAGTGTGATCAATGAAGTATAAAATATTAGGGATTGATGGTGACAGTGGTCATGAATGATCATGACAACAAATTTTTTTTTTTTTCTTTTAGATTCAGCTGTTGGTCTTTGAGGTTTCCTGTGATCCCGTGTCATGCTGGATGCAAAGGACAATGAAAGAGCAAGTGTTCGTGCAGTCACATGTTTTGTAAGTTCCTGTCTGTAAACTATAACATTTACTCAACTAAAATCTTCAGTTGTCCTACGAAGAAGGTTAAGGCCCTCTTGGTCACCGATTTACTGAAAATGTTTAATATTGAAGAGTTATCACCAAATATTTCCTATTTTCACTAAAATATAGGAAAGATGAAATAAATTTTATGTGTTGACTTTTTCCCTAAGATGTTTTCATTGGATTGACTGAACAGCTGACAAAAGGACTGAAAAAAATTTTGTTTTCTTCATCATGGTGATTCTCCTGGCAAACGCTTATTATCAGAGTAGGTTTAAAATCACTTTCTACTCTATTACATTTATGTAGATGTACATTTTAATTCTGTATATTAACCTCTCTGGAATAGAACATTTCTCCCTGAAGCTCAATTCAATTACAAGCAGAAGTCACCTTACCTTGGTAAAGCGTCTGTGAGGTGTTTGAACATTTGCCATGTGTAAAGAAGGCTGACACACAGCTCTGTCACCAAGTTCCGACATTTGGGTGGACTGAGTAATGACAGATTGGCTCGCCGTGGAGAATTCCTCCTTGTGGCCTCGGCAGCAGCTGCAGGGAACTGGAAGGCAGGCCGGGAAGCCCCCCGGCGTAAACCCTGGGGAAGTGCGGGTCTGACGATCAGTGGCCCTTTAAGGAAGGGACTGCGGAGCCACAAGGGCGCTGAAGACATCTGCAGAAATTACAAGAACATTTACTAGGCTAGAACATTTCCTTTTCTGTTTTGATTTCTGAGTAAACTCTTTCGTGTTTCGCGACAGCTGTGCACGTACAGCTGTATGGAATGAACCAGGCGATCTCTTAACCCTGTGTCCAGTGTCCTCCAGTAGTAACATCTTCTCTGGCTGTTGGCTTTGATCCGGTCCAGGGAGAGCATCCGGTCCAGGGAGAGCATCCGGTCCAGGGAGAGCAGGCTCTGTCACTCCTTCCCCTGTGCCACACCTGCTCCCTTCCAGCTCCGTGGTGACCACAGTCACCCCCAGGCTGCTCTGCAGTGCTCTAACTGTCCTTTCAGGAATGAATTATCAATGGAACCTTGGAGTGTGACCTTTTGGGACTGGCTTTTTTCCCACTCAGCCTCATTTTCTGGACGTCCGACTGGCATGTGTCAGGCACCCCTCCTTAGGCGGAGCGGTGCTGCATGGTCTGGGTGTACCACAGTTTGTTTAGCCATTTGCCACTCAAGATTTGAGGCCTTTTCTTCTTCTTTTAACTATTGTAACTTAAACTCTTACAAACATTCGTGTAGCGGCTTTAATGTGTGAATATCAGGTTTTAGTTTCAGGGAACAAGTGCTCCTGACAGGAGAGGTGGGTCCTGTGGTAATTACATGGAATGTTACTTTGGGAGACTGACATCAGCGTGGGCAAGGGAGGGGGGACAGCGCTGGCATCTACATTTTTGTGTACAAATCTACATTTTAGATTTATTTATGATTTTAAAATTCACACTAGCTTAAATAACTTGTCGCCAGACATAATCCTTCCGTTAAATAAAGATTTTTCTATTTACTCTTTTTTTTTTTTTAAATTTGTTTCCATTTTATTTGAAAGGCAGAAAGAAACAGAGATACAGAGAGAGCTCTTGGGTCTGCCGGTTCACTTCCCAGATGCTCCCCTCAAGGCAGCCCCAGGTCAGGGGAAGCCCAGCTGCCTGGCCCTCGGTCTGGGTCTCGCTCCTGGGTGGAAGGGGCCCGGTACCTGCTGCCTCCCTGTGCGCATCTTCACAGGAAGCCGGGGCAGAAGCACAGGATGCCATGGCCGCCTCCCCGCCAGCAGCTCAGCACCAAAACCTTCCCTGGATTTTGTTCTTATTTTAGGGAAACACTTTTGAAAAAAAAAAAATTTACTGTGGTGACATATATGTATAATATATATGAATATATTATATATGTGTATATATAATATACACATATATAAAACTTTCCTATGGAAAGGAGGAAAGCTAGACACGTTTAAGAAGCGAGGCCTTAGCTACAATTGGATATGGAGACATGGAAAGACACGAGATAAAAAAGAAGCAAATTGAGCGTGGTTTGTTGGAGTGGAGGTGGAATCCGACGTGGGTAGAATTCTGTGGGGGATCAATGGGTTATGTTCCTATCCAAAAGCATAGTTAGTTGACAGTTCCTTGTTTATTAGATTCTCATCAGAAATGAGGCTTGGAGTTCTAAAAGAGTGTTAATTTACATTTAAATATGTTAGCTTGAGTGGAAAGCAAGTGGATGTTCTTGCTTATAAAACAGGCTTGGAAGAGGTTGTGTGCGTGCGCGTGTGTTGTGTGTGTGTGTGTGTGTGTGTGTGTGTGTGTGTGTGTGTGTGTAGCAACGCGAGCCTCCTTCTACTTGGGAACTTGGAAAAAGTATGAAAAGGTCTGTGTGAGACCCGGAATTTCGAAGCTGCAAGTATACTAAAACACATTGCGCTGTAATCTTGCAATACTGTTTAGGTAGCAATTTTTTAAAAAATAGATTAACAATGGTATACTTTTAGACAGTTTTAAATGTTGGGCATACTGTCAATCATAGGTTGGTCACCACTAGACTCCCTGATTCTTCAGGGATTGCCCCATTCTTTTCAAATACCAGGCACTTTGTATTTTTGTGTATTAATGTGTACATGCATTTTTCCTTACAACCTGGTTTTATAACCACTTACTGCTGAGGCATTTTAATCCACACCCCATCTTTAAACTTGACGTTTCAAAGGCACTCACATGTGAGTCGTAAGGTATTCTGTTGGACTAATTTTTTTTTTCTAGGAGCCTTCTCCCTTAAACTTCTAACACACTCAGCACGTGGGAACAGCAGAGCACTTCTCCCCACGGGCTTGGGAAGCTGCAGGAAATCTGTGGGGCGGATAAGGACTCAGCCCTGGGAGGGTGACCCGGCCTGCTGGTGAGTGGCCGTGAGGATTTAAGCTTTGCTTCTGACTTCAGAGCAAATGCTGCCACCTCCAAGATGCTCACCCAGCTCCCAGAAGGTCACTGCACAGATGTTCGTATCACAGCCCTGTTGTTAGTAATATTTTCTTCTGTGCTCATCAGGAACAAGTGTCTACTATTTGGCATTTGCCCATGTCCTACAAACCCTGTGGCGTGAACTCAGATAGCAAGCCTCAGTGCGGTAGTCTCAGAACTGGATTTTAGCCAATAGGATGTTCCATGTTGGCATGGTTGCTCGTGTGTCCCTACTGTGTTTGGTCACTGTCATGAATCCAGAGAATCGAATACGAGCAGGGACACATTCCCTGCTATACTATGTGGGTGTCGAGCTCAGGCCAGGAGACAGCATGGTAAGCAGCACATGCTGCCTGTCCCTGTGGGTCATGGGACTTAGCATGACCCTAGAGACGGAGCTGTAAACAGACTCTGGCACTCCATGTGATGACAGGGAGACACCAGCTGCCACGGCAGCACGGCTGGGCCATGACTGCTTACCAAGCCTGCTGGAGGGTAGACCAGGTCAAGACAGCTTGCTCACAAGAGGGAGGTCACAGGGCTGAGGGCTAGAGGCAGGACTCCAGGCTGAGGGACAAAGACCCAACACAAGGAACAGTTGAAGCCTTGCAGTGGGCCAAATTGTAAGGAGCACAGGGGCCTCTTGCAGATGGGCAAGGGCTTTTTATATGCCTGGCAGGGGGCACTTGGCCTGAATCCTGCATACAGGGGCACTTGAGGGAAGCTGCACCTGACCAGATCCGCCTTTCGGAGATGGCACTATGGCAGTGATCTGGGATGTGGACTGGAGGCCGGCAAGAAACTGGCTTGGTTTTTGCAGGTAATTGACCAGGAGAGAGCTGTTAGAGCAGCCAGGGAAGGAGAGATGCTGATGCTTGAAGGCAACTCCTCCTAAGCCAGGAGAAAAAGATCTCGGTGACTTCATAGGAGGCCGAAGGCTTCGGCCACCTTCAGCCCAAGGCTTCCGCTGTGGTGGGCACCTAGGAGCAGCTGGTGTGGAGAAGAAAGCCACTCCTGCTCTGTGTGCGCCGAGCCTGTGGCTTTTCGGTTGCTCAGATGATGGCCAAGGGCTTTGGGTCATCTCCTGTGTTCTTTGTTGCTGGTGTGGCTTTTTTTCCCTTTTAATGGCAAACTTTCTCAAGATACAAGATTTCCTTCATTACCGCCATTTGTTGTTTTTGTTGTTGAGTGATGCGAGCTTCATGCTCCTGTGCAGAGCAAGTCTTGAGAAATGTTTCCAGTTACTGAAGCAAATGACAAGGAAGGAAAGACCATTTCTGGTCCTAGCTGCCCATGCACATTTCAACAAACTAAGGCCGATTCAGTTGTGCAGAGGGACTTAAAGACACAGAGCGGCGAAACATTTCAGAGGTGGGGAACAAGGGCTTAGGTTTGTTCAGGAACTAGATGTATTCACATGACAACACAGGTTTATAATTTGTCCTCAGGTTTTAGTATACGTAGTGTGCTCTTGTATCTACTATAGTCCTTTCCGAAACATTCAGCAGCTTCTAGGTACTTGCTGGGTACTGGGGCAGCACAGACCGGAGAGGGCAGCCCCAGGAAGCTGGGGCCACCTGCCCTCATGGAGGTTACATTCTGCCTGGCAGATGGCACACCCTGAAGGCAGCTTCCTATCGGTATTCATGTCTGCATCTGCTTAATCCAATTAAGTCATCATGAGAGTGACTGACTCTCAAGTGTTAGAATAATGAGCATTTGTGCCTCCAGAGGGCACTGCCATGTTCATAGGTATGGGAGAAAGGAAGGAAGGAAGGAAGGAAGGAAGGAGGGAAGGAAGGAGGGAAGGAGGGAGGGAGGGAGGGAGGGAAGGAAGGAAGGAAGGAAGGAAGGAAGGAAGGAAGGAAGGAAGGAAGGAAGGAAGGAAGGAAGGAAAGTCGATTGACTGTATTCCAAGCTGACCCAATGGGGCTGTTGAGGAGCACAAGGAACCCAGAGGGGGCAGGCATGGACAGCCCGATTCCCCAGTGCAAGAAGATGGTTTGCTCAACAGACTGAGGTTAGGAAAGGCAGAGACTGAAAGAGCAAATTTTGAACTTTTGAAGGAAGTTGAAACCTTGTACTAAATTTACGTTTGTTTTTTGTTTTTTGTTTTTGTTTTTGTTTTTTTCCCCCGCTTTGAAATCCCCTGAGAAGCTGAACCAACAGAAGCTTTTGATTGCAAGAAGAAGATCCTGGCTCCTGGCTTCAGATTGGCTCAGCCCTGACTGTTGCAGCCACTTGGAGAGTGAATCAGCAGACAGAAGATCTTTCTCTCTGTCTCTCCTCCTCTCTATTTATCTGACTTTGCAACAAAAATAAATAAATCTTAAAGGAAGGAGAAGCAGAAGAAGTGTGCTCCCGTGTTGGGTCTCACCACTTTTTCTCCTGCAGCCCAGGGCTGCTGGGATTCCTGCTTCTGCAAAGGGCCACTTGCCAGCTGCTGTGGTTTGCGTTCAGGTTTATGTAAGTATCCTGGCTTCTCAGAGGCTGCTGCTCCTGGGGTCCACCTCAGGCCTTACTGTCCCTTTTGCTGACCACCCCCTTGATGTACCCCCAAGCCTAGACTCTGGGGTGGTGCCTTTTGCCACCTCATTCTGCTGGGCCTGCACCTCTGTAGGGGCCTCTCATCTCTCCACCAGGAACAGCTGCTGCTGGCCCCTCCCTCTCTCCTTGCAGAACCGGCTTCTTTCTGTGCCCAACTCTAAGCTTGGTCTTGGTTCATGGCTTGCATCTGTCCTCATTTCCCAGGCAGGTCTGTGTTGTTTTTAGTCAGGTCGAGTCAGTTCTATCTCCTGAATCCTTTGAAAGCTGACTCCTGCCTGTGTCTGTTTCCACCATCAGACATTTGGATGGAGCTGAGGAATCAAGGCCTCCATCCCTAAAAAGGTCCCCGTCCACTGTTTTTGTAGTTCTTAGGTGAGGTCCAGAGACTGACTGACCACAGACTTGTATTCTGAGATTTTGTAGATGAGTTTTAGTTTCCAGCCAAGCTGAGGAAGTATAGAACTTTCCAGAAATACCCCACGCTTCCATGCATGCAAAGTCTCTCCCATGATCAGCCTCTCACACCAGAGTAGTACATTTGTGACAAGTGATAAACCTACAGTGACACGTCCTTATCACCCAGAGCTGCAGTGTGCGTTAGAATCACTCTTAGTGCTGTGTGTGCATCCTGTGGAGTTAGACGAATGTGCAATGACATGGACCTGCTATTAGAGTATCAAACAGTCATTTCACTGCCCTGCAAATCCTCTGTGCTCGCTGTTCGTGCCTCCCTCTGTCACCCCTGGCAACGGTGGATCTTTTCATTCCGTAGTTCTCACCTTTCCAGAATGTCGTTTAATTGGAATCACGTACTGCGCAGAGGCTTCTCAGGTTGACTTCCTCCACTTGTTAGTGTGCGTTTGTTTTCTCTGCTTTTCCATGACTGAATAAGCTCTATTCTAAAGATTTACTTATTTATTTGAAAGAGTCACAGGGAGAGAATGGGGGACAGGGAGAGAGATCTTCCATCTGCCAGTTTACTTTCCACATAGCCAGAGTGGGTCTGATCAGGAGCCAGGAACTTCTTCTGGGTATTCAATGAGTACAGGTGCCCAAGCGTTTACATCATCCTCTGCTGCTTTCTCAGGCCATTAGTGGGGAACTGGGTGGAAATTATAACCAGGACGCAAACCAGTGTCCGTACAGGGTATGGACATTTCAGGCAATGGTTTAACTTGCTACTCCACAATACTGACCCCATAAACTCATTCTTCCTGTGGTAGTTTATAACATTCCATCCCCTCTGTACATGATGGTTTTCTTTTCCTTCCATTACAGAAAGACATCTTGATTGTTTCCACATTCTGGCTTGATGGTCAAAGCTATTAAAAACATCTATCTGCAGGTTTTTGTGTGGGCATAACATTTCAGCGCCTCCGCGTGAATGCGAAGGAGCGGAGTGTGAGCGTGAACAGTAAACGGGTGTAGAGTTTGTTAGGAGCTGCCAGACTCTTCCAAAGTGGCTGCCCCATGTCGCGTTTGCAGTGGCAGAGTGAGAGTTGCTGTTACTCCACATCCTTGGCAACAGCTGATGTTGTCAACTGTTGTGGCTTCTCATTGTCTTAATTTGCGTTTCCCTAATGACACATGATATTTTTTCATACTCTGTTTGCCCATTTCTTCTCTTTAAAAAAAATTGTTATTTTATTATAAACGCTAGACACAAGCTCTAAACTCTTAAATTTTTAACTCTACGGGAAAGCATTGTCAACAATAGAGACTTCATTGTGTAGCAAAGCTCTGGAACTTCCTAATCTGTCTTGATTGAACCTTTATGCTATGATTAGCGGGTCCCCAGTATGGTAACCACAATTCAGTGATCTGTGAATCTGGGTATCAAGGCACCTCATGCACCTGAGGGCCTGCAGTACGTGCCTTCCAAACAGCCTTATTCCAGCCAGCGCGACGCCTTCCAGGTTCCATGCTCCAGCATGTGCTGGCTTAGTGACAGTCCACTGTATGTGTCTATCACATGCTTTAATCCATTCGGCTGCAGTGTCATGTCTTGCCCGTTGTGAGTTGTTCTGCATTCAAGTGCTGTTATCCCTTGGAGATCCTGATTTCTATTCTGGATAAATACCAGAAACGGGATTGCTGCGTCAGTTTTTGAGGCATGTCTATACTCTTTCTGCATTGTGGCTACCCAATTTTGCATTCCCGTTGGTAATGAACACAATTTTCAGTTTCTTCACATCTTCACCAACACTTGTCCTTTAGGCATTTTTGAATTAGCTATCCCTAGATATCCCAACAGGTGTGGGAGATACTGGCTCTTCCTTTAGTTCCGCATTTTTTGAAAAAGGTTTTTATTTTTTATTTATTTGAATGGCAGAGTTACCAAAAGAGAGGGAGAGACAGAAGAAGATCTTCTATCCACTAGTTACTCTCCAGGTCACTGCAACAGCTGAAGCTGTGCCAGGCCAAAGCCCGGAGCCCAGAGCTTCTTCCAGATATTCCACACGGGCCCAAGCACTTGGACAGTCTTACACCGCTTTCCCAGGTACATTAACAAGGACCTGGGTCAGAAGTGGGGCAGCCAGATCAGAGCCCGTAGGAAATGTTGCCGTCCCACACAGTGGCTTAAGCCATAGCACAGGTATGTCACAGTGCCAGTCCCCAACTTCTGCGTTTCTCTGACGATCACAGCTGGGCATCTTCTTAAACACATGTTGGCCATTTAAAAAAAATATATGTTTATTTATTATTATTGAAAAATCAGATATACGGAGAGGAAAAGAGACAGAGAGAAAGATCTTCTATCTGCTGATCCACTTCCCAAGCAGCTGCAACAGCCAGCACTGAGCTGATCCAAAGCCAGGAACCAGGAGCTTCTTCTGGGTTTCCCATGTGATTGCAGGGTCCCAAGGCTTTGGGCCAGCCTCAGCTGCTTTCCCAGGCCACAAGTCTAGAGCTGGATGGGAAATGGGGCTGCTGGGACGGGAACCAGCACCCTTTTGGGATCCCACTGTGTGCAAGGCGAAGACTTTAGCCACTACACTACTGAGCCGGACCCATGTTAGCCATTTTGTGTGTGTGTGAGTGTGTGTGTGTTCCTTAGAGAAATATATATTCAAGTTTTCAGCAAATTTTTAAAAATACTTTATTTTTTTGATGGAGACAGAGTGTTCCCTTCTAGCGGTCTGCTCCTTAAGTGCCCATGATGGTCAAGGGTGACCAAACCAAAGGAAGAAGCCCAGAACGTAAGTCAGGCCCACCCTGGTTCACGGAAGCAAAGGTCCTTGACCCATCAGACATTGCCTCTACAGGGAGTGAGTTAGCCTTAAGCCGCTGAAGATCAGAGCCAGGATTTGGATCCAAGTACTCTCAGACGAAATTTTGGTGTCCCAAGCAGTGTCTTCTCTATTGTGTCCAACACCTGCTCCTAGTCCATTTTTATTTAAACGATTGTTTTTATCTGAAAGGCCGATTTTACAACAAGGAGAGATAGAGAAGCTCTTCCATCTGCTGGTTTATTTCCCATGTGGATGCAGCAGTTGGAGCTGAGCTGATCCAAAGCTGAAAACCGCTAGCTATTCCCAAACTTTCAAGTGAATGAAAGGTCCCAAGCCGGGACATCCTCCACTGCTTTCCCAGGCCATTAGCAGGGAGCTGGATTGAAACAGCCAGGATACTAGCTAGCATCCATAAGGGATGCCAGTGCCATGGAGTGGAGGATTAGCTTGCAGTGCCACCATGTTGACCCCAGTTAGTCCGTTTTTTTACCCAGCTAATTAGGTTCTTTAGCTATTGAGTTGTAGGTGTAGGAATGCCTGTGTGTTTCTGAAATTAACCTCTTATGTAACGTGGTGTATAAATATTTTTTTTCAGTCCTTATGCTTTTACTCTTGATTGTTACCTTCACGGAAAAAACCTTTGCAATTTAATGTGGTCCCATTATCTGTTTTTGCTTTTATTGCCTGTGCTGTTGTTGTCACGTCCATGGAATCATCGCCAAGACTGGCATCACATAACTTTTTCTTGAAGTTTTCTTCTGGTAGATGTATAGGTTAGGACTTTTATTAGAATCTTTACTCCCTTTGAGACCATTGTTGTGTATGACGTCAGGGAAGGATCAATATTTCATTCTTGTTTGCGTAGACAGGTAGCTTTCCCAGCACTGTTATTGAACAGACTACTGTTATCATCATGTATTCTTGGCTCCTTCATTGAATATTAGTTGACTCTACAGCTCATTGTGAGATGATTTGTATCTGTATAATTTTCTTTGATGAGGTGTCTGTTAATGTCTTTGACCTTTTTTTAAAATAAAAATATTATTTATTTTATTGGGAAGGCATATTACACAGAGAGAAAGAAATAAAGAGAGAAAGATCTTCCATCTGCTGATTCACTCCCCAAGTGGCTGCAACAGCTGGAGCTGAGCCATTCTGATGCCAGCAACCAGGCACTTTTTCTGGGTGCAGGGTTCCAAGACTTTGAACTGTCCTCTAACTGCTTTCCCAGACCACAGGCAGGGAACTGGATGAGAAGTGGAGCAGCTGGGACATGAACTGGTACCCACATTGGATCCTGGTGCTTACAAGGCAAGGATTTAGCCTCCAAAGCTGTCATGCTGGGCTCGACCCCAGCGTTTTTTGTTTTTTTTCTTTTTTTTTTTTAATTGGAGTGCTTAGTTTTGTTGAGATTTAGAAGTTCTTTATTTTAGATAATAGCTCTTTATTATTTTTTCTTTTCAGACTTTAAAAAATATATGTAATAAGTTTGTCATTATTAACAAAATAACATGTTGGTATTTTAATTGAGATTACATTGAATTTCTTAGTTTCAAAATAGCATCTTGACCATATTGTGTCTTCCTGCCATGTATATGGAATAGCTCTCCATTTAATTAGCTTTGATTAGCTCTTCACTTACTTCTTTTGTCAGAATTTTGTATTTTTCCTTATATACATTTTGTACAGAATTTGTTAGATTATGCATATGTTTTTTATTTTGGGAGAATCTGTGATAAATGGAATTGTGTTTCAATTTCAAATTATAACTGTTCATTATTGGTATATCAGAAACCAATTGACCTTTGTATATTAACCCTATATCCTGCAGCCTTACCTTGCTATAATTTTTGTTACTCTTATATTTATTCTTTCTTATTCTTGCTTTGGATTTAATTTATTCTTCTTTTTCTAGCTTCCTAAAGTGGGAATTTAGGGTAGTTCTTTAAAAATCTACTTTTCTAATATATTTATTCAATAGTATAAATTTTTCTCTAAGAAAAAATTGCATTCTACGAATTTTGTAAGCTATGTTTTCATTTTCATTTCATTCAAAATGCTTTCAAGTTTCCTATATTTCTTCTCTGACCCATGTGCTATCTAGAAATGAATTGCTTTCATCCTCAGATACTTGAAAACTTTCTAGGTATCTTTCTGTGAATGATTTCTAGTTGAATCCATTGTTTTCTGAGAGCAGATTCTCCATTATTCTGATGTATTTTATGGCCCAGGATGTGTTCTGTGTTGATGGGTGTTCCGCATCAGCGTGGGAAGGGTCTGTGTTGCGCTCTTACTGGGTAAAGCAGTCTATAGGTGTCTATATTCTATTGACTGATGGTGGTGTTGAGTTCAACTTTGCCCTCGCTGATTGTATGCCTGCTGCATCAGTCTATTTGTGACAGAGAGATATTGACGCCTCCAGCTATAGAATAGCGAACTCCTCTGTTTCTCTTTGTGGTCTGTCAATTTTTGCATCACATATTTTTGGTACTCTTTTTGTTACATACATACATGTGAAAGATTATTATGCCTTCCTGGAGAACTGACGCTTTAATCGTTGTGTAATGCTTCTGTTTACAGCTTTGCTTTCCCTGAAATTTACTCCATCTGAAACTAATGCAGCTACATCTGTTTTCTTTTGATTGGCATTAGCATGGTACATTTTTTATCCATCCATTTACTTTGTGAAAGAGACAGATGGAGCTTCCATCCAGTGACTCACCTTCTGGCACCCGCAATGACTGCCAGCTTGGGGCGAAGCAATGAGGCAGGAATTCAATCCAGATCTCCCACGTGGGTGGCAGGAACCAGATCACTTGCACAGTCATCCCTGCCTCCTAGGTCTGCATTCACGGGAAGCTGGAGTCAGGAGGCAGAGCCTGTAACATTGATGCCAGACTTGGGCATCGTATCTGCTCACTTAAATGCCGCCTCCTGTGAGCCACCCCAACCCCCTTTTAAAGTTACTTCTTTATTTGAAAAGCAGAGTGAGGTAGCAATAGTAAAGGAAAGAGACAAAGGGATCCCCATCTGCCAGCTTACTTCTCTAATGGCTACAACAGATGGGTTGGGCCAGGCCAAAGTCATGTGCCAAGAATTCCAACCAGAGCTCTTGCATGGAAGTAGGGACTCTGCTGCTTCCAACGCACATGAGCAGGAAGCCAGATCAGAAGCAGAGTAGCCAGACTCCAACTAGCACTCTAACGTGGGAGGCCCCTGAACCTGTGGCATCACAAGTTCAATTCCCTACAGGCTCTTTTCTTTCTTTCTGTTTTTAAAGACTTATTTTTATTGGAAAGACAGATATACAGCAAGAAAGATCTTCCATCTGCTGACTCACTCCCCAAGTGGCCACAATGGCCGGAGCTAAACCATCCTGGAGCCAGGAGCCTCTTCCAGGTCTCCCTCTCAGGTGCAGGATCCCAAGGCTTTGGGTTTTCCTTGACTTCTTTCCCAGACCATAAGCATGGAGCTGGATGGGAAGTGGGGCTGCTGGGACACGACCTGACACCTCTATGGGATCCCAACGCATGTAAGGCCAGGGCTTTAGCTGTTAGGCTACCACACTGGGCCCTACAGGCCCTTTTCATAAGTGTGTGCCATCACCTGATAGAGCTCCAGGGAAGTAAGCCATGCCATAAAAATGTGCAAGCTCTCACATTGAGACTCAGTCCCCCACAGTTTTCCTACTCTGGCCCTGATTCCTGCTGCAGTTTCTGATCATATAAATTGCTCTCTATATCTGTTCGTCTGCCCAATTTGTCTGGGCAGGGGGCAGCACTTAACTCTTTAACCTCACTCTTGCTTACTTGGGAGCAGTTGTTGGTTTTTCAGGGAGTTTCAATTTTCACTTGTAGTTCAGATGGAAAGACAATGCCCACGCTCTTTACATGCCAGTCTGGAAACTAGAAGTCCGCAGACATTTTCTATCAATATGACAACAGCAAAGCAGAGACTTTCAGAGCTATTTGACATTGCACAACACCCAGTGTACACTTCTGGTCCGTCGCTGCAGATAGGAGAGGCATGGAACCAGGAAATGATCAAGAAAATGTTGATTTGGGCTGGACACTATACGAAGCGAAAGTAAGGTGATAAAGGGTAGTGATGGCTGGGTGGGGGGAAGTAGCTTCCTGGGGTGCAGGCAGCTTTGCTGGGATTCCTGTCCGAGTGGGAAGTTCTGAAGCAAGGGTTAGCCAAGCTTTTCTATTAAAACAAAAACAGAATATTCTGGACGTTGTGGACCAGTCCATCCCTGTCACAACTGCTTTGTGACTGCAGCATAATATCAGCCACAGACAAGTGGTGGGACCTCGTTCTAGAGGAGCTTTCACGAAAGTGTTCCAAATAATGTTTACAGAACAGGATGCAGACTGTCAGTTTGCCAGCACACCCTCTAAAGGACACAGAATGTCCTCTGAGACCTTGCAAGGTTCATCTGTGGACTTTCTAAATGCCCACATCTCAACGCCCCAAAACAATCCGGATGATTTGGGCATACTTGCCAGTCAGCTGTTGCAACTTAAACTGTGGCAGAATCCATCCCTACCATACTTTTAAGAGTGTTTATGAAATCATTAACCTGACCTTTATGAGACAGACACAAAAGTTTCTCATAGTGAATTCCTTGAGGGCCTGAAACTTGAGTTTTGGCAGGGTTTGGGTGTTTGCGACCTGGAGAGGAAAGGGTGCCTGGTCGTGAGGATTTGAAGATAGTCCCATCTGTGCTCCGTACTTCAGAGATTACAGGGGCGAGGATGGGGAACATGAAGCCTCCTAATACTTCTGAGTTCTTCCAGAGTGCAAGTAGTGTAGCCATGTGTCAGGTTAGGCCAGTAGACATTATTGGCCAGCAAGCCTGTTTCTATGGTAATATCATCTAGAGAATGGCCAAACTGAGCGGCCATGTACAATTCATTAACCTAAAGAAACAGAGTCACTAGAGCCCTGTCGTAATTAGCACTGGGGGAACAGAAGAAGCAGGCTTGGTAACAGTGTGTATAGCCCTTAGTCACATCTCTGCCTCCACTGGGCCCTTGGAGGTCGTTTGCCACTCTGTCCCCATGGCCACCCATCAGGACAGCCTGATTTGTTGGCCACCTTGTAGGGAAGCTGGCTCCAGGGGATCCATGAGGCTGGAACTCTGGCTTTGTCGTTTTGGTCTTGTAGTGTGCAAGGCCACTAGAACAGGATGGCGTCTGCCCAGCAGCCTCCATGCTCAGGTGCAGACGGCCTGTGCGTGACGGCCTTCAGCAGGCTGCCTCCCTGAACATTTCCAGTGCTCTGGTTTTCTTACATTGAGTCTCTAATTACCCTCAAGAAAAGTTGATGTTTCTCATTTGTCTGTCAGCCAAACAACTTGTGAATTTAGTTTCAGTTCAACCATGCGTGGAATACCTACTCTGTCTTTGCAATGTAAAATTGACTAAAGGTGGCGTAGAATCCTTGTCTAAATCATACGCAGTCACCTAAGTCAGCTTTGTTCCCCGCCCCTTCTCCTAGGGCTGCCGTATTTGTGAATGAGCAGTTTTATGTCCCCTTTTCTTAGCGCTTTGGATATTTACCTTTTCATTTTGAAAGTCCATTTGAACAAGTTTATTTTCAATTTTGAGGAACACTCATTCATCTTAGTTCATTCTAATGTTATGTGCTTTTAAACTGAATTGTTTACTGTGGATTTTGTTATTGGCCTATTTTATTTGTCATTTTATGGAATACATATTTTCAGTGGAGACACTCGGGCTAAGCTGTATTTATTTATACCGCAGTACATTAACCATAAAACTATCTAACTAGAGTATAACCACAGTCTTCTGGAATCCTCGGGGAGTGGGTTGTTCAAGAGACCCAAGTTTTAAGAAGTAGCGTTAACTTTTGTGATGGCAGTCTTCCCAGCATGGACCATACCTTCCTCGTTTATGCTGATAATAGCTCATACTTACTCGTGAGAGTTGAGCCGCTGAACTCGGTCCCCCTGAAAAGACTGAGGTTTTTGTTCTGTTCTGCCTTGTCTGGGTCGTCTCGGGTGGTGCACGGCATGTGAGTTTCGTTTCTAATTCTTGTGGGCATTTCCTTACACATTTCTGTTCCCTCGGTCACTGTCGGCTATAGTTCTCCATCTACCCCCGCTCTTATCACTGCTTTTATGCCTCTGTGGGCTTGTAGACCAAGTAAAGGAGCTTGTTAGGATAGGGCCAGTGTTTGAAGAGCTTCCAGAGCCTTCCTGCGGACTGCATGCGCAGCTCTGCACTGATGGACCAGCCATTCTTGTCTCCAAGAAACCTGCTTGACCAGCATGTCAGTGTTCTCTGTATTAGCCAGTTAGGTGGTGTGATGCGGGCATCTGTTTCGCCCTTTCCCCGTAACGCCCTTTGCAGCTTGGCCAGCACCAGCATGGCTGTGGGCCTCAGATCTAAGACATAAGGGAGGTAGTTCCACACACTGAGAGGACCAGGTCTTACAGCAGGCCTCCTTTTATTTATTTATTTTTTTATGTAGTTTCATTTGGAAATCAGTTTTTACACAGAAAGAAGGAAATACAGCAACGAGGTCCTCCATCTTCTGGTTCAAATGGCCGCAAGGGCCAGCCAGATGTGCACCGTTCCAAAGCTGGGATCCGGGAAATGTTTCTTGGGCCCCACATGGGTACAGGTGCCCAAGCACGTGGACCATCCTCTGCTGCTCTCCTAGGCCATTAACAGGGAGCTGGATCCGAAGAGGAGCTGCTGAGCCTCGAGCTGTTGTCCATTTGGAGCACTGGTACCCAAGTGGAGCCTTAACTCTGTTATACCACGGTGCCAGCCCCATTTAAAAAAATTTTTAAATAAACCTTAAACATGTTCCTTTGGCTTATAATTTATTGGTACTAAAAATAAAACTTTAGTTGAGGAAAAGAAAAGCATTTCTATTTAAAACCTAGAGTCCTTAATGTGATACTATCACTTTGTGTTACATGCATAATTATGGATGTGTTACATTCCTTTTCTGCTTCAGGTGCTTCGCACAGTACTGATGAGAATTGCTTGCTGAAAGGTGCTGGCAGCTGGACATTAGGCTGGAAGCCCTGGGCATCTTAAATTGGCGCACTGCTTCACCTTCCCCAGCGCTTCCATCATCATTCGACATTGCTGCTGCAGAGCCGCAGCAGCATCATAGGGTCCCTCGCGTGGCCGGGACGCCAGAGGTGCCGAACTGCGGAATTACTCATCCAAAGACTCGCTACTCTCAGCTCTCAAGACTGAGCCCAGATCCTCGCCTTCCAAGACCCGTGGGGTTCCTCCCTGCCTCTGAGTGTGCAGGTCGGGGCTGCCAACAGCCAGAGGACATGGAGTGCCAGGCCACCCAGAGAAACAGAAGGGCGCTTGCTGACAGGGCACGTGACCCTGAGAGTTCAATACTTCGCCATCCTGTCAACTGACGTCCTGAAGCTGCCGCGGCCAGCAGGCACACTGCCCACTTGGGGTTTGACGACCGGCACCAACTGGAAGCAGGTGCACTGGCCAGGGGCCCCACCCCTGTATGGAATGGCACTGAAGATGACCGTGATGGTGTCCAGTGTCTCTAGGGAACTTAGTCTGGTTGTGTTTCTCTGTGTTAAGGAAGCACATTCATAGTCAGTGAAATTACTGTTTTTGCAAACACCAATGTGTTTGGGAATAAATTCTGATCCATTTCTTAGTACAAATAATATCTATTCCACTGTTATCAAAAGCACGCATTTTATTTTTTATGTTTAGGTTTTAAAATGATGTGCTTTTTTGGAGGGGGCTGGTCAAAGCATTTGGCAGAAACTAATTGCATTACTGGATTTAACTTGTAACTTATAAATTCTGTTTGTGACTTACTGTTTTAAGAATTGTTGATCATGTGTTATATAAAGCCAATGGTTTGCGCCAACTCTTAACATATTCCATATAGATTAATAAATAATTATTAAAAATTGTGCTTTTCATTTTTCTGTCTGTGTGTGTTTTGCCCGTAGACCAGAGGTTGCTTTCTGAGAAGCCAACTGAAACCTGGAATTCTAAAATGTCCTCATTATCCAGTTTAGTCCAAAAAAAAAAAAAAATCAAACATTTAGTCTGAACTATTTATATCAACTGACTACTGCTATCAAGTTAATCCTATAATGAAATTCACTTCTCAAAGATGTTACTGAAATCTTAAAAAAAAAAATTAAAGGTTTAAACCTACAGATTGGTATGGAGATGATTAAATTTTCCCTATTTCTTTCCCCTGTCTCCCAGAGTGATTGATTTCACTTTGTGTGTCTTACTCCGTGAGCCGTAATGCTTCTGCTGAGATGCCTAATTCAGTGAAACCTGTTTCGGGGATCATCTCCGTTAGATAGACAGCTGCCGCAAAGACTTTCACTCTCCGAGCGTGGATTTTAGATTATGGCCAATCAAGGCCCAGCCCTGGAAGAACACCTGTCAGAGGCGTTTTTCTACAAGGAGATGGTTTCTTTAATCGGATTTCATTGTGCTTCAGAGAAAGGTTCCTTCTAAAATGTGGCATCTGCTTTTATGATTCATCCTTTTCAGCTGAAACTCCCAATTTGGAGCTTATTTATGACATTGTTTAATGGTGAAACGAGAAACCGCAACAAAGTGCTTAAAAAGGAAGGACTTTCCCAGACTTGGAGTTTGTAACTTTCCCTTGTGAAAAGGAAATCCAGAAATTAACTTCTCAACTCTTGTGTGTGACCATGATTAACGATAAGAATGATGCTGCATTTGGAAAGGAGCAAAGTTTGAAAATGTTTAAACTAAATTGCAAAAATATGCAAGGCAACCCGGGGAACTTTGCTACGTTGGAATTAGTTGCGTTTATCTCTGAACAGTGCCAACTGTTATTGGTTCTGACTGGTGTTTAGAGAAACGGAACTTGACTTTGAACTCGGCTCTAATTAGAGGCCCTGTTAAGTACATGAAACACAGGTACTTTCTCGGCAGAGTATATTGAGTGTAACTATTAGAAGACAAACTTCATTTTGCAAACTGTAATTTAACGGTATAACAGTATGCAGACCAGAATATCAGTTAATTTTCAAAACATTTTATTCTACACCAATTAGCTCAGGTCCTGGAGGGCAGAATGACAAGAGGTTACTCGTTCACTATGTATTTAATTAATTGAAAAATGCTCAAATTGCTTTTACAGTTGTTATTAAAAAGTAGAATCAGTGTTGCCAGTGCTCAACCATAATTGGAACCCCAGGGAATTAAATATTTAGCATTAGTAATGTAACAGCACTTAGGACACAAATTTCTATTTTCGTAATGAAAGCTATACACTGTGAGTGCAAGCGGCTGAAACGACAGCTGTGACAAGTGAAACGGCCTGGGATATTTCAATAAGACACCTCATTGGACAGCAAGTCTTACCACATTACTCGTTTGTAAAGGATCTGCAAGTTTAATTCCCAGTAGAAGCCCGTTACCCAAGTATTTAGATTTCTAATTGCATGCAGGATGAAGAGTTGGGCAAATGGGGCAAATGTCTTGCCATAAGTGGCTGAAATGTATGGTGCTTTCTAAATAATCCTATATAAGTTCATGCCTTTGTCAATTTAAAAATAGAGGGTCTGTCAGGGACTAAAGATCTTGTTTGTTTTAAGTTTAATTACATTTTAAGCATAAATGCTTCCAGGGCCACAGCGAGAAAAAGTTGGAGATGGGGCTCATTAGAGCTGCCGTGGTAGACGGCCAGAGAGCCTAAGGGATTCGCTCTAAATTAACTGGATAAAAGTACTCAGTAAGGATGTAGTTGATGGCTGAGCTGTTCTTAAAACCCAGTGACAGAGCTGTCTCTCAGCCCTGTTTTCATTCTAAACAGGCCCTGTAGACTTTAACCAGCTGCCTCTTTCCACAGTTCAACTTGTCAAAATGTATTATATTACTGCACTAATAGATAGTATTAAAGGGTGTTTGACTTCATTTCTCGTTTTCAGAGGAGATCAGGTTGGTAAACATGATCCACTTAGGTTGGCCTCAATTTATGTCACGTAAGGAATATTGAAGGTCTGTGGTTGAAATCTACAAATATAGTTTTCTCGGAGATGTAAAACTTATACACTATATACAATGGAACCAGCTGATACGGACTACCATAGAATTTTTGTTTCGGCAACATATGACTTTGACAGTTTCATCCTGTGTTCAAGGTGTTTGGAAACCCCAGAGCTAAACTCACACTCTTTGAAGCAAGACTTGACAAATCCCTTTGCCAATCATTTTATCTTTCCTTGGAAAGAAGAAACTTGTAGTATCACTTGATTTCACTAATTGTCTCGTTCGCCTTTTTTGGGAATTCTGTGCGTGAATATTGTTTTCGTGGGTTTTTAAGAGTGTATATCCACTTTAAAAGGAGGAAGAAAAGAGAAATGGAATTCTTTTGGTAAACTTTCCTCCAGTCCCATGTCTCTGCCCTCATGGTCACCTTTGATGACACTAGGAAGGAGCCTTGTAACGTTTCTGAGCTTCTTGTACCTGAGGGCATATGAACATATATTTACACCTGTGTCGTACATACAATATATCTAAAGTACATTATTCAGATCGTTGCAGACAAGTCTCTGACTTGACATTTTTTCCTCATTTCATTATTTTCTTATTTTGGTGCCCTGAATCACTTTTATCCCTTTTAATAGTTTTCGTTATTCCATATTTTGGAGGGACAAAATTTACTTGCTGCGTACAGACATCACTGAAGGTCACCTCCAGTTTTGCTGTGGCACACAGTGTTACAGTGCTGAGTGTGCATGAGTGTGAGTTTGCAGCATGCGAATGCACATCTTTGTGCATATGTCTTAAAGTGTTGACCTACTGTCTACTCGTTACTCTGTGTCAAGCATTATTCATAACACTGTATGTCTATTAGCATAATAACTTCCGTAATTTGATAGTTAAAATGTAAGAAGTGTTGCTATCTTTCTTTTCCATATAGATAAGAAACTAAGCCATAAAGAATTAACGTGCCCTAGACCACACGGTGAGTAGTCAGCAGAGGAAGGATTCAAACCCAGGAGATTTGGCGTGGTGGAGTCTGAGCTTTTAACCAGTTGAGTGTGCCTGGAGAATACTCTGCATTGCCTTGTAGTTTATTTTTCTTGATTAATGTATTTGGGTGTGATTTTTACATATTTATTATCATTGCATTTCTTCCTCTGGGATTTGACCTGTTCATGTGTTTTGCTCATTTTCCTATAGAGTTGCCTTCCCGTTAAGGTGCCAAAGCTCTCATTATGCTTATTCATCTTTGTTGTGCTTAATATGATGCTTTTTCAAAGCCTGATTTTTATTTTGTTTTATTTTAATATTAATCATATTTTGCTTTGTGGACTGGAGTCTATGCAGAGCCTTTCGTCACCCAAGGTTATAAGTGTGTTTTTCTACAATGCTTTTTCTACCATTTTTAATTTTTTAAAAGATTTTTTTTTTAATTTTTGTTGTAAAGCCAGATATACCGAGAGAAGGAGATACAGAAAGAAAGATCTGCTGTCCACTGGCGTTCTCCCCAAGTGGCCTCAATGGCTGTAGCTAAGCTGATCCAAAGCCAGGATCCAGAAGTTTCTTCCGGGTCTTCCAAGAACGTGCAAGGTCCAAAAGCTTTGGGCCATCCTCATCTGCTTTCCCAGGCCAGAAGCAGAGAGCTAGAAGGGAAGCAGGACTGCCAGGACAAGAACCGGTGCCCGTACAGGATCCTGGTGCATACTAGGTGAGGATTAAATGACCCAATTTTTGTATTTGACTAATTCCATATGCTCTACCCAATCCATTACAGACTTAACTTTTCCAGTTATTTAAAGGGTTCTGAAAAAGTTCATGGGAAATACACATAAAAACAAGCAAACATGTATTTCAAAAATTTTCTGAATTGACTTTTGAAGTGTCCTTGTATATATCAAATAATAATGATTCTCCTTTAGTTCATTTTTATTTTTCAAGGAACTCTCTTAAAGAGTTTTTTCCTTCTTTAGTTCGGATTTATTGTTTTCTTGCTTTCTCACCAGGCTGTCATCCACTTTATCTTTTCCTAAGCTGGACTACCTCTTCTATCAGTTTTAAATTTTTCTTGTTTCTTTTTCATGGAGCACATCCTACCATAATTTTTCTGAAGAATCAAACGTGAAGCACTGTAGGTATCACACTTTCCAAGACCTGTATCTTATAATCTGATTGTTCTTGTTTTAGAATAGCCTGTTCTTATTTCATAAATATGGTATCTCCTTTACTTTTCTGAAGTTATTAATAGTTTGATTTTGAAACACTAGTTCCTCTGTCAGTTCCCTCCAATTCTCATTATTTTCTTTAGAATTTTATCTTTCATAATAGGGGATATTCTCAAGTGTCTTGTGATCACTATAATATGTTGTAGTGGTTAGGTGAAGATGTTACCCAAAAGCTGAATGGAGGCGTTGTGTCCACGTGGAGTGGTTGGCAGATGATTTCCACTGCAGGAAGTACCTGGGGGAAAGCCAGTGTTGCTGCAAGGAATTCTCACTGTTTAGGGTCTGGGAATCTGTCTCCCTCTAGATTTGGACCTCAGTGGAAGAATTATCTCATCTCCTAATTAGGAGGCATCACTTAGTTTCTAGTGTTCTGGAAGCGAGACCAAAGATGAGAACTCTCTCTCTCTTTGCTGTGCTCCTTTCTAAATGCTGGGTCTGGCTGCAAGCCTTCTCTGGGTCTGGTATCTCTAAATTTGCTTCCTTTCATTCTGTTTCTCCTGCAGCTATTTGCCTGATGTGTAAGAGAGGGGGAGAGGGAAGGGTGTTGTGGGAAGGGTTCTGATGACTCTGTACAGCTACTTTCCACCTCTGTGTTGGCCCTCTGTCCCCCATTCTACATCCTTCCTGACACCTCCAATCCCTGAGACTTCTTCAGGTGCCAAGGTTTCATTATCATCACTCAGCTCCCCCAAATTTAGACTTAATCCCTTCAAGCTAATTGATTAGCTTCTCTACCCACTAGTGATTTCTAGGGTGATTATGACTTCCTTTGAAATTTATTTGATCTCTCACAGACAGTTAATATCTTCATCCATTGTATGCTTACAGTCTTCACAATTCTTCATGTCATGCTTTGGATTTGCCTCCTAAACTTAGGTAGGACCTTAAACCTCAAAGCTGTACCTGAATGGTGCTAAGAGGGTGTGAATTTGATCTGATTGTGAGGAGGAGGAGAGCTGGTGGGAGGTTCTTGGGCCATGGGGAGACTTACCTTTGGAAGGCAGGTCTCACAAGAAGGTTGGTTGTGGAAAAACCAAGTCGTACTCAGCTATCCACCCTGCTTCCTGGTTGACCCGGGGCTTCTCTCTCTCTCTGCATGTACTTCACCATTGTCAGCCATCAAACCAATGAGGCCACCTGACCTTGGACTTGAACTTCCAGAGCTGTTAGGTGAATAAACCTTTTGTCTTTGTAACATTGCTTCAGATAGTTCATGGCAGTAACCTAAGGCTGATCAATATGCTGTGTGATAACTTTAGGGATGTTAGGCAAGAGGAGACTCAATGTACCTAGTGCATTCTCCGTGGGTAATTTTCAATTAGACACCCTCCATCTGCTTTCCACTCTTCAGAAAGGCCTTTGCTCTCCGATTGGTTGAGCTTCCTCTGCTACTCTGTAGCACAGCCATCCAAATGTGTGTCTTATCCTTTAGTTTGTTTTGTAAGTCTGCCATGCTTTCCTATCCATGCCAGGATAATGTATCCAAACAGTATAAAATATTTCAAAAAAACCTTTTTGCTTTGAAAATTGTTTATTGTAAATTTGCTAGGATAGTGCAGTGAATTTTGTAGTCTGAACCTTGAGTCAGTTGGTGAACTCTTTACATTTTGTTACATTTGTTTTCTGTCTCATACAGATCTAGTGAACAGCTATCCCAAAATACATGTGTAATGCAAATATCAAATTCAAGAAATGTGAGGCTGATACAATGCTACTGTCTAGTCAGCTCATATTCAGAGTTTATTCTTTGTACAATATTTTTCTTATATATTATTTTTTTCTAATGCATGAACCAGTGGAGGCTCACTCTTTTCATTTGCTTTTTTCTTTAATCTGGAGCAGTCTTATGGTTATTGTTAATTTTCCTTGATGCTACCATTTATAATGAGTCCAGGCTAGCTATTTTGTAGAATCTTCTTCCAGTTGGGTTTCTGTGATATTTCCTTGGGATTATATACAAGAAAACCCCCAAAGTGGCTTGGGTTTTTCTCTCAAGAGCAAATAATATTCCTTTGTTTTAAATTTGGTGCTACTAGCTTCTACCCCTGGCATCTATTAAGTGTGGCTACTGTGAAGTTTTCTCTTCCTAAAGGGTAATAAGTCTGTGGATACACACTTGCATTCTGTGTGAATATCAAAGGTAAAACAATCCAATTGGTTTAAATTCAAATAGGGCCATATAATTTGTATTGAGTCTGGAGTTCCAAATTATGTTGGTAGTAGTTAAGATGATTACAAGTTTGCTTCACAGTTACAATGTTGCTTGGGATGCCTACGACCCATATTGCAGTGCCTGGGTTCAAGTTCCAGCTCCGTTTCTGCTCCAACTCCCAGCTGTTGTGCACCCTGGAAGGCAGCAGAGGTTGGTGTCATTTGTTGGTCCCTACCGTCCATGTAGGAGACAAGGATTAGCCCCCAGCTCCAACTATGACAGGCATTTAGCAAGCAAACCAGCAGATGAAAGATCTCAGTCACCCTCGCTCTTACCCTTTGCCCCCACTCCTCTCTTTTTCTCTGTGCCTTTCAAATAAAATACATTCAAGAAATTTTTTTAATGTGGTAGGTGATTGTGATACACATATAGTGGAGTCCTACTGGGGAAATAATACTAAACAGGTCTTTCCTAATTAACTGTCTGCAATTACCTAAATGGGTTAACTCCTTGAGAATGGTCTCTTTTTGTCACCTACTCAAGGAGTCCCTTTCTCAGGCAATACGACGATTTCTGACAGAGATTTCTGACAGAGTCATGCTGACCTTGGAGGTGAGAAATTAGAGGGCTCTCAGTCAGGGATTTAAGTAGTCATCTAGGATCAGATAGGGAAGAGAAATAGCAGATCTGGAAGATCATGAATTGGTCTGATGGTTATGAATGTGTAAGTTTATAGGGGTAAAAGTTTAGCAGAAAAAGATGAAAGCAGTTCAGCATCAGGCCCAATGAAATGCGTTTGGCAAAACCACCTCAGAGGACACGGTGTAGAAGTGCATGAGAAGTGCAGGAAAATCAATGTGTCCAGGGGAGATAGGGTAGGTTCCAAGAAAATGCTCTAAGTGGAATGAAATCCTGTCCAAGAGTCTTGATTGGATCCTATTGGCTTGAAGATGAATAGTGTAGCCCAGGAAGTAAGGGAAGTCCTGTAACTTAAAGAAATGCAATATATATATTTTTTTAGGTCTCTCCTATGTGAAGAACATACAGCTTGGCTGTGTTTGTGTATCCTTCTGGGTAGCACCAAGCAATGCCTTCATGATAGTGGCAAAACATATACATGGTCAGACTCATCATCTTTCCAGGGGCACACATCCAAGAGGAAGCATATGCCCCTACCCACTCCCCTTGGCATAATTCTGGTGTTCCTAGCCTGTGTTCAGCCTCATGGCCATTGCAAGGTGCTTAAATGTCTCAGGAGAAAATTCATCTCTTTGGAAAGCATTGCTCTTAGGGTGCTGGATATGCAACAAGTAGGTGTTGAATAAATGCATACCCAGTACAAGGGCAGGGTGGCCTTGAAGGATGCATTCAGAGACAGAGACTCACAATGTGCTGGTTGGCTCAGCATGATGAGCACCAATAGCTGGTAGTAAGCCCTTTGTCCTGTTACTTTTTTGAACTTAATCTGTGTCTAGTAAAAGGAGCCAATGGTACTATACATCTTAATCCTCTATCACTAGCACCAAGCTTGGAATTTCTGTACCTATTAATAGTTTGAATTCCAAGGAAAGGGGTCATGTAGGGCCTGTCTGTAGACAAAGCACATTGATTTGTGATGTTAATAATGACTCACATTTACCTTTTGCCCAGCACTTTGCTACTTGTGTGTAAAATGCCATATTTCATTGAGTTCCCATAGAGGGGTAGATTATTGTTATAGGTGAGGAAAGCAAGGCTTAGGGAAGACGGGTTGTCCCTCAAGTTCATGCAATCTGTGGATGGGAGACCTGGGTCTTAGACCTAGCTCTGCTTGCTGCCAAAACTCGTGCTAGAACAGTTGTCAGGACCAGTGCACCATTTCATCCTCAGGGATCATGGCATCTCAGCAGAGGACCCGCTCATAGCAATCATCTATCTGGTTCAACTCCCGCTGACATGGAGGAGAAAACAGAAGCCTAACATTTCCAACTACCCATCACTTGAGCCTGAGCTGTTGTCATGCTGCCTGAGATCATCATGGGAAACAGTAGGACTAAAATTTGCAGCTTACCAAGGCGAAGCAAGCACAAAAGTGCACCACAAATTACTTTTGCCAAATGCACATATAGCCCCTTGCCTCTCAGGGCAGAGGGGTCTGGATGTTGGAGTAACTTAAGCATGTCCTGTGCTTAGCCTGAGAATGAGATCTGGAGGAGGAACCTCCTGATATGTATTTCTTTCTGAGTTGCAATTAGCTTAAGACAATTCATATTCCAGTGGTCAACTTTGCCGATCCCCTGTGCTCTGCCTAAATACAACACTCTCATTGCCTGAGGTTGCTGACTCAAAGAACCACTTGGAATAAAAACAGCAGAGCATGGCTCTGGGACATTTTCAACTCAAATCACAGGGCATTTCTTCCCCAACCTTCTCTTCCAAGTTCATCTGATCCCTCCCGTATGTCGTTAGGGTTGACAAGATCTGAGGACAGGCAGATACCGCCTTTTTCACAACTTGGTGATGTTTTGTAGCTGCCCCATGGGGTTCAGGGTTAAGTAGCGAAACATTCCTGCTTGCTGGTAGCCCAATCCAGCCCTCCCCTCCTAGGAAGCATCTTATGATTTCAAAGCACCTTTCAGGGGGCTGCAGAGAGATGACACAAAAGTAACTCAATTCATTTTCCATCTTTGTGCTCTCCAGTGGTTGCAGCCACCCAGGAGACAGAAGAGCAGGAAAATGGGGGATGGTGAGGCACTTTCTCCGGATAAGTTACCAGAAATCCTGATATTCAAATGAGAGATGGCATTCTTTTCAAAAGACTAAGAACCTAATTTCGGGGGCGGGGGGGAGTCCCTGTGTGGGATACCTTGGGCTTCCTGCAAACTGAAGCTCAATCCCTTGATATCTCTCAGGACAAAAGCAGCCTCATGGAGTGTTGTGTCCATGGAGTGTGCTACTTACCAAATGGCACCAGGAAGATGCCATTTACAAGCCCTCACTGTGCACAGCTGGAAATCATGAATGAGGCTGCTGCATGAAACCTGAGCTAACTCAGCCACCCCCAGTCTGGGAAGCCAGAAGGGTGGCAGCCTGGCGACTTTCTGAACTTTTTCCCTGTTATTTGCTCCCCTTTACAGAACCAGAAAGAGCCTTTCAAGTCTCCCAGATGAATTTCTGTATTGAAAACAAAACCAAAATAATCTATATTGTAATTGATCTTGGTTAGACTTGCAAACTTTAGGCAGTGTTTTTTTTTTTTTTTTTTTTTTAGCTTTGTGGAGTAGTTTACCGCATGTACTTCAGCCAACTTACTAGAAATGGTAGCATGATTTGTTAGATTAAATGAGCAGTTAATGGCCTGGTTTTGACTTGTACATGTAGCAGTCACCAGATCCTCATGACACATCATTCATGTGAGGATCTTTCCATGCCACAGGCAACACATGTCGGGGACTTGGAATACCCTCTTCTTCCAAGTTCCTGCTTCACTGGGTTTCTCTCTGTGTTGTGAAGATTTATTTATTATGTGAAAGGTAGAGTTGCACAAAGAGAGAAGAGTGAGAATCTTTCATCTCCTGGGTCACTTTCCAAATGGCTTCAAGGAGTTGGGCCAGGCAGGAGCCGGAAGCATCATCTGGTCTCCCACCTGGGTGGCACAGGCCCACTCACTTGGGCTGTCTTCTGCTGCTTTCCCAGGTACATTAGCAGGCAGCTGGATCAGAAGTGGAGCAGCATGGAACGTGTGCTGGTGCTCTCTGCAGCAGCTGGCCTGGGAGTCCTTTCTGTGCTCTGCAGAGCTTGCCTTGTCAAGTCTCTCAGTCACTTGCATTGCCCCTGTGTGTCTCCCCCTCCTAATTGTAGGGTGGATTGTGAGTTAAAAACTGGAGTTTTCTTTGAGTGGAACTGTTGGGTCCATTGAGGGCTGAAAGCCAGATTCTTAGGCTTCTCCACCCTTTCATTAAACAACTGCATATGCTAGAAGCAAGCACACCCCATGGAAGCAGAGCTTTCTCTGGTGGGTCGCAGAGGGCTGGGGACTGGTTGCTGCAGCAACAGTGCTGACTTGTTGTCACTGCAAAGGCTTGGGCCCTCAGCACAGAGCTGAACTGAACTGCTGCGTAACTGGCCAGTGTGTTCCCCATGATGCTCCTGATGTCACACTGCCGGCCACCCACCCCACCACCAACTCCGTTCTGCCGTAATGTGTATTTTTTAAGAGTTAACAGCACTCACCAATTACAAAACCACGATGCAGAAGTTTGAACCACAAATCTATTGTTTGGTGGCAAGCAAGAGGCTACCATGGTGACTTTTGGAGGAAATGCTTATCTTCCTCTGCAAATCTGTGGTTCTGTGGATTAGCCAGCTCACGTCTAAGATCAATCTGAAAAGTGATTCAGCTGATGGATTCTGTTACCTCAAAGTACAGGGTCTCTTCTGTCCTTAAGTAACACAGCTGAAATCATAAGAACTGTATGTAAACAGGAGGACATTTACTTTCCCCGAATGCACAATTGCTAATAGAGTGTAGAACGCATATGTCATGCACAGTTGTCTGACTCTTTGACAGGCCTTACAATGAGACGAGGGTCAGAGGGCCCTGGTCGAGATGGAGCCCACTTCTCCTCCTCTCCTCCCATGCTCAAATGGCTGTGCCTAGTCCATGGTGGTGCTCTTTTCTGAGTGTGGACATGGCCTTGGCTCCTTCTCCACATACAGTTTTAAGAGATTGGAACTAGACTCGGAGATCAAATTCCTGTGCCAGCTCCACTGTAGGTAGCTTCATTTAAGAAAATTTCAATGTACTACCTACTTCCTTGTCTATACCAATCTTGTCTGCTGATTCCCATGCTCTCTCATGACCTTGTGCATTACCGTCAAATTGGTATTAACACCCAGCCACACTCACTACATACACTCTGCCAGCAACAAGGAAGAAGCTTTCCAAAGACATGGGGGTTCCAACTTCTTGGTAGGATGAGCTGTTATAATTGACTTGTAGCCACTGTTAACTAGACTTTATTAGAACACTGATCCCAATTCAGCTTTTTAATTCAAGCTTCATGGAAGGACTATTGATTAGGAAGGAAGCATTTCCCTCCTTATTAGGTTTCAGTGCTTCAGAATGTATTTCCTCTAATCTCAGAGGGTGTGAGTTTGTATTCAGAACTGAATTGTTACTGACCACTTACTGTTGGCCAGCGATGGTGGTGACCAGAGCAAGTATGTGCATGTTCCAGTTGTCCAGGGTCTTTTGCATAACAAGAAGCCACAAAATAGGTGGCTGCTACCACAATAAAACTGTGCTCCCACATACTTCTCAAGGCTGGAGGACCAGTCTGGAGGAGCAGTAGGTTTGGTGTTTTTCAAGGCCTTTTCCCGTGATTTGCAGATGACCACTGTTTTGTCGTGTCTTTAAATGGTCTGTCCGCTGTGTCTCTGGGATCTCTCAGTTCCAGATTTTCTCTTCTGAAAAGCACAGCCAATCCTCTTGGTTTGGAGGCCACCCTAAGGACCTCCCCTATTAACTTACATAGCCCTGTAAAACCTACATTCCCAAATACAGTGGTCTTTTCAAATCCTGGAAGTTACACCTTCAGTGTATGAATGTGTGCGGTGCTGTTGTGAGGAAGGATTTGAAAATCCCATTTGGACCCCGGCACCGCTTCCTGCTTCCCCTTCCCTCTACTTGCAAAATTCGTGCCTTTCGGCTTATCCACCAATGAAATGCATCTTACCTGAGAACCTCACCCAGCCCCTCCCTCTAATCCCCGCCCACCTGCCAATCACCTGAGATAATCCCAGTCACCACAATCCTTTGGGATCTGCCTACAGCCCCTCCCATCCAATTGTCCATGCCCACCCCCCATCTTCCAGACTCACCTGGGCTGTATAAACGAGCCTCCACGTGTGCCCCCCTCCCTTCCCCTTCGTTCTCCCTAGCCCTCCTCCTTTTTGTCCCCTTTCCCTGCCCTGGCAGCCCCCCATCCTGAGGACTTGGCTGTGGGAATTAGCCATGCATAAGAACTCTAAGTGTGCTTAAAATCTACAGCTGTGGGGGACCTAAATCATTCAGGCATCACTGCGGATACCTTCCAACAGGCTTTGAAACCAGGATATCTTGTCATCATGAAAAATAACAGCTATTTTTATTTATTTGAAACACAGAATGACAAAGAAAGAGAGAGAGAGAGATCATCCATGCTTTGACTCACAACAGCCAGAGCTGGCCCAGGCTACACAGCTTGGTCTCCTACCAAGGTGACTGAGACCCAAGTATATGAGCCATTATTTCATGCTTCCGAGTTAAAAAAAAAAAACTGGATCAGAGGTAAAGATTGGGTGCAGGTAACCCCCAGCAGCAGTTTAACCTGCTATATCATCAATTTAGAGAAAAACAGATAGAAGTTCCTAAAAACTCAGTTGGTTTCCTGATGACCTCAGCCGAGCAAGCCTGGCACACCATTCATATGCTCTAGGTATTACTCAACTATGTATGTCAGAGATGAAGTTCCGATTATGGAAAGATTGTTCTGGAGGGGAGAAGGGCATTACTAGATCTCTTTCAGAGGAGATGTGCATGGTAAAGATGGAACCTTTCCTGTACCAGCTATGCGACCCGGTGGAGGATCCTGATCCCTGGCTTCCTTGTTTATACAGTTCCAGAAAAAAACAAAGTCTTTGTTATTGCTCCACTTTAGAATTTGAAGGTACTAAACGCTGTATGGGAATCCCTATATTGTCATGGTTTTAACTAATCGTTTTTGGTATGCTACGTCATGTTACATTGGCCGTAGATCAGAGGCCAGTGTGATGTGTCAGAAGAGATTTAATTCATCTGCCGTGAGTCAGATGTGACACAACACCGAGAAGCATCAGTCACTCGGAGCTGGACTTTGTCACAAGTTAGGTATACTGCTAGGTCTTTCTTTAATTTAGGTGAAATGCTAGCTATGGTAACAGCCAAATAATTTCTTTTTTTGTGTGTGTATAAACTTTTTTTTTATTGTTATTAACATTGTATTATGTGATGCAGTTTTATAGGCACTGGGGATTCCCCCAACCCTCCCACAACAGCCAAATAATTTCTGAAAACCCCCTGAAAGACCATAAACAATAATTACTCCCTAAAAAACAGAGGTCAAATGTTCTCACTACTTGTAAGTTCTGCAAACACTCTGAGGCAGAGGCCTGAAGTGGGAAAGGGGAATGTTGCAGACACAGCCCACTGAACACCATGCTGCACGGCAGGAAACAGCTCACCTTTCCAGACAAACCCTTTAGCCCTCCTGGTCTTCGGATGCTAAAAAAAAAAGTTTAATTGATTTAGTCTTCTGTTGTTATTTTACTGGGATGTGATATCTATGTTGAGGCTGCACTGTTGTCTGTATGACCTTTCTCCCACTTCCGGTTAGAAGTGGAGACACCAGGAGTCCTATGTAACTAGACAGTTGGTGTTGCTGATTTTGCTGGAACCTATCAACTATTAGGTCTAGGGACCACATGGACCTATTTGACCTGTATAATGCCATAGTTGGTTAAGTTTGCTCCCAGCTCAGTTCTTGCACAGCTCACTGTTGTCTTGAAGTCATAAAGGTTTTTCACACTGTACAAAATAGCACCAGAGTTTTTGATCTGCTGGCCATCAGGTCTGAGGGCTACCTGGACCTGTCTTGGGTGGATCCTATTGATTCTACATTATTGCAGTTCACTGAGCCAGAAATGAGTCCATTCCCAGCTCAGTGCATGCGCAGTCCTGTCCCCTAGCCTTCGTGTCTCTTGACAAAATTGTGCCTGATTTGGCTCTAGGGGCCTGACTGGGCTGAGAAATCCACCCTCTTCCAGCACTGCGCATCTGGGATCTGCCACTCTGTCTCTCTCCTGGTCAAATCAAACAGACCAGCAAGACAGGCAGCTCTCTGTCTGGGTTCACCTCCTCAGCTCTCTGTGAACGCCCCTTCCCACCTGGTTGCTGGTGGAGTTTGACTGCCAGTACAATTCAGATTGCTGCTCACTGAATGCCACTGGGGTATCAGTCACTGCAACAGCACACCATCGTTTTCGCTGCTTTCCCATGTCTGTCGGTCTCCAGGTGCTGCTTTTCTGTTGGTCTGTCCTCCCCTATTTCCTGGAGCGTGCCCTCTCTGCTTCACACTGGCTAATGTTTCTCCACCTGTTTAAATGTATTCATACCCCATTCCACCATCTTGATTCTCAAAAAAAAAAATTAGTTTAAATAAAGTCATAGGAATTAAGGAACTTGAGAAATGCTTTATCTATCCTAATGGCTAGATAGACAATTGTATAATCTTCAAAGTTTGATATTAATTTTGTAAATATTTTTATTTGTCACGGAACATTGTGACAGATACATTATTTTAATAAAGACATGAAGCATTTCTGTCTCTTTACCACACTTTTCTTCCCATTAAGTCCCAACTGAAATTAAAGAACTCTTTGGGTTTGCTTCTGTCATTCGTGAGACTGTTAAGGGAAGATTTAGTTAACCTAGGAGAGTTCTCTATTTCATGCCACTCCTGCGCAGTCTTTGCAAAAGCATCTACGGGGCCATAAGTTTTCAGAGCGTCGCATTCTAGATGGTGGAGCGTGCACTGTCTCTGCCGAGCTCAGTAGGATCTATGCAGTTGACTATAGCAGGGAACATCCAGGAATACAACAGCACTGATAAGGCAGCCGCCAAATATGAGAAAACAAGTGCCATGTTGTGACTCCCCTCCTCCCCGCCGCTTCTGAGGTCACCATGTAATATGCTTATTTCTTGGCCTTTTCTTCATTCACTCCAGGAGTTCAAGATTAATCACATCATACTTAAAAATATCATCTCTCACATTCCACAAGGATTGAACATATTGAACTAAATTAGGGGTGACTTTGTCACATGGTTGTCATAAAAATGATAGCACGATGTATCAGAGAGCTAGATACTTCTATTGTCATCATCATCAAAAAAATTAGATTCAGCTTATTGCTCATATGCAGTGCTGGTGAAAGTGTCTAGTGTTCCTCAGCTGCTGGTGGAAGGGCAGGGGACGTAAGAGACCTTGCTGTTCCAGGATTTCACTGGGGTGCGGCTGCGAGGGAATGAAGGTCAGTTTCACTACTGCATTCAGGATGGTGTGTAGCCGTTGTGCTCATACTCACACCAGATTCTCCAAGGCTCCCATGACCTCCCAAATGTTACCACTGTTGAGCAGTTCTTGAAGAATCTAGCCACCTCGAGGTTACAAAATCTGTCTGCCTGCAGCGCTACAATGATGACGATGAACTCACAAAGCATAAGTCCATTCTGAAGACTCTTCTCCAGGACTTGATAAGGCAAAATGGTTCATCATTTCAATGCCAAGTCATTGTTTATCCATGTCATATCCATTCATACTCATAATAACTTCTCTAAAAATTCAAATGATAGACACACTATCAAAATTCCAGATAGATGTTACCAAATTGTCAAACTGCTATTCAGAAGAATCAAGCCTGTCATCACCTACTATAGATGAGAACGCCTATTCCTGCATGGAGTTAACACCACTCAGTAGTTTAATCTATGCCGACGTGGTAGGTAGGACTCATCCCATCACAGTCACTTTGAGCATCATTTCATACATTTTATTCACTATTTGTGTTTTACATCTGTTGTGGATATCCTTCACCTATTTTTCCATCAGATTTGTCTTTTTCCAGCTGAATTATATTTACCCTTTGACAATCAAGGGAGTGAATCCTTCTAAGAAACATGATTTGCAACTATTTCCCTTGATTGAAATTTGTTTCTTTTGTCTTGGTTTGCAGTATTTCACACCATGGTAAAAATCTTAAATTTACATATATTGAAATTTAACTAGACCCAGGTAGTTTAGTGAGCAATGAACTAGATCTCAGATTTAAAGAGGACTCTATAAATCTGTAAATACCAACAGCCCTAGAGCCTACACGTATGAATGCCTAGTAGTGGAGTTTTGCAATCCCTGGTGGATGTGCGAAGTCCACCTCTTGGAAGGGTCTTTTTGGTGATTTTCCTTCCCCATCTGAAGATGCCTTGCTCTGAATCCTAACAGCGAAACATTTGCCACTAATGTCCATCTTTAGTATTGTTATGAAAGTTGCTATGGCTCACTGCAGTAACTGGGCTTTTACAATCCAGGTTCTAACATTCAGGGCCGTGCAGGAGGAAGCTGCAAAGGAATGGGATAAAGAATGGAGATTGCCATGAACCTCCTGAAAGGCTTGGGACCCTCAAGGTCACCTTGAGGTTTCCTCAGAGGAGAGGAAAACAAAACAAAACCTTGAAATTATATATAAGTGAAAACTTTTGTAAGACAAGTTTCTACAGCCACAAACCTTAAAGTATTAAAGAGAATCAGTCATCGAAATTATAGGGCTGCTCAAAACCTTGATATGCATATGAATCACCCGGGGAGCTTGTTAAAATGCAAATTCTGGTTTGCTTGTGGTGGAGTTAAGACTACAATTCCACTTTCTAAACAAGTCCCTTGACCCCGGGAGCCTGGCTCCAAATTACATAGCCCCCCAACTGTTTCCCCCCAAGCCTCCTCTCTTCTGCTCCCCTCTCCTCTTTCCTTCCTTCTCTTTCTCTGGATTGGATAGTATTTAGGGTGTGTGAATACCCCATGCCTTGTATATTTGCTTTTAGATTTCTGCTTTCTAAAACGTTAATTAAGAAATAGGCCATTGTTACAGAGGCTGCAGTATACTTCATGAAAAACCATTGGGTAAACAGGCAAAACACTGACAAATTGATACTTTCTTGCCTCGTCACGCCTGATTTAAGGAAATGAACCCAAAATAAACTATGTGAATTGGAAATTGACTTCAACCACATCTAAATTGTTCTTCTTTAAAATATTAGCAGTTGAGTGTGTAAACCAATATTTATTTTCTAATCAAAGGTTTGCAGCAAATGGTTTTTATAAATGAAAGAAATGAAGGAAGAATGCTTTGAAATGTTCCCAGTAATGGAAATGGAAATAGGTTATTTGATTTCTTTAAATGGCAAGCACAGGCCTTCGCTAAAATCCACCCGGCTCAGGGCAAGAGGAAATTGTATGAAAAACTGATCGTGGTCTGAGTCCAAGGCCATCATCTCTCTGCCAAACATCATCATAAATATTTTTTTTTTTTCCTATGGGAAGAAGTTGAAGATCCAGCTACATTAAGGGAGAATCTATTAACAGAATAATTGTATGGAGAGGACCTCTTAAGCAAGGCTTCCCAAATTCCATTATCTTAACTGTCACTCGCCACTTGGAGTTGTCTTGGTGCTGTGTGTTTTCATGAATTACCCGAGCTGTTTGTTTTTCCTTTATCAGTCATCACCCTGTCAGCGGGGCCATTCATAACAACTTCTGGCAGCTCATCAGGGGAGTGCAGAGCTGGAATAGGACCCTATCAACTCTCACACCTCATTGTGTGAAACTGTTTACCAGCATTGCTTTTTTTTTTTTTTCTCTGTAAATATTGCAAGCAGGGCCCTGAAAGGAGAGATGTGTGAAAACAAAATGGCCTAAGCTTGTAGCAGTTGGCCTAGATGGCAGATCCGGGTTGACGGGAGAAGTTACAAGAGTTTCATTTATTCAGCTGAATGATACCTAGCCACTGGTCTTGAAGGTTTGTGTATGCTGGTTAATTAGACAATATTTAATTTGCCTTCACACTCGTGTCAGTTGGGGGAAGCGAGACTTTGTAATTAGGGAGTACAGATCGAGTTTCTGTCACAATCCTACTCGCTCCCTCTAATTTAATGCACACTTTTCCAGTGTTTTCCTCCTCTGTCTTTTATGCTTGACTGGTAACAAGGTGGCCCACGTTGCACAACTTGCAGCAAATGGACTCAGTCTCGCAGACTCAAGCTCTGCCAAACTCACCCATCAGAAAGAATCTTCTGTTTGAGATGAAAGTCAGCAAGCTTCTCTCCTCGCCAGCCTGCCAAGGGTGTGATTTCCCTTTTGTCTTTATTGTTATTGAAGTTATATATGCGCAGATTTTTTTTTAAAAGTGTGAAATAGTCCTAGTTTCTGAAAGAAAACTAGCAATCTCCCCAGTATTGCCGCTCTAGAGGCAACCACTTTCAGCTCTTGTGGCAGAAAATAATTTCACCGTGAGAACTATATTGATTCACTCTGCCCATGCTTGAATGTCATGTATAAATGGAATCATATCATTGTAACTTACTTCTTTCACTTAGCATTAAGACTTATTTTGTTGTTTTACTTTTTGTAAAGTCGGAATATAACTCACATTCAATGAGATGGAGTTTGTTTTTTTTTTAAATTTATTTATTTATCTGACAAGCAGAGTGACAGAGAAAGAGAGACATGCAGACACATACAAAAAGAGAATCTTCTATCTGCTGGTTCACCGATTCACACCCCAAATGAGTGCAAAGCCCAGGACGAGGCCAGGCTGAGCCAGGAGCCTGGAAGTCCATCTTGGTCTCCCATGGGTGGTGGAGTACTTAGACCCCCATATGCATGTCAGTAGGAAGCTGGATCCACAGCAGAGCAACTGGTACTTGGATGTGGGATGCCAGCATTAGAGGCAGTGGTTTAACTCAATGCAGCACGTTGCCAGCCCTGGAAGGCACAGATTTTGAACATCCAGTTCAGTGATTTTTTTTCATATAATCATGTCCTTTCATTTGCTTTCTGCTGTTTTGGTACCTGTGGTCAACCACAGTCTGAAAACATTCAATAATGATGAAATAAAAAAAAAATCATAACAATATCCTGTCATAATATACAATCATTTACATTTGTAACAATTATCTATTTCTGGAATTTTTCAGTTTTGTTAATCTCTTCATTCGCTTAATTTGCAAATTAGGCTTTATGCATGTATAGGAGAAAACACAGCAGGGACCCTCTGGGGTGAGGTATCGTCCCCTGCTGCAGGCATCCAGGTGGGGGTCTTGGCCTGTAGCATCCCAGGATCAAGCGGGGCGTGAATGTACCTGCCCAGCTGTGCACAGCTCACATAGGGATCGCTGCTGCCGCTGCAGAAGCTCTCCTCACAGCCCTTTCCACTGAGCCCTCCAGGAGGCCTTTGCTTTTTGGATTCTATCATCATGGGTTCGACTAAATAACTGAAGAACTTCCGAGGATCCTTCAGGACTTGGGTGTCCGGCGTCTTTTGCTCCAGTTGACATCTGTAAGGATCATGCTGAAGTCGTCCCCTTTTGACAACCTAGCCACATTTGTTGCGTGAGCACACTACTTATGCATGGTCATTCTGGTTGCTTCCAGTTTCTGGCTGTTGCATGCTTTTTTTTAAATCATGATTTTCTTTAGGATTCCTGTATATTCTAGATAACCAGTTGTTTGTTAGAAATAAGTCTCTGGCTTGTCTTTTTATTTTCTTGTTAGTGTTGTTTGGTGGCCAATTTAAAAAACTTTTGCTGACCATAAGAACGTGAATGCAGAATTCTGTGTTCCGTTTTTTCTTTTTCTTCTTCTTTTTTAGGAAATACCAAAGCCTCATACTTTAAGACTTTACTTTCAGATCTCTTATCTAATTTTTGTACATGATATGAGATCCAGATTTAAATTGTTCATTATTATTTTTTTAGTGCAGTTATTCAATTATTCTAGGATCATTTATCGCTAAGACTGTCTTCAACCTTGGGGACGTGTTTGTGTGTGCATATGTGCATGTACTGTTGTGCAGATCAATTGATCATACAAGTGGGTATTTATTTCAGAGCCCTGATGTGCTTCATTAGTTGTCAATGTAGTAGACGCTACAATTATTCGAATACCAAGGTGTTAATCATATTTCATAGTAAGTTTTGAAAGCTGTGGGGATGAGACCTCCAAATCTGTTTTCCTTAAGGTTCCTTGGATTATTCTTTTTGCCATTTGGATTTTCATAAACATTTTACAAATAGCTTATTAATTTCTATTAAAAAGCTTCCTCCAATTTTTAGTTTATAGATCGATTTGGTGGGATTGACTTGCTACATGCATACATTCTTTCAATTTATAAGCACGTTATATAATTTATATTTTTATTTAATATATTTCTGCAACATGTACTAGTTTTAAAAATATTAGACATATGTATATTTATTAAATATATCTTTAGTAGCTTATACTCATGTGCCATTTTAAGAGGAATTGCTTTTCAATTTCATTTCTGATGTTTTCCAGGTTAAAATAATGTTACCCACTTTTATATATTGACCTTGGTTCCTGTGACTTTGCTAAATTTATTTTCAATTTTAATATTTAATTTTTTCCCCTAGCTTTTAAAAATGCTTTTATAGAAAAGCATGTCATCTATTCAAAAAGACACTTGTACTTCTTTCTTTTTAATTTATTTGCTTATTTCCTCATGTTGTTGTATTTCTTAGCTCTTCCAGTATAATGTTGAGTAGAAAGAGAATAGGCATCTTATTTCTAAACTCTGAAAATATTCAATATTTCATTAAGTATAGCAGTCACTGGTAAGGACTGTTTAAAAGATTTAATTATCTATTTGAGAAGCAGAGCTACAGTAAGCAAGGGAGGGAGAGAAAGGCAGAGATTTCAATCTGTTAATTCATTCTGAAAATGGCTGCAACTGCCAAGTTTCAGCCAGGCCGATACCTGAAGCCCAGACCGCCAACCTGGTTTCCCACATGGATGACAAGTATCCAAATCCTTCAGTCATCAACTGCTGCCTTCCAAGAGCACCAGCAGGGAGCTGCATTGGAAGGAGAGTAGGCAAACCTTAAACTGGCTCTCAGATGTGTGATGCTGGCCTTGCAAGGATGGCGGCTGAACCTGCTGCACCAAGGTACCATCCATGTTAAACGTCCTTTATCAGATTGATAAAATTCCCTTTTTTCTAGTTGTTTTTGGTCATGAGTGGCTACAGTTTTTTGCACCAATTAACATGTTATGTTTTTCATTTTTGATTCTATTACTGTGTTGAGTTCTACTTATTAATAGCATTTATCCTCTTATGCAGAATTTGGTTTTCTCATGTTTCTTCACAGTCTGTGATTGTCTCTTTTGCTAATGTCCTTGTCAGGTGTTGGTGTCAACTCATGCTGGCTTCCTAAGTCAGCCTAGAAAGCATTTCCTTCTATTTTCCTGAAGAATTTTAAGACTGGGATTATATTTTTCCATAAGTTTTGATAGAATTCTGTATATAAAGGTAAGGGCTCTCTTTTATGAAATATTTTAAATTAGGAATTCCATTTTGGAAATTGATCTGAAGCTATCTGAATTTTTATACATCTCTTCTTCGTTTTGGTAAGACATGTGTCTATTTTCTCTAAAATGTTGAATTTATAGGCACCAAATCACCAGCTGTTTTGTCTTCTTGAGGATTTGAATCCTTTATCATTATGTTCTCTTTATCACGGATATTATTTCTTGTCTGAAGCCTCCTTTGAAAAAGCTGTTTTAACTTTCTTTTGATTAATTTCTGTATGGGGTGTCAATTTGCATCCTTTTTCTTTTGGTGCATTTAGATTCAAACTGATGTTTTTGTAGATAGTATATAGTTGGATCTTGCATTCCATTTAATTCAACAAGTCTATCTTTTTATTAGTGTTGTTTGCATTTAATATGGTTACTGATGTGGTTGGGTTAAAACCTACCATTTAATCAGCTGTTTTCTATCTGTTCCATCCATTCCGTTTCTTTTTTCCTTCCTTTTTTGCTCTTTTGAATAGCTGAACATTTTTTTTTATGTTTCAATGTTATTTCTACATTGTTTTCTAAGATTTATTCATCTTTATCGGAAAGGCAAATTTATGCAGATAACGACAGAGAGAAATATCTTCCATCTACTGGTTCACTCCCCAAGTGGCCACAATGGCTAGAGCCGAGCCAATTTGAAGCCAGGAGCCAGGAGCTTCTTTAAGGTCCCCTATGTGAGTACAGGGTCCTGAGGCTTTGGGCCATGCTCCTTCATTTTTGCAGGTTATAAGCGGGGAGCTGGATGGGAAGCATTTGGAGCATGAATTGGCAGCCATATGGGTTTCTGGCAGTTGCAGGTGGAGTACTAAGCAGTAGAGCCATGGTGCCAGTTCGTACTTCTACTTTTGAGTTATCATTTATAATTCTGATAAAATTTAGTAGTTGCCTTAGTCATTACTTTACGTATCTTATATGGTCAAAATCTGCTTTGAAATAATGTTCTGGTTCATGTCTAGTATGAAGATGCTACACTCCCAATTCTTTCCTCCATTCTGATTGGGTCGTTGCCCCGTGTTTATTCTTACACATGCTATCCACATGCAATGCTATCACTTTTTTCTTTTGCTTTACATAGTTATCTTTCTGAGACGTTACATCTACCTTTTTCATTTCCAGTGCTTTCAATTCTTGGTGCAGATTCAAATTTTTATCCACTGTTATGCTCCTTCTGCTTAAAAAACCCTCTTTAAATTCCTTATGCTGGAGTCCACAAATCATGAGTTGTTCTTAACCTTGGAAGGTCTTTTTCTGCCCTCTTTGATATTTTTTTTTTCTAGGCATGACATTCTGAACTGAGTTTGTTGCTTTTCAGCCACAGGAACATCATTCCATTATCTTGCAGCTTGCATAGTTTCAGGCGAGAAATGTACTGTAATTCTCACCTTCAGATTGCAATTTCCCTGTGCGGAATGTGCCTCTTTCTCACTACGCACCTTTGTAACTTTCTCTTTTGTTTCTCATTTTCAGCAGTGTAAATTTTATGTGCCCATGGTGTGGGAATTTGGGGAGACAGACATTTATTGTCCTTGGTGTTATTTTGTGTATCTGGAAACTGTGGTTCAGCATCTGTCATTCAGTTTTGATGCTTCTTATGTGTTATTTTTGCTTCAGTCCTGGAATGCCAGTTATAGTTACACATAGATTAGCTCTTGTGTTGTCCCATCGCTCTGGGATGTTCTGCTTTGTTTTTTGGTCAACATTCCATCCTCTGACTCTTCTCAATCAGTGCCTGGACTATTATGAGTCCATGCATGAGACTACCCTGAAGAAAAGATGCTGTTTTCCCCTTTCTTTGTCCCTAAATGCTGATGGATTTTAAAAATAATAATTTTAAGAATACTGTTTTCTGCCATTTCACTGGTGTCTGATGAGAGTGAAAGTGGATGTTTGGGTGCAGATGATCACCTTTACCTCTAAGTCTTTTTTTAATTTCACTGGTATAAATAAATTTAATGGTAATCAGGACTAAACTTTCTCTGTCTATGAAATGAATTATCTTGCTGTTCCTGATTTTCTCATTCTAAATAGCTGTTAGCATTGTTATAAACAGAAAAGTCACAAATAACCATAGTTCATGTTTATTATATGCGTGTCATATGCCACTATTGTAAATCCAGTCGAATTAACTAAATTAAATCTCACAAAATATTTTAACATAGCCATTGCTATACATTTTTACAAAGGAGCATAAACAGTGGCACATAAAGATGAAATAATTTGTCCAAACATACAGAAAGGGAAATGAAAGGATCGAGCTCTGCACCTTAATTGCCATCAACACACGGGAAGATACGTTTTTTTCGGGTAATGTCTTTGCTTTTGGTCTCCGTGATCTTTCATGCTCTGTGTTCCCTCTTAATCTATTCAGTACATGTTTAACATTCATCTGTGTCTGGATTCACTTTGTTCACTGTGGAGACATGAAGACACAGGGCTGTTTCCTCTCAGGAGTTTGGCCTCTACACGGAGGAGGCTGCACAGAGGTAAAAATGAGCATTCCAGTGCAACATGGTGTCATCACTCAGAAAAAAGAGCACAGTGTGATCCAGGTGCCCAGTGATCAACAGCCACCAACAGTCATCCAGTGGCCGGTCACCCAGGGGCCGGTCATCCAGTGGCCGGTCACCCAGGGGCCAGTCACCCAGGGGCCGGTCACCCAGGGGCTGGTCGCCCAGGGGCCTTGGCTCTCGGGTCCCCTGGCTGCTCCCTCATTTTTCTCCCACCTGTCTTTTTGTTTGTTTGTTTGTTTGTTTTGCACCTGATCGCTGGCTACTGTGCTGTTGATACACTCATTTTCCCTCGGGATAAACAAAGGGATTGTTTGAAGCCCTGTATGTCTTTGTAGAAGTGTAAAGTGAGAATTAATTCTTGGCCAGTGAGATACACAATTGCACTGATACACAATAATAACCACAATTACTGAGCAGGAGGGTGCCCTCTGAGAAAGGCATTGTTAGATGGGCTATTCTGTTGGTGTGTAAGCATTATAGAGTGTTCTTACACAATTCAAATCATACAGCCTCATATACACATGGATACATTATTGTCTGATGGGACCACTGTCTCACATACAGTCAGTTGTTTACTAAAAAGCCATCATGTGACTCATCATCCTACCAAAATAGATAACTGAAAATGAACATCTATTAAATTAGTTGCTCCCTAGCATTTCTTGAATACTTGTGATAAAGGTGTTACAAATGAAATCTCATCATTGGATAGGTTCTTCTAATAGACACCTAACAAATATTTATCATTCACTAATTAAATGAATACAATTAAAAGATCCCTAAGGTGAATCTTCCTGAAATCAGTAAGCAAATCCTCATTAGTTCGCATTTTAATTGGAGAAGCAGATTTCCTAAAGCGGTGCACATCAATATATCCTAGGGAGGGAGGTGTCACTCATCTATTACTCTTACTGGATTCCTTCACAGCTGATGGTCAGCCCTCCCAGTGCAGCACATGATCAATTCTAGGCACAACTAACAATAACAACAGAGCAGTTTTTCTGGAAAAAAAAAAAAAAAACCTTGATATTGCAGCCAGGCTATATATTTGAATACATGTCCACCTAGGATGTAGTCCCATCCCTGTCACAGACTAAAGATTTGACTTCAGTGTTGTGGAATCTAAGTTTCAGTTACTCCGTTCTTCAAATGTGGAGCAATATATTCTTGCTGGTCGGATTGTAGAAAGCGCTTCACATCAAGAGCTTTTGTTGGGGTCAGAATTGTGGCAGAGTGGGTAAAGCCATTGCCTGCATTGTTATTGCCTGCATCCCATGGGAGTACCGTTCAAATCCTGGTTTCTCTACTTCTGCTCCTATTTTCTGCTAACGGTTTTGGAAAAGCAACAGAAAATGCCTTGGATTTTGGGTCTCTGCCACCCATATGGGAGACTCAGATGAAGCTCTTGCTTCCTGGCTCCTGGCTTCTGGTTTCGTCTTGTTCATCTAGAGAGTGAACCACCACGTGGAAGTGTTTCTCTCTCTTTCTGTCTCTCCCTCTCTTTTCTGTAACTCTGACTTTCTAATTAACAGATAATTCATTTTTTTTAAAGGGCTCGTCTCATGGCCAACTACAAAAAGTACTTAACATAGTAAAATGCCATTGTTCTAGAGATTTCAGGAACCTAGGTAGTAACCATTTGGATCTATAATGAGCATTGACAAAAGTGGGGAAACCTGAAACTGGGGCAGCAGAGGGAGGAGGGCTGTGTGCCCCCTATAGTTCCCTTTTCTTGTTCTAGAAATTTGGAGTAACATTTGCCTATGTGGGTGTGTGCAAAGAGATGGGAGGGGAAGGGAATGAGAAATGCCTCTCGCCGAGGAGGTGTGCTCGCAGGGTAATGTAGGCCCACCCTGTTAGCTGAGGCTGAGAGCTGCCAGAGACAATAGGAATGCCACAGTAACGCGTTCTCATTTGTCAGGTGTCAGCTTGCTGATATGGTCTAAGGATACGGTGTTCAGCAATTCTTAGAAATTGGTAAGAACAATACCGCTCACACAGCAGTGCCTCTTCATGGTACTTCCACACACACTATCTGTTTTGATTTTCACCACCATGTTGTGGAGAGTCTAAAGAAAACATAATCATTTCCATTTTATCAATAAGGAAACACATTTTGAGAAATTAAATAACCAAGCCTGAGGTCACTCAGCTACATGGCAACTGACCTGAGATTTGAACTCAAGTTTTCATTTTCAGTTCTTAATGGTTTTTTTTTTTTCCCAATAAGCCAAGTGACCTGTTTGTTCTGCAGATTCCATTTATTTTTATTATTTGAGTCTAAATATTTGTATGTTATACCCTTGAGACTTCGTGTTGGTAAGATAATTTTTTGGGGGTTGCACCATCGCTCAACGGGTTACTCCTCCACCCTGTGGTGGTAGCATCCCATGTGGTTGCCAGTTCATGTCTCAGCTGCTTTACTTCCAATCAAGCTTTATTCTTATGGCCTGGGAGGGTGGTGGAAGATGGCTCAAATCCTTGGGACCCTATACCTGTGTGGAAGAGAGGGAGGGAGGGGGCTCCTGGCTCCCAGCTTTGAGCTAGCACATCACTGGCCATTGTGACCCTTTGGGAAGTGACTCTTTGTCTTTCCTTCTCTATGTAAGTCTGCCTTTCAAATAAAAAAATTTTGAAAAAATAATAATTTCATATTCAGCTGCATAAGCTAAAGGAGGCAGCCTTAAGTCTCTTTTGGGCCCACCACGGAGCCAAGGTTTGTCATAGAGATATGTTAGAGCTTGGGTGATGGCAGTGTGGAAACATCCACATCCTTTGCTAAAGACTCTGGGACTTCAAGGACACCTGGATGTGAAGCAGAGGCCACTGTGGTCCTGGTCGCATGGACGACGGTAGATATGTCAAACAGGCACTTTCCAAAGGGTCCATGGCTCTAGAATGCAGCAACTTCTAATGCACTCGACAGAATTAGCCAAGTGCACCAATAGCAGTTCATGAGTTATTTACTGGTGGATGACTCCTGGCTATGGATTCCTCTTCATCTCTTTTAGTTATGTTCCTATCAACTTTGCCTAAAAAACAAAAGGCAAAGCATGCTCATCTCCTTGTTAGCAGTATAGGAAATATGCCTAAATAGAATGTTTCATCATGTATAACATTAAAACCATTCTCAGAAGTGAACAGTTATTATTGTGTAGCTTAATTATTACCCTTTATAATTTTCCTGGTGACAATTTGTTCCAGAAAGAATTTTCTCCAGAAAACATTCTTAAGCTTATCATCAGATTCCTTGATAAAGAATTGGAAGTTGGAATGTTGTGACATAGCAAGTTAAACCATCCCCTGTCGACTTCCCATTGGGAGTCCAAGTCCAATCACCGCTGTTCCCCTTTGAATAAAGCTCCCTGCCAATGTGCCTGGGAAATTAATGGAAGATGATCCAAGTGTTTGGGCCATTTCCACTGACATGGCAGACCCAAAGGGGTTCCCCAGTCCCGGTTTTGGCCCATCGCAGTCCCTGCCAGGGTGGCCATTTGAGGAGTGAAGCAGAAGGTAGATCTCTGTCTCTACCTCTCTCCCTTGCTCCAGTTTTCAAAATAAACAAACAAGAAAACAGAAAATAAACAAACTAACCAAAACCCACAAAAAATTGGTAGCCAAATTTGCCAGGCTGAAATGCTAAGATCATTATCCTGGTGACAGGCTGCTCTCCAACCTCCTGAATCCTTGACTACTGACAGGCTTTGCTGAGAGTTGTAGGATTGTCCTCATGCAAACTCTCCACTGCCATGCCCCTGTCATATTCTACCTATGCCTGGCTTGTGTGTCTCCACATGGTACTCCACATGGCACCATCCCCACAGGTACCCATTCCCGCCACCCACTGAGACCACAGCCTCCCTGAGATTACTGTAGAGGCTGAAAAACAAGAGCCCGAGGAAACTCTGGAAAAGGAAAATGATTATACTTTGTCTACTGTGATTCTTTAAAAAAAAATCAGAGGAAACTGTGTTTATATGTTTATTTAACATTATGTGCGATATTTACAATTATAAAATTATTTGCAGTATAACAGAATGGGTAGAAATCTTTGCTTGGGCATATGATTGTCTTTTGTTTCAGATTAATTTATTGCTTTGATTAATATAATGTGTTCTCCATTTGGTATTCTAAGATCATGTACAATAGTAACACATTTAGAATAATATTAATGAAACATTATTTGGTGTCACTCATAGAGAGCAGTGTTATGCAAGAGAGCAGAGCATTGTTCCAGAATACTGTCTATAATGCTAGCTGTGCTTGTTCACGAGGCTCAAAAAACTCAGAGATGCATTCACTTTTCTCTCTTTGGGTGCCTGAGGAACTCAACATTTGTGGTAATGAACTGGTTGCTGGGAATCGTGTAAAACTCCGACATAAACACGACACTTCTCCATTGGTCATCAAGCATGAATCTTCCACAGAGTGTTCACACGGTTGGTTCCCTCTCCTGAAAACCATTTATGTTAATTAATTCATTCATTTGGAAATCAAAGAGACGAAGACTGAGATTTGCCATCTGTGGGTGTGGGTCCCCAAGTGCCACAATGCAGGACCCAGGAATTCCATCCTGGTCTCCCACATGCGTGACAGGGACTCCAGGGTCTGAGCCATCACCAGCTGCCTCTCTAGGGGTACATTAGCAGGGAGCTGGCACTGGAAGAGAAAGTGGGATTCAAGCCCAGGCACTATAGTAGGGGATGTGAGTAGCCAAAGTGGTTCCTTAACTGCTGTGCTGGTGCTCAACCCTCACCTGTAAAACTTGTTCCAAATGTCCTCCTCTTCTTTCAAGCTGAAATTCCCCAAGTGCAAATACAAAAGAACCCCTGATGCCAAGTACCCTCGCATGCTCTTATTTTCTTCCATAACAAGCCCCTGTTTGCAAGAACCATGGAATTCAAGGGTTTGGTGAGACTGGGTTTATGCATAATATATTGATAAACTAATTTCATTCTCAAGTTACCGTGACTTGCAACCTAAAATGAATGAGCATTTTAAAGAATATTCTTAGTATAAAGTCCTCCCAAGGTTTACAATGTACTGCCTGTCTTTCTAAAGAATCCATTTGTAAATGATGGAAACATGCAAATTATGGCTAGGAGCAAGGGCCAGTGTTTGATCAACTTGCAGGGATAGGGAATCCTTTTCCTGCCAAGGGCCATGGCATCATTCGTGGGCTATGTGTAATATCGACTTAAAAATTAGCCTGCTGTAGACGTATTGAATTTCAAATCCTACCGGTGGTTACCTTGGCATGACCAGAGCAAATGCTTTTGTGGGCTTTCCATGACCCATGGACTGGACAATCCCTACTCTTACATGGGATGTAAATGACTAGTTATTATAACTAGGAGATGACTGTAGTCTTCTTACTTTGTACTTGTCAGCTCTTTATTTAGTGAATGTTAAGCCTTTGACTATAACGTAAATTAAAAAGATGTTATCTCAAAAAGAGAGAAAGGAAAAAAAGAAGAGAGAGGCAAGTACCATGACATTTCTTTCAATTGTATCTATGAACTACATTGAATATGTTCTCTTTGTATTAATACCACATTAACATGAGAATTGCTGAAAATTATGTTGCAGTCATTATCATGCATTTGCTGTGACTCTGATAATCTAATATATGAATAAATTCCTTTTTTCAAAAAAGCCATTATTGAAAAAGTCAGCCTCCTCATTTTTCATCCTTAAAAATTTCAGGTAGGATGCCTAACTAAACTGTGGTTTAATGAGGACGTGTGGGCTTGGCAGGTGTCTGGCACTGAAAACTCCTGCATCCCACATCAGAGTACTTAGATTTGAGTCCTGGCTCCACCACCGTTCCACCATTCCTCCCAATGTACACTCTGGGAGGCAGCAAGTAACAGCTCTAGTTCTTGGGTCCCTGCCTTCCACATGGGAGACCTGGGTGGAGTTCTGATAGAATTCAGGCTCCTGACTTCAGCCTGGCCCAGTACCCACTGTTGTAGGCATTTGGGATGCAAACCACAGATAGAACATCTCTCGCTATCTATCTGTATCTCATCCTTTCAAATGAAAAGAAAAAGTACAAATTTTAAGGAGGAACTCATATGTACAGAGCGGGAGTAAGGGCTGTACCTGGAGGAGCAGCTGGGGGACAGGCAGGCTGGTTAGGATCTTCTCAACCCAGGTTGCATATTACAAGTAACAAAGGGGTCCAGAGGATGAGGATGTTGAGGGTGCACTCCATGCATAGTATGTACTTAAATTGTGCACAGTATCTAGGTGTGCAGCCAGCAATAAGAACCCTCTGCATCAAAAGTCTCTAGGCTGTCCCCCTCCTGAGAAACTTGAGTGACCAGGGTGGCAGTTGTCAGCTCCTGCTGTCCTCTGGCTGCCAGGCCAAAGCACTGGAGTTTCACCCAGCTCTGACCAGAGTTAGAGAGAGCTTAGGGTCTTCTGTTAGTGGTTTCTGGAATTAGACTTGCTGTCTTTTCCACAGTGTCCAGTGAGCCTTTGGGTGCTATGGTGCACCTGCCAGACCCCACAGGGCTGCCTGTCTCCTATTTAATTTCTGAGTTATTCTTTAGCAGTTTCCTAGATCCAAACCATAGGCTCTTGTTTTTCTCCTGCTAGTTCTTCACTCACTCGAGACCTCATTCCCCACATGCCAGGCCACCAGCCAGGTACTGCTCCTAGCAGGCTGGAGTCCTCAGAGCCACAGTGGAGGTCTCCTTCTGCAGTCACCACAGCCTGTAAGGCCTCACTGATGCCACAGCCCCACACAGGAAGGTTTCCTCAGACATGGGACCCTCAGTGGTCGGCTTGACCATTTATGTGATTTACAGAGAAATAAACTCCCACCTCCTGGGTAAGAGGCTGCGTAAAATGAAATAAAATGGGCCTGCAACCAGGGAGAGAGGCAAAGAAAGGGGTTCTGTTTATGCAATCTATGAACCTAGATGGGAAGCAAGTGAAGGAGGCACTGGTGGGGCTGCTATGGGAAAAAGGCAAAAATCTGTGGATTATCAGTTTTGTCAAGGAGAATACTTGGACTCAACAACAAGCATGTTGCCAAGAAGCATCCAAAAGTTGAGCAATTCAGGTGCAACTTGAGGAAGACGTGCATGTCACTGAGAATGGGTAGTCACCAGAGTTTCAGAGTTCCACTCAAGTGACTGAATCAGAGAGGAGAATGGGCTTGGCAAAGATGCCAGGAAAGATTGGCAGGGATGCCCGCAGAGCTGCGTTCCCACAGGAAGTGAAGCAGGAGGCTTCAGGCTATAGGACCTGTAGCTGCTGTTTCTGGAGTCTTGTGGCTATTTTGCCTTGAGGTCCTGATTCTGCTGTTTCCTGGGCTCCCAGGTGGACTGGACCTCCTGGCCCATTGATGTGTAACTTGGAGCGTCCATTGAGAGTCACAGTAATATGGGCACTATTGTCTTTCCCTCCTATGGGGAGGTATGAGTCTTCTGGTGAGATGATGGCTTCAAGAGATGGTGTGGAGTCTTGAGATCTTACCCCCTGGCTGACCCACCTGGCACATCAGAGACACATTAAAAACCCACACCAGAGGGGTTTGTGCTGCAACAGAACCTGGCTCATCCTGACTGCTCAAAGGACTTTTCCTTTGAATGTGTTATAGTTAATATCCTGAAACTTTAATTTATAACCTGAATAAATGAAAAGAAGTGGCTGGTTTGTTGTTGTGTTTTCATGATGGAGAGCAGGAGTTTCCGAAATTACTTCCCTATGCTTGCAGAAATGGACAGACTCAAGGGGACTGAGAAGGGATGCAAACCAACATCTCATAACCTCCTTTCCGCTCAGTACCAGCACCATGCTAGATGCTGTGCACGCCTTCAACCTTCAGAGCAGTTCAGCCAGAGTCATTCAAGTTCTCTATCCTAGAGGAGCAAGAAGAGTTTGGAGGGGTTAAATGATCTGCTTAGATATCATGTAACTGGTAAATGTCACAGCTTAGGACCAGAAGTCAAATCTTTATGACTTCAAACCTGCCCTCTTTCCCTGTAAGGGAAACATACAAGGAGTGAGCTTTTTAACTCCTTGGAATTTGATAGTGTCTTCCTCCTAACAACGATTCCCTTTAGAATCAGTTTTAGTTACATCAGTCTGTTTTTCCAAGCTACCATTCTTAGAATTATTTTACTCTTTTGTTTCACTCAGCTTTGTTGCTGCTAACCTTTGGCACCGAGGTGCTACAAATCTATGTGTTTAAACTCCAACCAAACGTGCTTACGTTTGTTTGAAGTCCGAATGCATCACCAGGATATCTGGAAATGCTGTCACAATGGTGACAGGTTAAAAAAAAAAAAAAAAGGAAAGAAAAAAGAAACCCACAATGTCTTCTGTGTGTGGTAAGAAGGATGTTGGAGAGAAATTGAAGAGTATGCAAGGGGAGCAGGTTTATTTATGCTTAGGGGAGGAGAGCAAAAGCTGTAGTCAGTTCACAAAGGCCCTTTGGTAGGTAAGATATTCTCTAAGCTCCTTAGAAACACTCGGAGCAGCCCCTGAGAAAGGAAGCCCCAGGGGTCCCCCTGGCCTTCCCCAAGCAGGCTACAATCACAGCTGCAAAGAGCCACGCCCCCTGTGCATGCTCAGGGACAGGTGCCCCAGCTGCCCCTCCCCTAAGGGTGGGGTGGTGGAGGGCAGGCTGAGGCCTGCGTGTTCTGACTCAGGACATAACTTCCCGATGGAGAGCCAGGGTTTTTTTCTCAAGTGTAACAATATTAATTATCAAGTCACTTTAAAAACACGTGTGATGTATGTGTGCATTTATTTCACAGGAATGGTATAAAGATTAAATACTTAATGAATCCATTTTTCATATCAAGGATATATTTTCCCTCCACCTAAATATATCTCTCCCTTCTGTTTCTCATGAGAAATATAGCTATCTTTATTATGTAATCAGTAATATATCATTCCTTCTAAGCAGGATCTAATTTTAGCAATATGATGAATGGCCCAGGAATGTATTCTACTGCCCTCTGCAGAAAGGAATATACATCAGACCTGCTCAGGTGTGTGTCATTTCTTTACCCTGGGAGCTTTCAACTCCCCAGGTAGCAGGCTGGTTTTTCCTGGCTGAAAACCCCCAGCCGATCCTTGTGTCTTTGGCTTGTGCAGACACCTGGAGGAAATGGACATGTGTGAACAATAAGCAGGTTGGATCCATCAGCCAATGAGCTGTGTGGCTCTTTGGCACCTGAGATGTTACCAGCTCCAAAATGACCCATTGGTTTTTTTTTTTTTTCCTTCGATGCATTTATCTGCAGGCCCTTTTTGCACAAGATTACCCTCAAACCTCTGGCTACCTTCTCTCCAGTTTTATCTTTGCACAGATTATTTTTTTTTTTTATAAATCAGGAATCATTTCAATATGACTAGCACTACGAGGAATTAGTAACTTTGTCTTTCTTAAGTTCCCAAACAGAAAGTATTCATTTGCTATTTTGTGCCGTTAGTTTCATAGTTAGTTTCACACTATCTTACATCTCCATCACTTTTTAGTTTTAGGACTAGTTTGAACTCATGATAAGAGAGCCAAAACTATACTTTATTCCCATTTTGCACATGAGAAAATGGAGACTCAATGAGATAAAATGACTTATTCAAGTGCTAAGATGTGGCTTGGTAAGGATTAGAATCCAGGTCTTTGTCTCAGAACCCTGCCTTCATGTGGTTAATTTATCATGACTTCTATGTAAAATGGAAAACAAAATTGGGAGTGTTTGTTTTTTGCAACCATCGTACCTGTCTGTTTCCCTGCACCTTGACAATGGGCTGGCTTTGTCTATTCATTCCTGTAGAGGACAGTGTTGAGTCCCTCTCCCACCCCATCGCCCTTACTTCTTCACCCTGCCTGACTTCAAATGCACCTGCATGTCTTTGCCCTAGGGCTGACTCCTGCTGCCAAAGCCTGATTTGCCAGCTGTGATAGCTCTAAAATATGTTCACAAATTCCCTGACACTCCCCCTGCTCTCTTCTTGAATGTGGGCCAGACTTCATGACTTGACTTGCTTCTATCAAATGGAATGTGGTAGAAATGAAAGTGTGACTTGGTGAACTAGGCCTTAAAAAGCTCTGTGGCCTCTCTCAATCTCTCTCTCTGTCTCGCTCTCTTTCCGATCATTCACTTTGGGGCAGGCCATATTCCTTGTTTCAAGGATGTTCAAGCAGTCAAATTGAGAGGCCCATCACGTGAGGCACTGAGGCCTCTAGCCAACAGCCAGCCCTGGCTGGTGGACTTTGTGAGTGGATCTTCTTAGGAGCAAATCCTCCAGTCCCAGTTAAGTCTTCAGACAATGAAACCATGCTGAGTTTTGCACAGTAACCTTGTGAAGCACCCCAAGGCAGAACCAACTAGAGTTCTGTCCTGACTCTCACAGACACTATGTGGAAATATTTAGCATTGCATTAATTTCTCAATTTTGAGACCATAGGCTGTACATGAAGGCATACAGTCACCTGCATGATAGGTTAGTGATATTGACAGATAACCCCTTGGGAGCAACCCCTCAAACTAAGCATGAAGAGACATTTGTATAAATATTACACCTTCCTCAGCTGGGGCTTAGGAGATCTGAATCGGTGGGCCTCCCTGAGTAGTATAGATTGCTTTAAGCTTCCAAGTTCCCAGAACAGTAATGGGGTTGATAGCTCCCTTTACAAGCCACCTTCTATCCCCTAACTGTTTTATATCAGTGCTAGAGTTTCCTCCACCTGTAACACTAATGACTTGCTCTCAAGTCCTTGTCTCACAATTTCCTTCTTGACAGGAAGATGAAATGCAAGCTGATCGGTTCCATGGGATCACTGCCTCCTGCTGGGCAGTTCAACATTCCCAATCTGAGCTTAGGCAGAAACAAATCAACAAATCCCTCCCACCAGCCACCCACGTTTTAGTACAAAGGCCTATCTTCCTCATTTTAGTAAATTTTCAAACACAACCAAGGAAGGCGAATTCTCAGTTGCCAGCCAATGGAAGAAGATGTTCCAAGTGATAGTGATAAGTGTGAGGTAAAATAAAATGTTCATATGAGAATGAGGGCAGGAGGGAGGCCTGAGGAGCCAACATGTTGAGAAGCTTCTTAAATATGGATTGGACTGCATACCTTGACTTGCTTCTATCAAATGGCATGCAGTGGAAGGACCACCTGACTTACATATAAACATGATGCTTTAGAATGCCCCAAACTTCATGGACTATTCATTTATTCTTCTATGTAAGGATAGGATAGAAGAAAGGAAGGGAAGCAGGAAGGAAGAGGAGAGGAAAGTAAAGAGGAAAGGAAAGTAGGAAGAAGAGAAGTGTGGAGCAAAGAGAAGGAAGCAAACATAACGATGTGGAATTAAAAGATGGAACAAATGGAGGGATATCCATCTTAAGAACTAAAGTATCATAATCTAAAAAAAGACTACAAATAAATCACACAAAATTATCTGGAAAAGAGCCACATTTTGGGGGAAATATCAGCCATGGAAAGAATTGGAGTAGTAGGCACAAAATCCTCAGTAGAACCTTTGGATAGTGTAATAGATTTGACTAATGAGAGAATAGGTGAGTTGGAAGCCAGTTTTGAGGAAATTACCAAGAGCATGACATTAGAGAGATAGGAGATACAAAAATTGACCAAATGAAACTGTTGTACTGTTCTCAGTAGTTATAAAACAGAAAAAAAGAAAAAAATAGAAAGGTAGGAGGGAAATAATAGTCCAGATTCCCCACTAAGACTTAAATGCTTAAATTAGAGAGATATGTAAGGTTCCATTGTGTTTAATGAAAAACAAACACACTCCCATACAGTAGTTCCACTGAAGAATATCAACGTTTAAAACCACCAAAGGGGGAAGAAAATCAAATTATCCATAAACAAATGGCAATTAGACCGAGCCATACTTCTCTAAAGCAACAGTAGCTGGCAAATCACACTGAAGTAATGCAAATTGCTGAGTGAAAAACTATCATTCAAGAGTGCAAATCAAATGAAGTCAGTGCAGACATCAAACGATTACTTTGGCAAGTTGTACATCAAGAAGTACTTTGGCAGAAAAGGAAAATTACCGTCAGGGGAAGTAGGACGCAGCCAAGATTTTAAAAGTAGATTAAGATGGTAGTAAAATTAAATAAACCTCACAAGTGTAATAAAAAACCTCACTGGTGAGTATTTAAAAATAAGGTAGAACAGTAATAAAATCAGGGAAGATAGGCAATAGATTAGAGTTACAGCTTACATTATTTAGAACGAAGTAAGTGAAGCTAATTCTAGAATTTAAAGGTGAATGTTAATTTAAAGATAGCTATAAGAGAATACAAATAGAATTACATAAGTATAATTTACATACTAGTCGGGGAAATTTTGTAAAGCAGGAACTGGAATTTTACCTATCAAATCACGGTACTAAGTCTCTTTGTGGGAGGAAGGAGGTGATTGAGACCAGGAAGGGATCATGGAAAAACTTCAACTTTACCTGAAATATTCTAGAATTCCAAGAGGAAAAGAAGGAAACAGCATATGCTGGAATCCTCTTTCTATCTGCCTGTAGAATACGGCGCAGGCTTCCACTGGGATTCTAGACTACTCTTAGTCTGGTTCTCTGCCTCCCAGTAACTTTGCACTCTCTCTTCTTCTCAACACCCCTCTTCCATTCTTGTCTGGCCAGTCACCCACACTCTGCTGATGTTAGAATTCATGCCTTTGTTGTCCAAGTCCTGCTAATTATCAGGGCCCCTTCTTCCCATCTCCCAACAATAGCAGCAGCATGATACACAGTTTAGTTCTCTTAGAATACGTCTCAACTTATATTCCATTTCTAATTATTATGTTATTCAGCATATTTTCTTTAAAAAATTATACAACATTGGTGTTTATTATAATCTGTCCTGGAATCCATCATGGCCTGTTCCACAGCTAAGCACATAGAAAATGCTACTAAGGGTACAGAATAGATTTATTCAATTGGAAGCACTCTCAGAAGAAGCAAATGTAAGAAAAGGAACTCGACAAAGACTCCTGACCATTCTCTCATGGCTCAGTTGGGTAGATACTATTACATATCATTTATTTCAAGATTATTCACCAATCCCATTGCTGGAGAAAGTGTTGAGAATCAAAACATGTTGATTAAGAATGTAAATTTTGGTGTCTATCTCAAACCAGACAGACATAGTTTGAATATCAGTGCAGCCACGTCATTACTTGATACATGATAATGGATAATCAAACTTACCTTAATAATGCTTTCCTAGATGTAAAAATGGTAGATGCCATCTATCATGGCACATGGAACATAGGAAAAGCCATAACAAATGACAGCTCGAATTCTTGGCTAACTGAAGGCCATTCAGGAGATAAGCTAGCTCTCCTCCAGCCTCCTTGACCATCCATAAGAGAACTGTCTTGATCTTCCTTCTGGAATTTAAGAGCAGCCATGCTAATTTGTCAGCCATTGGAGTATCAGATTAAAGAGACATGTAATTTCATGCAGAGATCGTAAGGGGGCTGCTAAGTCTTGTGCTCTACTTCATGGATTGTATAAGCCTGGGTTCCAGGGGGACCTGCTGAGCTGAGCTCTTCCACACCCCAGATAGCCACATGAAATAAATCAGAAGCAAACTCCTATTCTCCTGAGCACCTGAAGATTTTGAGGTTTGTTTCTGCAGCAAAACCTAGCTCAACCTGGCTTACTGAATACCTGTTGCAAATTTACCCAAAGCCATGCCTTAAGACCTCATTTTTACTATACTTTTTCTTATAATGCCTACATTTTCCCAATCATTATTCTGTGCCCCATGTTTGATATGTAGAAGGTATCTTCATTCTCACAGTCTCTCTCCTTCCCTCCTTTCTCTTTTTTAAAGATTTGTTTATTTCAATTAGAAAGACAGATTTGCAGAAAGAAAGACCTTCCATCTACTGGTTCACTTCCCAAGTGGCTGGAATGCCAGACTTGAGCTGATTCAATCTGAAGCCAGGGGCCAGGAGCATCTTCTGGGTTTCCCACGTGGGCGCAGGGACCCAAGACTTTGGACCACCCTCTCCTGCTTTCCCAGGCCACGAGCAGGAAGCTGAATGGGAAGTGGAACATCCTGGACACAAACTGGCACCCACGTGGGATGCCGGTACTTGCAGGGGGAGAATTACCCAATTGAGCCATCACACCAGCCCTAGAGCAAGGAACTTTCATGCCATCTCTGTGGATAAGAACTTGACAGTGCCTAGAGCTGTGTAACAGCCTTAGAGCTCACATTTGACACCATAGTGTCGAAGTTTTGTGTGAACCCAGTGTGCCTGATTTCAGGGTTGTTTCTTCCCTTCTTTTTCCCTCTGCATCTTCAGAAAGCCATTCTTGAGATGACCCTCAAGAAAGAAAGGTTACATTATGTTTCCAGAAAGTCTGTTTTAAAAGGCTGGGAAACACGTGTGACATTTTGGAAATTTTCTATCAAAAAAAAAAAAAAAAAAGGATTCCATTTTAACAAGTACTGGTGCTTCAAAGAGTATAGAGCTTCGGTTATCAGAAAAAGGCACATGTGGCAAGCAGCTCACTCCAACATGGCTTGATAAATGAGACAGCCTTGAATTTCAATGATCTTATAAATGCAACACAAGTGATAAATATAAAATCTATTGAGCTCTTTCATTTAAAGCAAGGGATCTGTATTCTTGGACCAGATAACCTCTTTTTATTGCATTTTCCAAACAGAGAAAGTCCCTTGCCATTAATGAGCAGCTTCCTGGGATCTTTATGGGAAAGTGTGAGTGAGGAGAAAGTTTCACAGATAAAGGAGGGAAAAGGTGGGAAGACAGACAAACAAATGGCTTCTGAGATGCCCCAGGGTTTTTTCTTAAGAGAAGAATGGCTGCTGACCCTCAGGGGCTTGTTCCCTGAGGAAAGGCACACAGGACAGCCACGCCTACAGCTGCAGGCGATAACCTTCACTGAAAGGCACCTGGGAGGAAGCATTTGCTAGAGGATGCCAAGCCTTGGCCCTTCACTGCCAGAAGGATGTGGCCAGACTATGAGTGCCTCTATTCTTTCTGGGTACCATGCACAAAGACTGCCAGTTTGCATTTCTGTACGGCCACTCAACTGGTCCATGAACACATCTTTCCCAGAGCTGGTGTGCTGTTGCTTTAAGGTGGTGGTGCCAGTTTCAGTTGTCCAGGAGGAATACTCAGGAGATAGATTCTATCCCTCTACTGAGGTTGCCCCATCAAGCCTGGTGTGGTGTATTCACATCCTGTCGGAGAGCTTCGGATATGCCAGAAGGGGGTGACTGCGAATGCTGACTATCAGCTACTTCTGACGATTCCTAATGTAATCCATATACTTCCCATACATTCTGGCTACACGATTTATGAGGTATAACAAGGGGAGAGAAGTAAAGCTGGGATATAATTGTGACTGATGTGAAACAGACATGTAGAATGAATGGCCTTACAACATTTTCTTTGAAGTTTGCTAAAAGCAGTAAAGTGATATTCACTATAAGTGAAACCTGCTGTTACAGATATCCACTGGCTTGGGGAACATTTTCTTTCTACTTCATTTCTTGAATTTTAATTTGCCACTTGAAGTTTTTGAAGATTTTTCTTTAGACATGGAATGGACCAGGAAGGGAATCAAGATTATAAGAGCATCCACTCCGTGCTTGTCCAATGCCACACAGTTGATAGCGGTGATCTAGGAGCCAGAATAGGAACAGTGCCTGGAGCTCACAAGAATGTTAGCTTTTTAACTTCTTTTAAAATCAGATTTAAAAAAATCCTAAAGGGATCATAATTAATATAATAAAATTAAAGTCAATCAATTATAATAAATACAATGAAATGAACATAATGCTGAATGCCACTTGAATTGGCTTGTTTTTTTTTTAATACTGATACATGGGGGAAGGGATCCACAAAGACACAATGCTAAGAACACACAGAAGTTGAGTGCAGTGTGGCCCTACTTCCAATAAATTAGATAATTCTGCAGTAATTTCAAAAGACTGGAAGCCATGGAGAAAGTGACACTTCAAGGACTTAAGAAGTTTTCCTAGGGTCCGATCCTTAGGACTTGATGGATTCAGGTCTCAAGACTGCTGTCTAACTCCTCCCACTAAGGAAGAGCTTAGTGGACAGGCAATTCCCCGTTGGAACACCTGGTGCTCAGGACGAAAGACTACCACTTGTATATTTGATACCCAAGAAATGAACGGAAAATCAATTCTGAGGTTGGCATATATTTTTACATCAAATATAAGAATGTGTCTAGAAGTATATGTAAGCCAGATGTCTCCAGGTTTATCAGCTTCAAGATCAAGATTCCCTTTAGTGCTCAGATAGCACACTGAGGCCCCTCCTTCTGCAGCACAGGAAGTCTAGGCTCCGAACAATGCCTACGGCCTTTCTTATCTTTCTCTAGGGACCCCTGAAGACCACTTACATGTCCCCTATCTATCCTGTTTAGCATTCTTTGTCTCAGAGGGTTGCCTTGTACCAGATGTTGAAAGTTAGTTTCAGCCCCCTGGAGCCTGCCACAGCTTTTCCCATACTCTTCCTCCTCACACATGGATGCAAGCCCCACCATTCATTTCCCCAATGCACAACGAAGATGCAATGAAGATGCCTAACCAAGTTTTATCAAAGGTTGGGAGCAATCAGCAGTTTAGCACAAAAGGAACCAGAGGACTAACACTTGAAGGCATCCATAGTCCCCGTTTGTTTCAACTAAGGGAGTTCCCAAGAACCCTCCATATTGAAACTACGACAATGAAGGCTCTATTCCCATCACCCAAACACACTTCACTAGGTGCCATTTCTCAACACAGCTGCCTTGAGGAATTAAGCTCAGCATGTGTATCGATGGGGCCAAACCACAGCACAATGTAAATCCAGATTTCAAGGGAGAAGCTTACAGCTCTCCTGGGGAACTACTATGCTTAAACATGTGACATTTAGAGCCAAGTGTAGTGCTGAGCACCCCAGTGCGATGTGATATATCCATTTTGGCTACTGTGCTGATTCAGGAATTTTGCAAAAAGCAGTGTTTAGGTATATGTTCTATGCAGACTGTTGATTAAAGCAACCTTCAAATCAGACCTTCCATTAGAACAGGAAAATGCTCTTTCCAAGCATCAATTCCAACCCTTTGACCTAAGAAGTCATCAATATTTGTGACTTCAGAATGATGGATTCTTAATTCTGGAAATTTAGAAATTAGGTCTACAAGGAAGTCCAGTTAGTGCAAAATTAGATATTACCTGCATCTTATAAAATTCATCCCAACAGAATTTTGTGCCGTGTAAGTTGATTATGTCTTTTTAAGTATTATTATGCACTTACCTGAAAGGTAGAGAGCCAGGAAAAGATAGATCTTCCATCCTCTAGTTTGTTTCCCAAATCCTGCAACAGCCAGGGATGGCCAGATTGAAGTCAGGAATTCTATGTAGGTCTTTCATGTGACTGATAAGGATCTGTGCCTTGAAACCATCACCCTCTTCCTCTCTGGATGCACTTTAGTAGAAAACTGGATTTATACACAGAGTGGGAGTGCTTCCTGGGTACGCTGACTTGGGGGGGTGTTGATCCCACATGATAACACAGTGCTGTGCCACATGCTTGCCCTGCCTCAACAATGCATATTGTAGAACAAGAAACCATCTTGTCCAAATTGATCAGAAATGTAATAATTCTGAGAAGGAAGGAGAAATCAGTAAAGCAAGCCTGAATCAGATTTAAAAGACTGATTCCAGGGAGGTTTACCCTGAGCAAGAAGCCGGGAGGCATCAAGGTCTCGGGATGGCTACCTCCAGTGTGGATAGCACTGATTTTATCATATTTGTGTTAAAATCTCATCATCATACCTTCTTTTTTGTTTTTTTTAGATTTATTTATTTATTACAAAGTCAGATATACAGAGAGGAGGAGAGATAGAGAGGAAGATCTTGCGTCTGATGATTCACTCCGCAAGTGAGCACAACGGCCGGTGCTGTGCCAATCCAAAGCCAGGAGCCAGAAACTTCCTTCAGGTCTCTCACATGGGTGCAGGATCCCAAAGCTTTGGGCTGTCCTCGACTGCATTCCCAGGCCACAAGCAGGGATCTGGATGGGAAGTGGAGTTGCTGGGATCAGAACTGGCACCCATATGGGGTCCCGGCGCGTTCAAGGTGAGGACTTTAGCCACTAGGCCATGGTGTTGGGCCCCATACCTTCTTTTATACCTTAACATCACTAATGTCATCTGTTTCAGCAATCTGATCAGAGATCACATGCATGTTTTACAGGGAGATGTTAAAGTCGAAATAAAAAGGCAAACCACGTGTTAATAATTTTCCTAACATTCAACCTAGTAAATGTCACTTTTTCATGTTTTCTCTGTAAGTAACTTCAGGTTATAGAAAATAAAATAAGTATGCAGCTAAAATGCTGACTGGAGCTAAGAAAGTTGTTCTGGGACCTAGAAAAAAATCTTAGTAGTGCATTAATCTAAAGCTTAAGTCAAAGTGGTGTCAGAAAGCAAGAGAGTACCATGAGTTTGTTTTGGCTAAAAAGCCAAAAGTCTGGATTGGGCAGTGAAGACACTGCTTGGGATGCCTATATCTGAGATAAAAATTTCTGGGCGTAAGTCTTAGCATTGGTGCATTCCCACTTCCTGCTAATGCTGCAGCAGAGAGGTAGCAGATAATAGCTGGAGTACCTGAGTTCTTAACCCTGCAGGGAGTCGCTCATTGGGTTCCTGGCTCCTGGCTTCAGCTTTACAAGCATTTGAGCCAGTGGATGGAAGGGGACTGTCTCTGTCTTTGAAATAAATAAAGTATAAGTGTAAATGAAGCTAGAACTCTGTAAGTTACTAAAGTGAGATATCAGCAAATTAAAGGGCCCCAGAAGCCCTAGTTTGTGGTGATAAAGAACAGCACAAGGATGTGCATTGTATTTCTTTTCTGTTATTTTTAAAATTTTATTTTTGATGATGTTTACGTAGTTGATCAGAGCGAGAAGAGTCAAGGATCAGGAGATAGCGGATGAGACCATTGTTTATACATTTTCTTTTTCTTCTTTCTGATATATGAGTGAAGGGGAATACAGGGGAGAAATGAAATCGTGTCCAGCCTCTCCCCACTGCATTACCCAGGAACAGGGAACTGTCACCCGATATCATCTCAGGGTCCTGTTGTGGAGCATGTTCTGAGGATTCTGCTCATGTGGTTTTGATAATTCTGAGACGCTGCTGTTACCGCCACTCCATGGATGAAGAAATCCTTAAGGTAGATTGGTTGTCATAGTCTGCCTCCAAGTCTTCATTGGCCCAGAAATTTGCTGTCAAGTTTCACTGGGATAATTGATCAGTTTATTCTGTCCTCCATCTTCAGCAATCCAATGGCTACTGCGGCCCGGCCTAGCCTTGCCCAACACATGCTCAGCCCCCACGTATCACAGCGGGAGCTGCAGCCCAGTCAGAGCAACCCCCAACAGCCCCTATTGGACTTGCCCCTAGTTCTGGTTCTCGTGCCTGCCAGCATGTGCAGTGGACAGGTCCAATCTGCCCCACATCCCATTGAGATCTGGTATACATCATTGGGTGCTGAAGCCTAACTCAACCCAACTGACTCCACTTTCCAGCCCACACTAATACCAGTGGGTGTCACATCCTGTCCGGCAAGGCCCACCCCTAGTCCTGGTTCTCATGTTCAGCAGTGAGAGTTGCAGCTTATCAGAGAGGAGCCCACCAGCCCCGCACTGGACCCACTCCCTGCCCCAGATAATGCTTCTCCAGTTTGTTTTGCAGTCTAGCTCTGCAAGGCTTATCCCCAGTTCCAGGACTTGCCAGCTGATGCTGCAGCAAAGCCCAAGCCACCTGCCCTTATTCTGGTTCGTGCCTGTACCAGTGGAGACAGTTGGCTAACCTAATCTGTCTCTCCCCCTAACCCAGTTCACATGTAGGCCAAGAGGTGTTATAGCCCTGCCCAGCCTGGTCTGCGTCCAGTTCTAGTTCTCACACTCACCAGCATGAACAGTAGCCTAACGGTGGAGTCCTCACTACACCCCTACCAGGCTCACCAAACCCCACCTTGATCTTGCATATGCTAGTGGGTGCTGTAGCCCGGTCTGGCATGGTATGTCTCACTTCAGCATCTGCCAGTGAGTGCTGCAGCCTGGCCTAGACTGGTTGCCCCTGTTCCAGCATGTGCTAGCTGGAGCTGCCACCCAACCCAATGCAGAAAGCCCCTTGTCCTGGCCCTAATGTGAACTAGCTGGTGATGTGGCCAGACCCAGCCTGTCTTGCACTTCATCCTGGTTCTTAGATCTTCCAATGGGTATTATGAACTGGCCTAGCATGGCCCACCCCCCAGACCTGACCCACACATATGCCAACAGGTATTGTAACATGGTCTGCTGTGGGCTGCTCCTTTGTTTTTTGCACTCACCTGCATGGACTGCACCCTGACAAACGAGTTCCCCAAGCTTCTCCATCAGGTCTCTCAGTGGTGGATCTCACATATACTGGGTGTCATCGTCCCAGGTTGACTTAGTCCACCTCCTGTCCTGGCAGGAATAGCAGCCTTACCCAACTTACCCATACCCAACCTGATTCTTACTGCTGGGTGTCACAGCCCAGCCATGCCTGGTCCACACCCTGACACAGCTCCCATGTGGCCTAGTGGGATCTAAAACCTAGACCAGCCTGTCCTACACCCACTCTGGCTCTCACGATCACCAGTGGATGTTGAGGTCAAGTCCATTCTAGCCCACTGCAGAACATGTCCACACTCATGCTGAGGGAGATTGCAGCCATGTCCAGCCCAGACTACCACCCCCATTCTGGCTATAGCTTTCACCACTGGGAACCACAACCTAGCTGGGACATCCTCTTTGCTCCCCAACCAGACCTGTTCCCAGCTCCAGATCTTGTGCACACCAGTGGATGCTGTGACACAGCTCTGACAGCCCATCCCCTGTCTTGACCTTTGCCATAGGATGCTGCAGCCTGGCCTGGTCATGCCTACCCCCAGTCTCAACTCTTGCTGGCAAGTGCTATGGCCTGGTCCTACCCAGTCTACTCCCATCCCTGACTCATGCAAACTAGCAGGTACGATAGCCTAGCTTGGCATGCCCCACATTCCAGCCTGGTTCCTGCACTTGCCAATTAGCTAAGGTTGGCCTGGACCTGCCCAATCCATCTCTTTCCAAAACCACCAGAAGGGTTTGCATTCATAGGCTTAGCTGATGAGAACTACAACTGAGTAGGGCTGGAGGCCTAGAGATGGGGGCAGAGGAAGACAGTTCATTGGAGATTGAATCAGGCCAAGGCATTATACTTTCCTATGAAGCTCTATATGGAATCATAGTGTCAGAGTTCAGGTTTGAGGCATAAACATCGAAAGAACACAAAATAGCAATTGATGCAGTTAGTTCCCCCCCCCCCCCCCCCCGCCCCACAAAATGTCACAGCTGTGCTAGGAAACTATTCACAGCTTTAATTGCAATACCTGAAAGGAGCCTGCTAGGACAGAAAAATGCTTATTTGAATTGATGCTTGGAGGGCCACAGTCCAAGATCCAGGGGTGTCATTGGTTTAGGCTTCTGATGAGGCCAGAGGTCGCCAGATCATGGTGGGTGGATCAGGAAGTAGACAGAAACAGACAACACACTCTGCCTCTAGTCTTTATGTGATCTCACCTTAGAACACCATCCTGATTCGATCAGGTGGGAATTCTAGCCCAATCCGATCACTTCCCAAAAGTCCTGACTTCAGACACTACATTGGATCCTGCCTCCCTCCAGCCATCATTAATAAATTCATAAAATTATGTGGACCGGAATATTCATAACAGCTTTATTCACAAAAGTCCTCAGTTGGAAACACACAAATGCTCATGACCGTGGGAGATTAGGTAGGGAAACTATGACAGATTTGAATTTTTATTCAGCAGCCAAAATAAGCTAAACATATGAATTCATGCAACAATATGGATAAATACTGAGAACGTTCTTTTGAGAGAAAGAAGCTGAATGTGAGAAATGAGATATCATTTGTATCCTGTTCTGCAACAGGCAAAACTAGCCTACAGTTCTAGGAATGTCCTTAAGAGAATTGAAAACATATGTAGACACAAAAATTTGTACACCAATGTTCATAGCAGAATTATCTGTAATAACCAAAGAGTGAAAACCACTGATTTATCAATCAATCGATGAATGAATCAACAAAGTGTGGCATTCCGAAACCATGAAATATTATTTGGCCAAAAAAAAAAAAAAAGAAATCTTTCCAATTTTCAGCTACAAACACTGGTAGCTGAAAACCAGACACAAAAGGCCACAATACGGTGCGACTCTTTTATGTGTGAAGTCCAGAAGAGGCAAATCCAACAGATTGGAAAATAGATCCATGGTTGCCAGGGGCTGGAAGGAAGGAGGAATGCACAGTGACTACTAAGCGGGCATGTGGCTTCTTTTTGAGGCGATGAAAAAATGTTCTGAATTAGACAGTAGTAGTGGCTGTAAAACCTTGTGAGACAGTAAGTCCCATGGCATTGTACACTCCCCAAACTGAAATTACAGGATGTGACTTATGTCTTCATCAGGAAAAAGAATCCACAGTGACTACGATGCAGCAGGGACAATCTCAGAGTGGTTTTGAGGGGTTGAGGACTGACTCGGAAGATGCAGGCAGGGGTGTTCCAGAACGATGGAAGTGCTGCACATGTTGGCAAGGAGAGTTAGATGATTGAGTGCATTTCTCAAAACTGCTCGAAGTATAGTAAGATAGGTACATCTCAAAGGTAAATTTTTATCTCAGTGAAAAAAACAACCCAAATGAGAAAAAAAAAAACCTCAATAATTAGAATAAAACTGAGCTGTAAATAAATCCTGAATCGCATTTTATTATATATAATCTCAAATCAATGGTCAATACCTTATTTACTTCAAAATCCACTCCAATTATGTCATTGCAGTGGGAAACGAAACAAAAAGGTCCTAGGGTGAATGATATGTTTTAACAAGATGCTGAAAATGATCGGTAACATAATCAATGGGAATAAACAGCCAGGTTTCGGTTTAGAAGAGAGGTGGTAAAAATGCTGTATTTACAGATATTGAAATTGCCTGCCTGAGCAAATGAGAGCTATGGAAAAAACTGTGAGACCTAAGAGCTTTCTGCTTCCTATTTAACAGAAAGCATGAGTTGGAAAGTGTAGTGATCAAAATAATTTTGTCTTAAAAATTAGCAAAACCACCACAGGCCCAAGCATAAACGTATGAAGTGTTTAGAACTTTAAAAAGTCACTAAACTCTACTGAGGGAGCATAAAAATAACTTCCATCATTTGGGAATGTGTCTGCGTGGGCTGACACAATATTATAATTCTCTCCAAATGCGAGCAATATCCTGTCCCGTGCAAACTCCAAAGGCCTATGAAACTTGACAAACACATTTCTAACTGTAATCTAGAAGTACAAATGTGCGACAGGAGCCAGAAAAAAGAGCAATGAGGGTGAACTTTCTTCTATCAGGTGTAAGACTTCATCCATGAACATAACCACAGAACTAGTGCGAGAAGCAAGGAACCTTGCTGGGAAAGTAAATAATGGGGACTGAAGACAAAAATCAAAGCATGCATATTGATTGAGATAAACTGTTGAAACAATTGCAAAAAGATTGGTTTATTATGATGTTCGGACAATCAGTTACATCTAAATAAAATGATCTTAGATTAAATGTGAAAACAAAATCATAAAGTTTCAGGAAAAAGAAAAAACCCAGATCGATACTTGGGTTAGAGAAGGTTTTGAATTGTACCAACAAAGCTAGATACTAAACAGGGAAAGAACTGATTCTTTAAAAACTGAAAACATTTGGCATGTGATGCCGGGATGGAGGTCCCACTTGGGTGTGCCTGAGCCCAAGTCCCAGCTTTCTGTTAGAGTGAACCCTGGGAGAAATAAAACCATGGTTTTAGTGCTTGTTTCTCAGGTTGATTTCCTGGCTCCTGACTTTGGCCTGCTCAGCCCCAGCACTTGTGGGCATTTGAGGGGGAGAACCAGTAGATAGAAATCTCTCTACCTCTCTTTTGATCTGTTCCTTCCCCATCCTCCTCAGTAATTCTGACTCTGAAGTAAAACAAGTACACCTCTTAAAAAAAGTGAAAAAATTACATGGAACAAAAAATCTCCTTAAACTGCAATTAAAAGATAAAAATTTGCGGAAAACATTTGTTGCCTAAGCAATGCTAAACATTCATATTACCGGTATATGATTTTTTTAAGGTTACTTTAAAAGGATCATTTCTTTAGTTTCGTTTTATTTGTAAGGTACAGATAGACATAGGGAGAGATTTTTCTGTCTGTTGGTTTGTTCCTCAAATGCTCACAATAATCAGAGATGAGCCAGCCTGCAGCTAGGAATCAAAGATTTCAGTCTAGGTTGCCCAGAGGTGTGGCAGGGACCCAACACAGGAGCATTAAGGAGCTGATGTCAGGAATGTGTAGTCACAGGAAGCTGAGACTGGGAGTAGAGCTGGGACCAGATACTCCACTTTGGAGTGCAGGTGTCCCGAGACTGTCTTAAGTTCTGTGCCAAATACCTACCCTTCCGGCCAGTTTAAACAAGGGGTGACAAGGAATCAAACTTGATGTGCTGAAATACGCCAGGCATTTGTTGGCTCCTATCACTGGAAAGCCTGAGCATGGAGCTAACTGAAGCTCTCTTTACAAGGAGACCAGGCTGGTGGCTTTCAACAGTCTCTAGCAAAGAGTTGTTTTCCGAGAGCTGTAGTAGAGAAAATGTGTTATCTCACAGATCCAACCCAGAAAAAAATCATTCTTTGCTGAAATAGGATACTCTGTTGGACAGGCATAATTCTTGTGTTAGTCTGTGGCCAAGAGGGAGGTAGTTGGATGCCACTGGAAAAGTCTGGAATGTATTATTCACAATATAGAGTGATTCTGTTACCAAAGGAAAGGAGAAGGAATGCCAAGGGTCAAAAACAGTGAATGTTCACCAGCATAGGTAAAGAGTGTTCACAAATCAATAAGACATAATATTTCAAGAAGTCATGAGAAGCAATAAAGAAGCATCATTACTTATCATTAATTTTTTGAGTCTTTTATATCAATGTCAAACCGTTTCTGAAGTTTCAGCTGATTTGACAAATTAACCTAGAGTAGTGCATCAAAGGAAAGTTAATATGTCATAAGGAAATTCTTCTTCTCTTAGGCAATGTGCAAAAGACAGAGGCATTCTGGCGGATGCTTTAATTCAGAGGAGTGTCTAACTGTGCGAGTTTTAGCTATGAGGACTAAGATGCAATCCCTCAGGCCGAATGAATGCGCAAATCTTAATTTCACTCAAGTTCAATAAGCCTTTCTTCTTTCATCTCTGCAAAGAAGGGCCTCACTCATATGATTTTCCTTAGAAAACCTATAATTTTGCAGTGATTTTCTGTGCATATTTCTCAAATGAATTTAGAAACCTGAACTTTACTGATTTTGTTTCAAATTATCTCATTGAGACAAAAATCAGACCACTTCTTGGGTGTATTTTGCCTTCATTTTGATGGGTATAATTTTTCACTGTTAGTTTTCAACTTGTTACTTTTCACAAATAAACGCTATACGCTTCAGGCTTGCACCAGAGTATCTAAAGAAGACGAGAAGCTTAATTTTGGAGCAAAACAAAGTTCCTAAGTTAGACTCTGCAAACCTACAACATACAATTACGGAGGGATTTTTGTTTCTTTGATTTTGGCGTCTCTTGCCCACTATTTTTTTATGAGAATTGGGGGTGAAGCGAGGCAGGGGAGACAGCCTGTCCATGGAGCTAGCTCAAGGGAGTTGAATTAGAGTGGGATAAGCTCACTTACATGAAATAAAATTTCTGGAAGTAGGCATTTCCAGGTACATAAGGGTAACCACAGTTAACGACAAACATAACTCATCTCAGAGTTTCTCATCACATTGGCAGCCTTTATTTCGCCATCATTTAACTGCCTGCACTCATGCTTTCCCCTCTAGGCCACAGACTCGGACTCCAAGGAACACATTGAAATATCCACTCACTGCTGATTTCCCTGGATCCCCTACAAGGCTGCTTGCAGAAGGGCTTTTGCAATATCGATTTGAATGAATGAATCAACAAATGAACAAACAGCTAAACAGGCACAAGGCCTTCTTATTCTTAGCCTCTTGTTTTAAAAGTGTTCCAGTCTCTGGTTTGAGCAATGTGCATGTCAGAACTGGAAACCCCACAGGCTAACTACATGGATAGCGGTGGGAAAAAGTTCAATCTCCTTGAAATCTATTAAAAGATCATCCTTCAAAAATTCTTTCAAGCTTCTTAAAAAGAGTAAATTCCATCATCATTTGTGCTTTAGCCATGACTTTCAAAATTCTCTCTTTGAGAAAACATGTGCAATCATAGCAACTTAGATACAATCTTTTGGTAGCTTTTGTCGGTCATTCCTGAATATATATTAGTAAAGATGAAACAGAATTGAAAGGTGGTAACCAAAAGGGAACATGATTTAATTTAGGGAACTTTAAAGGACGGGAAGGAAGTCATAAACATGGCTGAATTTGCTAGCTATTTTCTACACCTGGAGAAAACATTACTGTTTAATGGGTGTTAGATACTTGAACAAATGAAATGACAATTTGATTCAGAAAACATTTTGAAGTTTTTATTTTGTTTGGGCGCAGTAGCCAAGTGTATTTTTTTAATATCCAGGTTTTAAAAATTTACTGTTTGTGGGTGAAAGTCATCTTTCCATTTAGTTGTTATTTGTAGCTCTTGTCTGTATTCCCACTAAGGTCTTTTTTGCTTTTTTACTTGTTAATCTTACTTAGTGAAGAATTAAGCCTTTTGCTATAATGTAAATTTAAAATATATTATCTCAAGAGCTAAAAGAAAAAAGGAGAAGAAAGAAGAGTAGGAGGGAGGAAGGAAATATTAATATGTTCTTAGAATTGTATCTACAAACCACATTCAATGTGGTAAAAATTAATTCAAAATTAAAATAAAAAATTAAGAATGAACGATCTGGGTTGGATTCTGGAGATCCTATAGTGGGTTTTTGTTTTTTTTTTTTTTTTTTAGCTTGCTTTATTTTAAGCTAAATCCAATGTTTGGTTGGCTTCGGTTTGGCATATAGCTCACCAGAGTTTTTTAGTTCATGTTAGTGGCGACGATGGTGCTGCCGTTCCCACACCATTATTCAGATCCTTTTCTATGACTGCAAAATCAGAAGTGTGGGCTGAAGGAAATCTTCCCACAGCTTCCTCCTGTGATCAGAACAAAAGGAATGTGGACAACATGTTGGATTTTCCTCTGTAGCCAGCTGAAACCCATTCTTCCCTAAAGTCACAATAAACCAAGAAATAGCAATAAGAATCTGATAGAGGAACATCAAAGCAGCAGCATCATTGCTGGCAAAGCTCAATCAGAAAGCATGGTGGAAATCTGTGTCCTAGGAATCGGATTTCCGCATTTTGCCTCTTACCCCTTCCTGTGAGTCAAGGATGGCCTCTCTGGAACACGGGCCACCTCCTTGTTCAACTGCCAATGGGATTGCTGCTTTTCATCTGGAAAGCCTCATTAGTTAGGGCCAGCAGAAATACTCTTCCAATCTTTCTCCACCAAGCCTACCCCAGGCCTAAGGCTTGGTGGGTATGCTTACCCTTGGGAAACAGGAGTAAGAGGAGAAGCCTCCTATGGGCAAGCACACATGAGAGGCCCAGACTGACCATGCCCAGCTCCAGCCCTGCTGAGTCCCGCTCCTTGGAGAGGCTGTCTTTCTCCTCGGGGGTCTCCGGGTGAAGGGGGAGAAGGCAGCGAGCATTGTCATGGAACAGGAACTGAGGACCAGAGGGGTGGCTGTCCAAGTTCAAGGCTCAGAACAGCACCCTGAACATTTGCTTGGGAAAAAAAAACAAAAATTGAAAGAAAAATGAAAATCTTGTTGGGAGATGACTTGAGTTTCTAAACTAAAGTGACTTTATTCTGGCCCAGGGGCTCCTTCTCTCACTTCTCTGTGGCTTCTGGATGAGCCAGGAGAGTCCGGTTTTGCTCCATATGGAGAGCCACCTTCTACTCTGGTATCCGTAACTCAGAAGTCCTTGTCCCTGAAACTTCAGTTGGAGTCTGTGTCCTGCCCTTTTCAGAATGGCATTTGAAAAGCTGTCGCTTGTGTCTGGGTGACTGTCATCCACGGAGAGACACTCTCGTCTTGCCCTCTGCCCAACATGCACATGGCTAAACTAGACTTGGACCACTTGCATGCTTTCTCAAGGACTTCACTTCAGTCTCGCCTGTGTGTGGAGCCTTCCTAGGGAATTTTAGTACTTCCTGCACTTGTGTGGGCATCTGAGGTTTCCTTGACTCTCCAAGAGCAGGAATCACAATGAAATGATGTGCAGCTGCAGGCACCTTCAGCTGCAGGTGGATCCACTTGTTGGCTTGTTGGCTTGCTGATGTATTCACTCACTTGACTTTCTTCCTGGAGGATGCTGGCACTTTGCTGAAACCCTGAGCTCTGCATAGGAAGCACTCCCAGATCCTCTTGGGGGTCTGAGTCTCTGATAGGGAGTGAATGAACACACAGATATTTTACAAAAAGGCCTGCTGGCTAGGCTGCCTGGTTGAAGCACACACCCTTGTGGGGACCCCATGCCCCGCAGCGAGGAATGTTTGGGCATCACTTGCTCGTGGCCTTTCAAGGTTGCAGGAAGCCCCTCTGAAAAAGACAATTTCCTTTGGCGGGAGAAAGAACAGGGAACTGATCAGGGGCTGAGGCAGGCGAGCTGGACCTGGACTGCGAAAGGCTTTAGGAGATGGAATAAGGAGTTCAAACTTCTAGGAGCAAGAGTAAGGCTGCCACAACTATAAGCGGAGGTGCCACTGTTCAGCTGCTTCTTAGGAAATTGATTGTACAGGAGAGAGAGTGTGTGTGTGTGTGTGTGAGAGAGAGAGAGAGAGTTAGTTCATGTTCTAGAAGCTAATCCTTAAAGGGCAGAAGAGGCATCTGTCTGCCAAGAGGCCCAGCTTTCACTTAGTGTTTGGAGGGTCTCGAGTGATATTGATGTAATTGAGCTTTTAGTTAAAAAAATAAAAGGAGAGAGAGATGGAATTGTGATAGCCAATATGTCTAAATGAAGAGAACGTGATTTGCTTTATAATCACGCACCCCCTAAAAATATAAATCTTTAATTCAACCTATGAATCTTTAATGCTCAGAATGCCGTCTCAGGCTTTGAAATTGAAACTTGAGCTATAAAGCACAGCAAAACCAGCCTGACAGAGGGCTGGGGGGGTGTACAAATCGAGCAGTATGAACTATTGACACCTCCTGGTGGCAGCAGATGTGTGCTGTTCGCCTGGTCAAAACAAGAAGGCAACCAATTCCAGGCATTATAAATGAATAATGCAAGCTACCCCGAGCAGAGGGATAGGAGCACCAAATGGTCCCAGAATCCTGGGGCAGAGCTGGCAGAGGACAGATGAAAGAAAGAGGCCTTGGCTGATCGAGACCAGCTACCACAGTTCCCAGGTAAAGAGCCAGAGCAAGGGGCCTCCCTAACAAATCTGCAACTGAAGGGTAGACTATTGAGACAGGTGCTCCCGAATGCCCACTGGCATGGCTTCGAAGACCTCACTTTCATTGTTCAGTTCTAACCTTGCAGCCCAACGAACACTTCCTCACTGTCACATCTTCCCACTCTCCAGGCTTTGTTCAACCTTCTTGGAGCCTCGTCTCGTATGAGATCAAACGTGTTAGGGAATAAAAGGAGGCAACTCCAGGAAAGAAACACCTGAGTCATCTTACTATTTGTGCCTTTCCTATTTGCGTTTCTCTTAAAAGTCACGAAGGCATTTGTTTGAGAGATGTTACAGGACCGGAAGGGAGAGCCGACACAAGCTTCTGTGTGAAGATTGCTCCCCAAGTGGAAAATTCCAAGGCAAGCCAGAGGCTTGGTTGAGACTCTGACTTCAGGTGGCAAGACCAAGTGAGCTGACTCCATGATTCGCTTGCTGGATGACCTAGGGCATATCCATCAGCCTCCTTGGGACCCAGTTTCCCTATGGGCAAAGTAAGAAGGCCTACAGGATCCCACCGGTGCAAAGTGACTTTTTTTTTTTTCAAATCTTAAGCACATTAGTCTTCATGAAATAAATACTGACTATGAGTTACTAGGTCTGGTAGGTGACAAATTGAATTGTTGGGCTTACATTTGTCTATTTCTACAAAAAAAAAAAAAAAGAGTCAGAGTATGTCTCTTCTTTTTTGCAAGAAGTAGCACAGTTATCATTAGTCCATAAACCAACTAGGCTTCCCAGACACTGTGCTGGCTGAAGCGCAGGGCAAGGTCGTTGCTGAGTGGGTGGTGGGCCAATGTGAGACAGCATGTCTCAGAGGGTAAGTGTGGAAGTTCTGTGGTTGTTTATGGCCCAGCAGGTTAAGCTGCCCTTTGCAATGCCCACTTCCAATCTAACTTCCTGCTAAGGCGCCTGGGAAACCTGTGGAAGGTGAATACTTGGCCCCTACCGTCCACATGGGAGATTGGGATGGGCCTGACTGTTGCGGCCGTTTAGGGAGTGAACCAGTGAATGAAAGATCTCTGTCTGCATCTGCTAATCTGCCTTGAGAGGAATCTGAGGTCACACTTGCACACTGGCCCCTGATGGACACTTTGTTCTCTAGCTAGTTCTTCGAGCATCCTAATCTGCTTTCTCTGATGTGAACTGAGGATAACGAACCCCACCAACCCCGCAGGCTGTTTCTGAGGCTCCAGAAGGGCCAGCCTCCTCATCAAGGCCTGACTTGGCTCAGAGCCTGACACCTAGAACACAACCACTTCTGTTTTCATCATCTGATTGTGGCTGTCACCTTTCCTAAGAGCCTGAGCAGTCTGCAGAGCGAGCAGGGGCCAGTGCAGCCGTGTGCCTTCCTTCCTAGCCCTCAGCCAGCCAAGCAGGCATCCTTCCTCCTTCCTGTGAACATCAGGCCTGATCCACAGCAATGTCCACTCAGAGGAATGCATGAGACTGTCCCCTGAGATGGGCTGGTGAGTGACCGTAGCATTGGACATGGTTGATGAACTTTGTCTATGCTGCAATTTTGGGGACACCTCTGACACATGTCATTGTTGTCTTTTTCAAGTGTGTTTTGTTGGGGATTGCTATAAATAAAAACTATGACAAGAGTTCCATACCTGCACTTGTCATTATGGATCACAACAAGGAAGAAAAATGTTCTTGCATCAAGTGTGTGTGTGCATATGTGTGTGTACATGCCTGTGTGTGTGTGTGTGTGTATGTGCACACTGAGGGGTGTGTGTGTGTGTGTATGTGTGTTTGGGTCTTTTCCTATCTTGAAGTTTCCATAACTACATCTGCTTAAGATTCTGTGTAAGGCTCATATTGCAGATGGGAAGGGTTATTTTTGCTTTACTAAAGGCCAATCACATAGGTCAGTGGCACTTGCTTGCTCAACCGGCATTCTTCAGGCATTAATTTTAATGTTTAAATAGCAAGTGCATTTTCCAAGGACTGCATAAAGCGCCAGATAAGTAGAAGATGACTGGCTTGGGAAGAGCAAATGCTCAGCGAAGCCTTTCGCCTAGAGAGAATGCTGAATACCTCTACCATTATTTAGCATCAGAATCAGTTATGGTTGTCTGACTGATGGACAATTTTTTCCCGACCTGCTCTCTTTGCAAGTGACCTATACTGTCTAGACACTTGCATATTATTTATACATTCATTTCAGATTTTATGACTTTTTCCCCCTCACTAAAGTTGTGCAGGCTTCAAGCAGCCAGGTAACTATTGGAAATACACTTTGTGAAAAGTCATATATAATTGCACTCGGTGAATGCTTTCTTTCTCAGGGGAGTGTCACCATTAAAATTAAAAAAAAATTAAAAGATTGTTATATGAGGTTTGAAAAAAAGAGAACTAAATTCACAACCCTAGTCCACCAGTCACACACACACACACACACACACACACACTCCTATCTTCAGAGTTCCAGAACAGGCCATGAACAGAATTAAAGACAGCTAATTTCAAAGGTTCTTAATCAATTCAAGTTGATCCCATGTGTTGATTAGGGAGCCAAAATGCATTATTTGCATCCTGTTTCAAATTCAGAATTTGTTTTGAGGAGGTTCTGAGGCTGGAGAAGCCTTTTACAGTGTGAGCCCCTTGGGCAGAAAGGGAGTTAATTTGAAAACTCTGGTGTGAGCTAGTGAGTGCCCCACATGAAACATGTGTGTGTGTGTGTGTGTGTGTGTGTGTGTGTGTGTGTGTGTGGCCTCCAAGCAGTCAAGAACAAGGAGCTGGTGCTTTGTCTAAAATATCTGAGTGGGTGAGTCAAATGCTGCAAACCCATCTGCATCCACATCCAAGGCGTTGTGTAGACGCCACAGTCAGTGGAGCACAGGGAGAAAGGTCAGCCATTTAAAGGAGGTGTCGCTTCTCGAGCAGCATTGAACTTGGGCACTGGTTCTATGTGGGTCATCCTGCCCTGCTTGAGATACTCACATTGGGGCCATGAGTTTTTGTGCCTTCCGTGTTTTCTTCCCTGTGTGCTTCCAACAAGCCTATGACCTGGTAAGCTCTGGGCAATTAGTCAGTCCTGGGGAAGAGAAGTGAACCCCAAGGCTGCTTCTAGGTGAGAAAAAGCTTGGTGTGGCCAGAAGTGAGGACACGCTTCTAAAGGCCCTCTCCTCTGATTTTACGCCCCGTTGCCTTTTGCTAGGAAAATCCTGGCCCTGCTTTGAATTGATGCAAGTGTCCTACATATCAGGAAGTCCCAACTTCTTTGGGGCAAGATTATACATTAACCTATTTACATCTCATTTGTGTCAACTGCAGAGGGTGAGGGTGAGCATTTGATAGGAATTAGGTGAAGGGAAAATGGAACTGCCACTGCATTAAGTATGTTCTAAACCACTGGAACCATCTGCTAGCCCCTGCTGGGAATCACAAAGGACATCCTAAAATGGACTCTGACCACCAACGCCAACCATGTTCTGCTTATTGGCCAACACCAACATTAAATGGGCTGCTGGTGTGGCTAAGGCTGGTTTGGATGTTAAAAAAAAAAAAAATCACCACAATGGCAGCGCATAGTTCTTCAGATGGGGAGCACATCTGACAAGCCTAAATATCAATCCCAAAAACACAGGGTTCCCTTCTCTAACCCTGCAAACTCGCTCTTTTTAAGGGCTGCTTCTTTCTCAGCCTTTTTTTCTCTTCCTTTCCACTCCTACAGTCGAGGATTCATTCCCAGCGTCTGCGCATGACCAGCAGCTCAGTGCATGTGATTACTGAGGTGTACAGCTCTCAAATAACTTGGGTGCTTCTTTCACTCACTGTTGGGAAGTATATTTAAAAGAAATTGCCTTTTATAGATTTAAATTACAAAAGTACTGATATCATGCAAAAGGCAGTTTAACTCATGCAAGCATACAAATAGGTAAATCTTAGGGAAAAAGATACCAGGGCTAATATGAATGTAAATAGGATTAGCTGCCTGCATTAGCAGTGGCTGTGAAATTTCAAGTACTTTCTGTTGGGTTATTCTTTCAAATACACCTACATTTCATGTGTGCATTTGTAGATATTCGGGAATATATTTTACTTTGTCTTCAGCTGGAATTTTGAAACAAGAATAGACAACAGCTCCGACTTCTGCTTGTTGGCAGGCCAAGTAGAAATGAAATTTAACCTCCTTGATGGGTGACTATTTCCCGACATAAAATTGTTTATCTGCAAGAAAATAGGACAAAGTGTGACCAACACTATTTAGATGCATCATGCAAAGAAATTAGAAAACTGAGATATGACAGCACTTCAAAAACTTCATGGAAAATGGAATTAGAAGATAAGTTTATTTTGATGCAACCAATTTTGAAATCCATGCATACAAGGGGGTCTTTGGAAAGTTCACAGAAAATGAACATAATGATAAACATATACAAGGATTTCAAAATTTTTTTGGCACCCACATAAAACTTGCTTTAATCCCATTTTTTCACAAACTTTTTGATCTCCCTTCATTCCAATTTTTCACAGATAATAATAGTACAATTATTCCCCTCTTAAGAAAAGCCTTGTTTGTACTGAAGCGTTGTTTGGGATGTAGGTGGTCTTTAAAAAAATTTGGGAGGGGTTTATTTTTATTTGAAAAGCAGAGTTTCAGAAAGAAGGAGAGACAGAGATCTTCCACCCACTGGTTTACTGTGCAAATGGCTGCAACAGCTGGAGTTGAGCTGATCTGAAGCCAGGAAGTAGGAGTTTCCTCCCAAGCTTCCACATTGGTGCAGGGATTCAAGGCCTTGGGCCATCCTCTACTGCTTTCCCAAAGCAGGGAGCTGGATGTGGAGCGGGGCAGCCAGAACTCCAATGGGTACCCATATGAGATGGCTGTTCATAGGTTCAAACCTTCAGTTGGCCATAGGAATTACTTACTTAACTCTCTGTGCCATTACTTCCTTTTGATAAAACAGGGTACTAATCATGGCTTGCAGAGTTGTTGCCAGAATTAAGGGAGATGGCCCCTTATGAATTTTTGCAAAGCTCATTTTCAAGGGTTGATTATCGAAAGGGTGACAGAAGAAGAGAGGGAGAGAAAAAGAGAGAGAGAGAGAGAGCACTTTCAGTCACTGGTTTATTTCCCAAATGGTTGCAACAGAAGCCCAGAACTCCACGCAGATTTCCCATGTGGGTGTCAGGGATCCCCACACTCGCCCTATCATCCACTGCCTTCGCAGGTGCCTTAGTGGGTAGTTGGATCGCAAGTGGAGCAGCAGGGACTCAAGTCAGCATTCACACAGGATGCCAGTGTTGAAGGTATAGTTCAACTCACTGCATCACAACCCCTGATCCCATACAAGTCTCTGTAATACTAGCTAGTGTTATCCTTTTTTTTTTCTAATAGAATGTTTGCACTTTAAGACTTATGACTTCAAAACAAATTTCTAGTATAGAAGCATTGGTTCTTTAGGATAAATGTTTTCACAGGATTCACTGGGCAATGATGCTTTGGAATCTGGTTAGCAGAACCCTTTCATGTTTAGTGGATGCCCACCAAGGGCAAAATGCTAAAACTAACACCAATTGCCTTTTTGAGAGTGCACTGATTTGACCTCTGAGGCTGGGCTGGAGCCGACAGAATTAGCTGGTTGATTCTTTCTCACCTAGCTCACCCTAGATACTCTAACTTTGGATGTAGTAAAGGTTATTCTGCATCATCCAGTCCATTATTTTTGATGAATACATGGAGGCTTAGAGACTGGGCTGAACCTGACGTAAGGCCACACAGTAAAGAAGCAATAAAATCATGAAGAAAACTCAGATCCTACAAAAAGAAGCTATTTTACAGTGAAATCTGTGCATTCAGCACCGTATTATTTGGCAGCATGATACTTGGGGCAATGCCCATCACATACCAAATTCTCAGTAAATACAAGAAGCATTCCTGTAATGCGAATGAATCAGAAACAATGAACTGCTTTGAATTGTCAAGGCCTCCCAAAACCCACACACACAAATGTGAGAAACAGATTTATAAATAACGAAACCTGTCCACCGGGAATTTTTCAGGGTCGATTTTTCCCATCTGCTGTATCTGAGCACATGCAGTGATTGCTCAAGTTCATCTCAAGTTCTTTTGCCAGGCGAGGGTATGAATTATTAGTGATTTAGTCTATACACACCGAGTTTATGATTTTTCCTTTACATTATTAACTCTTTCATAATTCATATGATAGTGACATATCTTATTAGTCTTTATAAACAACATTCTATCCTTATTGGAATAGATATGGTGTGTCTAAACAAATAAATGGTAAATATATGAATGTATAAAGGAATAAATAAGTAGGAGAATAAAGGGACAAGTAGGGTAAAACAATCAATTATTAATCCTTTTAAAGTTGGCACACAGTAGGCGCCTAATGAATATATGTTGGTAAGGTGCCTGGATTGATGTCTTTGGAAAACATTTCAGGGCCCAGTGCAGTAGCCTAGTGGCTAAAGTCCTCTCCTTGAAGGCATCAAGATCCCACATAGGCACCAGTTTGTGTCCCAGTGGCCATGCCTCCGATCCAGCTCCCTGTTTGTGGCCTGGGAAAGCAGCTGAGGACGGCCCAAAGCCTTGGGACCCTGCACCTACATGGGAGACCTGGAAGAGGTTCCTGGCTTCTGGCTTTGGGTCAGCTCAGCTCCAGCCATTGTGGTCACTTGGGGAGTGAATCAGCGGCTGGATGATCTTCCTCTCTGTCTCTCTTCCTCTCTGTATATCTGCCTTTCTAACAAAAATAAATAAATCTTTTTTTTTTTTTAATCAGGAGGTAAAGTTTTAGTAAAATATAGCCTGATCCCATGAGCTTGACTAAAGTGAGTATATTATTCCAGCACCTTTGAGTTAGACACATTTTCTGTATCTTTTCCATAAGTGATTTGGTGATATGAAGGCACCTCTTCCTGGCACATGCATGATATACGAAAATCTAGATTTGTGGTGATTAAAGATGGGTTTGTTTCATTGCTGATTTAGCCATTGAGCCTCTATGTCTTTGCTGGTGCAGTGTTCAGGTGTTGGGAGCCAATGCCATGTCCCTGTCCCGTGGAGTGTGCAGTTGAAACTCCTCCTTGGAAGGAGCCATTGGCTTTTAATAGACATTCCCCAACTATTCCAATATAATTACACTTTGCAAAAGGATGATCATGTGGTATAAGAAGTGAAGACTGGCTTGGCTAAATGGTGCCTTATTTAGCAAAGCTTTTGTGTGGTTTAGGGGGAGGGTAGATTTAATAATATATGAGTCAGAATGTGTTCTCTTGGGGTTTAATGGTGTGTGATGTGTTTCCCACAAATAGGATGCATGATTGCACTCCAAGCACCAGCACTTGTGGGAGAACTTTAGAGGTTTCTGGTCTCAGTGAAGAGCTTGTAAGACTGAGAGCCAAAGAGACTCATTAGCTCTGGTTCTACTGTGCTCCATACAGGCCACTTTTCTAAGGTTATGTGTATCAACTCAAGTTCATCTGGAGTGAATGGGAAACGAGGTCACCTGTGGAGGATGTATTAACTAGATCAGACAGTTCTGTGTTTTTACCTTATGTCTGGATTATCAGTTGACCATTTTCTCAATGTGATGATGAATATTTATCTCATAAATAATAAATAATTGATATAAGCATTTGTAACAACATGTCAAGCTCATACTGGAAGCATTCTGTAGGTGCTCAGATTGTACAGAGCAATGATTCATATTCTGTGAGGTGGCAATCATGAAGGCATCCTGCTAAAATCTTTCTTCAAGAAAGAACTTGCCATTTAGCATCACTGAAGTCATCCCAGTAGCCCCAGCAGCCTTTAGCTATTGGTCTTTGGAAACCTGCTTTGCTTTCAGCCAGTCATGCTCTTCCTGGATAGCCCTTAGTCAATGACTAATCCTTAGCTATTTTTGCCCGATGTTGTGTTTTATCAGTAGACAGTCCTCAATTTGGAACTCATAGTTGAGCTGGATGAGACTTTATATGGGATGAGTCCATCATGTTCTGAGACGCTGTCTTCCTAATCCCACTTCATCTCCACTTTTCCTCTCAGAGATATCAGATCTGCATTATCTGCCTGGCCAATCTGGCTTCTTCTCTGTCCTAGGCTGTTTTCTATCATGGCGCCTCAGGATTCCCATCTCTCAGTCTTTATGCAAGGGCACACAGGCTCTGCCAAGTGGCTTGCCTCCAACAAATATGAAAAGCAAAAGTGATGAGATATTAATTTGAGATTAGGTTATGAAGGACAGGTGAAATCAGCAGATAGAAGATCTTTCTGTCTGCTTATCCTTCTCTCTGTAAATCTGCCTTTCCAATAAAAATAAGGAAATCTTTAAAAAAAAGAAAGATTCATTTATTTATCTCAAAGTCAGAGAGCAAGACCTTCTATCTTCTAGTTCACTCTCTCAGTGTCCACAATGGATGCCAGGGCTGAGCCCAACTAAAGCCAGCTTCATGTGGGTCTCTCACATGTGTTTCAGGCATCAGAACACTTGGGCCCTCCTCCATTGCTTTTCCCAGCCCATTAGCTGGGAAGGGGAGACAGCAGCTCAGCAAATGCAACCAGAAGGAAGCAAGGTTGCTGCTGACAGAAGCACCCATCAGTTCCACTCTCAAGGCAGCTGCTTGATAGTGGGGAGAGTAAAATGTCAGGAGCTTTGCATCCTGGTAGAACAGTAGCATCAACATCACCTGAGAGATTGCTGGAAATGCAGACACGCCACCTGCATCCCAGACGTAGGGATTAATTAGTGCCCAAGGTGTTCAGATGGTTCTCCTGCACATTAAACTCTGGCCTAGTTTCAGCCTCTCCCAGATCTTGTCACACGTGAGTATTGCCCTTCTTTAAAATGAAGAGTTCAATATAGAGCAGTGTTCCCTTAAGAGGGGTCTCTCAAGCACTAGGGTCACAAAGTGTTCCCTTATAAAAAGGTTCACAGTTGAACATGCCTAACTTGGCCTGTTGTTCACGAACAATCCGTCAATGCGCTTCAGCTTTCTGAAACCTCTAGGAAGTCCTGCAGTCAAGCAATCTTTTGTTAGCCTTAATGTACTTGATCTCTAAAGAGTTATTCACATAAATTGACTATTACCCTGTAAAACAAGGGTTCCACCGGGCATGCTCTCAAGACAATCATTTTCTAGAGTCCCTGTATCTCTCTGTTCCTATAAACATTCTCTGAATTTCAGTTAGTTTTTTTTTTAAAAAAGATTTATTTATTTTATTGGAAAGTCAGATATACAGAGAGGAGGAGTAACAGAGAGGAAGATCTTCCGTCCATTGATTCACTCCGAGTGGCACAATGGCCAGAGCTGAGCTGATCCAAAGCCAGAAGCCAGGAACCTCTTCTGGGTCTCCCATGTGGGTGCAGGGTCCCAAGGCTTTGGGCCATCCTCAACTGCTTTCCCAGGCCACAAGCAGGGAGCTGGATGAGAGGTGGGGCCGCCGGGATTGAAACTGGTGCCTATGTGGGATTCCTGGCATGTTCAAGGAGAGGACTTTAGCCACTAGGCTACTGCACTGGGCCCAGTTAGTTCTTGTATTGTAACCAATTGTATCTCTCAGTCATCTTCTACCAAATTGAAATGTGTCTCTTCTCAGCTTGTTGAAACCATCAGAATGCTTGATCCAGAAACCTGGGTGAAGAGGAAAACGGCATAGAGTGCGCAACCATTCCTGTTGCCTGAGACTTTTTTGACTTTAGCAGTGGGAGTTCTTCCAAGTCCTATGCAAAGTGGGATAGTTGATCATCCTAAAATAGGTCAACCTTACAGGACTGACAAAATTGTTGACCTTCTGTTTCTCTGTTGTCTTCCCCCACATCCCCTCCAGTCCCCTTCTCTATCTCCTGTTCTTCAAATGGTCAGAACTGCCTGGCAGTTTGGTCCAACTGAAAGACTAACCAGAAGAGCGGTCTTTGAGTTGCAGACTCGGATCCCAGGTTCCACCACGTGGCTTTGTCCCAGTAAGCCAGCCTCATATATACCAGAATAAATCTTAAGCTTAAGATAATGATCATGTTGAAAAATCAAGATCCCCATTATGCATGCTAAGTGCATCAGAAATAATTTTTGCATCTCTTGCCAGTACTTGAAGAACTGTTGCAATCATATCACTCCAATTTCTGGATGGCAGTTTATTACCTTCCTCCTGAGACTTTCAAATGACTAATATTCACTTGACCAGACCGAAGCATGTGCATAAAATTCCTGCTTCAGGGATTCTGCTTCCTGTCCAGTCTCTGTGAAGGTGCTTCTTGATTAAGGACTTGTGGCATTTTGGAGTCCTTCTTTTATTCCCTACAGTTCTAAATCCCAGCCTCACTGCTCTGTGCACTGTATTTTCATCATTTTGGTTAAACAGAAAACCTAAAAGACACCATTATGCCCAGATTTGGATTCCTTATTTATTGCTTTTTTTTTTTTTTGCAAAAGCAAAAAACAAGGAAGTGCATCCTTTAAATAACAATATTTTCTGATGTTAATGTTGAATTAATCCGAGAAATGAATATGTATTGATGGTATTCTTTGGGGTTTTGAAAATCCTTACAACCACATAATTAAATGAGTGCCTTTAGAAATACTGATAAAAGCCCATTGCCATTCAAATATCTATACAAGACAATGGCCCTAAGCTGTGGGCTTGGGAGATTAGTTTGGCCACGAGCCAGTGTTTATCACAATATTTCCATCTCAGCTGATAAAATTTAATCATTCTTATTTAAATAGAAATCAGAATTAATGCAGGTTTTAAAGAGAAGGAATAATAAACGAATCACACTATCTTTATTTCAGAGCTCCTGGCATATATTGTCTATTCAGAATGGAAATGCTAGAGGTTGTTGTGTTGTTTCTCTACCTTGGACTTTCATTCCAGAGTGCTGTGAAATAATGAGCTATGGCTGCTTGAATATTTATTTCTTCAGCTCTACATCAAGTACGGTGGCTGCCGCCCTCCTCTCCAGTGGGATAAGCTGGGCTGTGTGTGTGACAGGGTCACGGCTGGAGCTAGAGTCAACGGGTGTGCTTGTGGAGTTTCACACGTTCAGGTAGGGAGGGATCCCGGGAAACAAACAGCAGGATGGGAGAAGGCAGCTGGCATGAACTGGGCGGGCAGCTGAGTCTGCTTGAAGGCCATGGGCTGTGTCAGAGGCAAGACGGTCATGGGCACAGCCAGGCGTGGCCTCCTACAGCCTGCGGAAGGCCAATTGCTCAGTTCATCCCACCCATTCACTTGGTGGATGAGAAGCAGATGCAGAGAACCGAAGCGACTTGTGCTCATTCAGGGAGTTAGAGATGGAGCCACCGTGCGTGCCAGCACTCCAAGCACAGCACTGGCTTCAGGCCTTGTCCCACACTGCTAGCTCAGGTCAGATGTGACATGAACGCAACTCGGTAAGGATTTGTGTGCCTCTGTCCACACGTTTTTGCTTAATGTCTCAAATGATTTATGTCAAACTAGACCTGCTCCAGTTAAAACACCTCGCTTGTCTGAAAAGCAAACCTACCAAACAAAGGAACCACATTTCCACCAATAACCTTTTTTCTTAGGTAGAGAGATATAGAGAATCTATTTCTCCTCTTTGGAATATCATTTTGGAACATCCAGTCTATCTTAATTTTTAACAAATTTGTTCTGAAAAGCAGAACAGATTCTTCCTTTAAACATAAAAGGAAAAAAATATACATTTGTCCATATATTTTTTATCTTGATAAATACCACCTGATATTTAAAAAAAAGTAAAATAATTACAATACATTTTTGATGATCTTTTACTATGTTCTAGTCAGTGTTCTGGGCATTATATTATCACTCCATTTTCCAGATGAAGTGTAGAGTGGCAACAACTTTTCCAAGTTGTGAGTCTAACAGAAACAATCCTGCTGTGGAGCCCAGGGTTTCAACCTTGATTCCCTGAAGACTCAGAAATGTGCATGCTTACCTGAGCCAGCACTAACGACGTCCCTGAATTTTAAGCTTCATTTTACCCCTGACTTTTTCTCATCATTTCCATGAACACAGCATTTCTCCGAAGGAGACATTAGGCCCTACTATGGCGAACAGTCAGATTTTGGAATCAATTTGACTCCATTGCTTTTGACTTTGCTGTGAGTTTCAGTTTGGGTTAAGGGCGTATCAGACTTCAAAACATCTGGTTAGGTCAAGTAAGAGCCTTCCTGAGACTTCACAAACTTTTAAGACTTTCTTTCAAATTCAGACATTTCCTCTGTCACCACAGTCTTACAAATGCTTGGAGAAGCAATGAAACAATGTTTTATTCATTCGGGAAGACGGTCCAGAAGACCTCAGATATCAGGTGTTTGCCACAAGAAGATGGTTCACATGAGGAGAATTTCATGATAACTAGACCTTCGAGTTTTACAAATGGAATTTTTTTCCTAATAGTTTTTTGGTAGCCATTCATCACTTTTATTTGTGCTTATTTTAGCTAGTTCTTGAGAAATCGAGGGCTGTGATTGTATTCCTTGACAATACATTCTGTGTGCTAGAGGAGTGCTTAAGAAAAATGCTGTTGGGCCCGGCGCGGTGGCGCAAGTGGTTAAGGGTCCTCGCCTTGCACGCCCGGGATCCCATGTGGGCACCGGTTCTAGTCCCGGCAGCCCCGCTTCCCGTCCAGCTCCCTGCCTGTGGCCTGGGGAGGCAGTCGAGGACGGCCCGGGGCTTTGGGACCCTGCACCCGCGTGGGGGACCCGGAGGGGGCTCCTGGCTTCGGATCGGCATAGTATCGGCCCGTTGCGCTCACTTGGGGAGTGAATCATCGGACGGAGGATCTTCCTCTCTGTCTCTCCTCTCTGTATATCCACCTTTCCAATGAAAAAAAATAATAAAAATAAATCTTTAAAAAGAAAAAAAAAGAAAAATGCTGTTTTGGGAACTGGGGGGAAAAAAGACACAATTTTTAATAACAAGGGTCCCTAAATTACTCGAGCCCTTTAGATCTTCAGATAAAAGCAGAGTGGAGGGCTATAACATGAGGACAATCCAGTGGTTTGAGTACAGTTGTATTTAAGAATGTAATTGCTGGGCCCGGCGCGGTGGCACAAGTGGTTAAGTCCTCGCCTTGCACGCCCGGGATCCCATATGGGCGCCGGTTCTATCCCGGCAGCCCCGCTTCCCTTCCAGCTCCCTGCCTGTGGCCCGGGAAGGCAGTCAAGGACGGCCCAAAGCTTTGGGACCCTGCACCCGCGTGGGAGACCCGGAAGAGGCTCCTGGCTTCGGATCGGCATAGCATCGGCCGTTGTGCTCACTTGGGGAGTGAATCATCGGACGGAAGATCTTCCTCTCTGTCTCTCCTCTCTGTATATCCGCCTTTCCAATAAAAAAAAATAATAAAAATAAAATCTTAAATAAAATAAAATAAAATAAACACTAAATGTGGGTCATAGAATGCAGCACATTATTTTGTACACTAAGAGTCATCATGATAAAATGTTAATAGGCAATATTTGGTGACATTAACTCAAGGTTAGGCCCTGCTTCAAGATATTGACTGAAACTAGTTCTTTTATTCTTGTAGAAATCCAGTAAAGAACTCTCATCACCCTCAAATTTTACAGATGTTGATATGAGAGATTAATGTCACCCGATATCACATAGCTATTTTTAAAAAAGATTTTATTTACTTCTATTTGAAAGGCTGAGTTACAAACTGAAGAAAAGACATGAAAAGAAATGAGAGATCTCTGATCTGCTGGTTCACTCCCCAGATAGACACAACAGCTACAGCTGGGTCATTCTAAATAAAGGAACCAGGAGCTTCCTCCAGGTCTGCCATATGGGTGCAGGGGCCCAAGGATTTGGACCATCTTATACTTCTTTCCCAGGTGCAGAGAGCTGGATAGGAAGTGGAGCAGCTGGGACATACACCAAAGTTCATATGGGATGCAGTGCCACAGGGTGAGGATGAGAGTACTGTGCCACCACAGCAGCCCCACACCGTTCTTGAGTAAATGGTAGAGCTGGGATTCCAGCTCATGGAACCAGGCTCCCCAGCATGACTGATATCCAGTTCTACACTACACTACCTCCTACGCCTGGAGCTGATCAAATGCATTTGCTCTGCAAATGTGAAGTATTTGCTCTGTACAAAGCCCTCTATGCAAGGATCCAAAGGCAAAAAGAGAAAGGCCTTCACTTCATGGGGCAGGTCAGAAAGTGCTACCCTCATAGTCCAACCATCCTATCTATGGATACGAACACTGAAGTCCAGACAACGTGCATGCTTTTTTGAATGCCCCACAATTGGAATGAGTCTGAACGTTGGCCTGCTTGTTCTGTTCACAGTCTTGGTATTAGTTCCACCAATAAGGTACTTGTTTCAAATACCAGAGGGAGTCAGACACACAAACATGTGACAAGAACATAACACAAGAGCTATGATCTGTGCTTCCATAGAACATTTGGGTCATGGAGAGCAGATACAGACTGCAATCACACGATGAGCTGGATGTCCCCATGCCAAGCTCTCACCTCTCTGAGCCTTCGCAGAGGGCTAGAGCAGATGGGGAAGCCTCTGTGTCATCCCCACTGGGCTGTGGCTGAGTCCCCGGAGTGCTGGTCAGACATTATTTCTGGGGTTGTCTGGAAAGTGTTCCAGGACCAGACCGGCATCTGGGTCAGCAGACTCTATGCACCAGAGCTGCCCTTCTCACTGTGAGCAGGCTACACGGTGCAGGAGGGCTGGATTTCCCTCTCTGCTTGAGCTGAGCCATCACCTTCTTCCACCCTCCGACGTCAGCACTCCTGTTGCTGGCAGCTTTCAGTCCACTGGTCGCTGTGGGTGGGTCTCAGGCATGGAGTCCAGGCTGGAGTTAGACTTCCATCACCCGTCTTCCTGGCCCACCAGTGCACAGATGGCAAGTCATGGGACTGCTGAACCTGCATCATCATGTGAGCCAATTCCCATAGTAAATCTCTTTCTCTGTGTCCCTGATTCTCCAATACAGGGAGCGTGTTGTTTGAGAGACTCAACTAATGTAACTGGTGAAATTCACACTGAAACCAGCCCTGATTTCCATTCCAGAGTCAGAAATCTCCTGAACTGCCTCATACGATGTAGAAGATCTTGTTTCCCGGTTTATGCAAATCATTCCGGGTCCACATTTGGCCCTCCTATGGATTTACTCAGCCCGCTGAAAAGATTGCCCTTTTGAAACGGACTCTCATTAAAATGCCCCGTTAGTGACATCAATAAGTTTATGCTTCGGAGAAGGAGAGCGTGCTGGGGCTATAATGACATGGCCCTTCGGTGTTCTTAAGGCATTGATTAACCCTCACCTGCCAGAAATCATTAGCAAACGGATTGCTATTTTCTGATAGTTTCAGAAGGAGGGTGAGTTTTAGTACCTAATCATTGGCTGCCTTCCCAGGGGGAAAGCCAGAACGGAGTGGCTCTGAAATGCCACACTGGTTTGTTTTTTAGCGGGTGTATTTAGGAAGGAATGGAAATTGCATTCCAAGAAGCTAATTATAGGATAAGCGTGCCTGCTTAACCAGGCAGCAAGCATGTTAGCTCTCCACAGAGCTATCACATTATATATATATTTTCTGTTCTCTGGATAATTAACAGGATCAAAATATTACTGTCAGATTCGAGGGGAAAATTAACACATTATCTTAATTGTCTTTTCTGCTCAGGTACGAGACATTACCATTTCAAAAAGCCCTTGTCTAATACACTGGAATTTTAAACTGCAATTCCTGAAGATGCCCTTAATCCCTTTCCAAACTTTGATCTGCTATTGTGATATTTTTGGACCTTGACTTCTCTGTCTCACTTTTGAACTATTTGGAAATGGCTTCCCAGGGTGCCTGAATGCAGAGCCAGCTTGTATGGCCTCCCAAGAGCTGACGGCTTGACCGCTAGACATCTTGTGAGCTGGTCTAGACAACACGATAATTAAAAAGTGGACCTTATGAATATATAGTTAAATAAGTTGGAGTAAGAAAAAGGTACCCAATAGTCAAAGTCATCACCTCCTGATTTTATTACTGTATTTTACTGTCTTCTGTGTGGCTGTGGTTATAGACATTTTATATACAAGGTAGAAGGTCTATAATGAGGACCTGATGCTGGTCCCTCCCCAGCCTTTCGTGTAGTGACAGCTATGGTGGTGGAAATTGGAAGATAGTGCCAACTGAGCTTTCATTGAATGCCTAGATCAGGACTGCGTAAGCTGTAACTCTCAGGCTGGGTGCCTTTGCTGATAAATAAAGTTTACTGGAACTTTTTTTCCCATATTGTCTGTGTCTGCTTTAGAGTGCCAACAGCATGACTGAGTAGTTTGCACAGAGACATACGCTCAGTACGCCTATCATATTAACTTTCTCTGGCTCTTGATTGAGTAGTTGCTGAGCTCTTATCTAAAAAGTTGGGGTAAGCACTGGCATCTCATATGCAATGGTTTGAGTCTCAGCTGCTATAATTCTCATCCAGTCCCCTGCTAATGTACCTGGGAAAGCACTGGAAGATAGCTCAAGGACTTGGGCTCCTGCACCCACATGGCAGGCCCAGAAAAAGCTCCTGGCTTCTGGCTTCAGCCTGGCCCAGCTTCTGCTGTTGCAACCATCTGGGAAGTGAATCAGCAGATGCAAGAGTTCTCTCTCTCTCTCTCTCAGACTTTCCTCCTCTCTAACACTTCCTTTCAAATAAGTAAATTTATCTTTCTGAAAAAAAGAAATAAAGTAAAAGAAAAAGGTCTACGTTGTTTTAACTTGTCATGGGGCATGTACTCACATATGAACTAATCACCGAGATAAAGTGGCCTAGTAGGCTAGGTTTAAGACATGGTTCATCCCTGGAGTTAAGGGTTGGGCTCAGCATCAGGCCCACCTGACTGATCTGAGCAAGAGGTAGGGTGGCGTTTCAGAAGCAAAGCGGATGTTTTATTAGAGAACGCAGTATTGGAGGTGGAGCAGCCAAAAGCAGCCACTGTCTGCTGGATGTCTCATCTAAGCTCTGCAGATGGGACCACAGTCCGTGGGTCCACATCTTGGGCATCACCTGGGAGCATGTTAGAAATGAATGCACAATCACAGGCTCCTTTCCAGATCTCCTCAGCTGGACTCTACATTCCACAAGAACCCCAGATGATTTACATGTGTGTTACTGCTTTGGGCAACACTTTTCACTCAGCAGGACATAAAGGCCCAAAAAACTCAGTGCCCTGTCCAGTATTACCCAGGAGAAGTGTTAGTCTGGCACTAACCAGAACTAGGTCCTGAACCCAGGCTGTGGATCTTGCTACCTTCCCAACACACCTGCCAACATGTATCTCTTAACAAGATCACAATGGGGAGTGCTCAGTGACCTTAGGGTGGGGCAGTCTTGATTAGCACATCCCGTCAGATTTCATCTATTTCTTTTAAAGAGTTACAGTAGGGAGAGAGAAAGAAGGAGTGTGAGAGAGAGACAGATAGAGATCTTCAATCAACTGACTGACTTATTTCCCAAAAGGCCTCAAGAGCCAGGGATAGGCCAGGCTGAGGCCAGGAACCAGGCACATTATCCAGGTCTCCCATGTGGGTGGTAGGGGCCCAAAATTTTTGTGCCATCTTCCATTGCTTTTCCCAGTCCTTTAGCAGGGAACTGGATCGGGATTTAGGTAACCAGAATCCAAATGCCTTTGTCTATATGGGATGCTGGGATGGCGAATAATGGCTTTACCTTCATATCACAATGCTGGCCCCAAGAGAAACATTGAAAGCAAGATCCCCCTCCCCCCCCAAAAAAACCCAATAATTTGCAGTGTCTCTAAGAAGATTCTCTCTTCATCTTTCCACTGCAAGAAATACAAAGTTCAACTCCCAAACTCTTACGCACATCTTGCTGGCTGGTCTTGTTTTATTTATACTGGGCTAATGCAGAACTCTATGGGTTTTTGTCTTACTCCTCCTCATCATCATCATCCTCATCACAACAGCAACAGTAATAATCAGGAAACATTTCCCAAAGCCAGCTCTGCCCTTTCCCCTTCTTGGGGCCGGCGTGGAAAAGCACACGTGTGAGGCCTCTCCCGTATTTCCTTACATGCTGACATCAGAAATGACACACATGGTTAACAGATTTCCCACATGTTGCTCTCTTTGGCTGACATCTCCCCCCTCAATCACAGGGAAAGCTGTTGATCACAGAGAGTGTTGATTGACTGCTGGGAGGGCATGGGCTGCCACGAGAACACAGGAATGGCAGTTTGTATAAATATCCTGACACTTCTTTCTTATCCTCCTGCCTCCCTTAAATTCCCCATTTTATTTTTTCTTTGAGCTTAAAATTAATATTTTCTTTGTGGACACGCAGTCTCCTGGCATGCCCCCAGAGCTCACTCAAGCAGCTTGTTAGCATTTCCTTCTTAATTGGATCTCTTTCCCCCATGCCCATGTGGAACTCTCCTGCCACAGCTTTCCAATGGACCTAAGTGTCAAAATATAAGAAGAAAGACCGCACCCCCAAGTTACACAGCAGAACATACTGCAGTGTTTAGCAGGATAATCACCACAATTCAGATTAGGCCAATATTATTTGGGTATACCAGGTCTACACGGTTCCAATTAGCTGGATAATTTGGACCAACAGCTCATATCTCTTTTGTCCAAATTGGGTTGACTGATTATGGCTTGTTTGACTCTGACCTGGAGGGATTTTGGCTGCTTCCAAAGTACAGAGAAATAAATGCCGTAGCTTCCTTTGGAACAACATTAAAGTTGGAAATATTTTTATGATGTGCAATTTTCCCACTGATAACATTTTACTTTCTGGACATCCTGCAAGGAAGATTTTACTGTATTGACAGAAGTGAAATCATTTTCATTTGTAGTCTCAGAAATCTGTCATAATCGGATGGTACATGTTTCTAAAAGCTGCTCCAGCAATTGGAGGAGATTAGTGGAACGTATTTCCTAGTTATTCAGATAATATTGAGTGGCAGCAGTTGAGCCCAGGTTCTGTCAGCACCATCCAGGATCTTGGTGGATGTCAAGTGGTCCTGGGAGTGGAACTGGCTATAACATCACTCCATTATCAGTGCTGTATTTCCACATGGGGAGGTAGGTGCTCCCCTTTCTTTGCTTTTGCCCAACACCAATTTCTTGCTAAGATCACCCATGATGCTCTGGTTGTGGGTTTCAACAGGACCTCATTACTAATAGATAGACTCCAGAGCCCTTGTACTTGCTGCATCAAGTCATGGCAGGTGAGTATCCCAGGAGACTCATTGCCTTGTCTCAGGCCTTGGGCGTTGTATAGATCAAGAAGAACTCTTGCCTAGTGACATTCTCCCAAATCCATCTCAGTTTCAAAATCTGGCAAATAGCTCTTAGCTCACCTTTGCTTTGAAGCTATAGCAAATGGTCAAATTAGGAACTCTGCCTTCAGATCTTGGTTTGCTGTTTGATTTGGGGTAGGTGTCTTCGTTTCTCTATATTTATAAAGTAGAAGGCATTGGATGAAGTCTAGTTAACTCCAAAGAATGAATCTAATTAAAAAGAAGATCATCATACACTCCAAATTTAAAGTTGGCTCTCCCCACCTCTGAAAAAGATTCAAATGGTTATGCCTTAGTCAGATCTTGCACACTAATGGCCAGTCTTAAAAAAAAAAGGGAAATATCCCCTGCCCTTAGCACACAGTCCTTTCCTCTATAGGAGAATGTTTTTGTCTGCTTCTGTGAATATATAAACACTTCCAAAGAGAAAATTCCAACTCTCGTTTTTCCCTTTGTGGGCCAATCTTTTGAACTGCAAATATATGAGCAGAGACTCTTTATGCATTCAACTTACTCTGTACATGTTTGTTTGACTGGTAAAATAGAAGGTAAGGGACTATTTACAGATATCTTTGAGAATAATGTAAGTACACAAGGGGGCCAGGAATAATAGGTTAACATCACAGCAAATGTAGGCTGGCTATGAACTTCCCAGCAGTTTGCATGATTCAGTTATGAAGGAGTCTCCCATAGGAAGGGCTTTGATCATCTGCACTTGAGACGTTTTCAACTTCATCGGATTTCTGAAAAATCTCTTAGAGTGGTCTTTGTAAAACCAGGAGAATAGGTGGTTGACTATGAGCTCTTTTTCTCTGCATTAATTTCCTTCTCTTTATTCTTCCATTCGCTAATTTCTTTGAATAATCATTTCAATGAAGTGTAACAAAGAATCCATTCAGGATTTTAGAATAGTAATTTGTGTGTGTGTATGTGTGTGTGTGTGTGTGTGTGTGTCTTGTAGGGTGTTAAATGAGCTTAATCCAACAGTGCTGACTCCTGAGTGAAGTGAAAATGTTTGTCTTAGTCTCCTGATTTGTTAGTGTATGTAACTTGCTTATCACCAAAGCTGACTTTCTTGAGAATGAGAAGAGTCTATTTTCACTATACTTCCTCTGTTTTTGCTTGTTTTAAAGTAAGACACAAGTAGGGAAAAAAATCACCAAATGTGTGTAGTTTAAATAGTAAAGATAAATACCCTTGCCATCACTCCTCAATCAAGGAATACAGAAGTATTCAAGAAGATCATGAAAAATGCATATTATTAAAACATGGCACATGCATTTCATTTTTTGACACCAAAATAAACTTCAGATTTTTTCATTCAGAATTTTCATCAGTTTTTTGGGGTAGCTCCCCTTTCCCTGGTCTAACTGCCTGTCAGCCAAGTGACCATAAAATGTGCCAGTTTCTAAACCCAGTATCATTCCACAAAGATTCTGAGTTTCGTGACTGTCATTTCCCTGCATCCCAAAACAGCTGTATTGCCGAGCACATATTCTTAGCTGCTATGCTTTGGTTCTGCCCATTCTTACAGTCTCTTTTAATCTAAAGGTTCTGGCTGCATCTTTTTCCTTTAACTCTCTCTGTTGAAGAACTATGGCAATTGATGTTAGAGTTGCCCATAGTCTTGATCTGCACTTCAGCATGCTCCCCTACTTATGCTGGTGTATTTTTTTTTACCAGGAAGCATATGCATGCCACTCTCTCTTTTGCAATATTAGCAGCCATAGACATTTGATGCTCCATTCCTTTCATTTCATTTGCCAAGGCTCTGATTTTTTTTAAATTAGCATTTTAAAATTATTATGATTTTTGCCCAATTTAATGGAGATAGGAATAGAGGGTGATGCAGCCCCTCATCTCTGATTTCCCAGGGTCACAGTCTTTATGAAAGGTTGGGTGTGGGAAACATTTGGCATTGTGGTTGAGACGCTGCCTGGAAAGCACTCAGAGCGCCTGGTTTATCCATTTCCAATCCAGCTGCCCACTGGCAGGGAACAGGAGACACCTGTGTTACCTGAGTCCCTGCCACCCACACAAGGTACTCAGATTGAATTCCAAGCTCTTGGCTTCTCTCTGACCCAGTCTCAGTCACTGCAGGCGTTTGGGGAGTGAACCAGCAGATGGAAAATCTCAGTCTCTAGCCCTGTATGTGTGTGTGTGTGTGTGTGTGTGTGTGTGTGTGTGTAGGGAGGGAATCTTTCTCTCCCCTCTCTCTGTACCTGTCTCTCTGTCTTCCCGTTTGTCTCTTTACCTTTCAAATAAATAAAGTTTTTTTTAAAATTTAAGGTGAAATAATGGTTTATTCCTCCCCTAAATCTACTAGCATTCAGGATGATGACTTAGCCTCCTAGCATCCCAAAGGCGATCAAAATTAACGTTCTTTAAAAATGTCATTACATATTGATTTTTTTAAAGAAAGATTAAGACCAGAACACAAACACACATAAACAAAAGGAAAGAAAGAGAGAGAAAGAGCAGAGAAAAGCATGTGGGTGAGAGTGGTGGGGAGGAAGAAAGGAAAGGAAAAAAATATATATATATACACATATGTATATGTGTAAATGTTTATATGATCTGAATATGGAGATTACAAAGCACTAATCAATGAAAAAAATTTTAAAACCCCAAATAAATGGAAAGATATCTTTTTAAGATACTTATTTTTTTATTGAAAAGTCAGATTTATGTAGGAGATACAGAGAGAATCTGTTTGCTGATTCACTCCCCAAGTGGCCGCAATGATCAAAGCTACACTGATCCGAAGCCAGGAGCCAGGAGCTTCTTCCAGGTCTTCCAGTTGGATGCAGGGTCCCAGGCTTTGGGCCGTCCTTGACTGCTCTCCTGGGCCACAAGCAGGGAGCTGGAAAGAAAGTAGAATAGCTGTGACACAAACCTGTGCCCATGTGGGATTCTGGCACATGCCAGGCGAGGACTTTGGCCACTAGGCTACCAGTTTTAACAAAAAGACAGGCATGAAGACAAGTGGTCACCACACTCACACAATTAAGAAGTGACAGATCATGCACATGTTTCCTATTATTCAGTTATTTGCTAAGTGCAAACACTAGGTTTCTCTCTCCAGTATTAAGGCAAGTAAATCAGGACTGCCCTGTTGGCCACAGACTCCAGTCCCTTCTCTCCCTTTGACCCTGCTTTGGGAAACGGACGAACTTGAAGCTTCAGGTGGTCACTCCAGGCCTTGCTGGACTCTAGGAGTAGGTGCCCTGCAGGGGGAAGGGCAAAGCCTACTCTCCAGCAGCCAGGACGCTGGCTCAGCCTCTGGGGGCATCACTCAGGCCTCCACCTTTCTCGGCAGCAGCCTGTTCCCTGTCCTGCCATGGCCCCATGTTGTAGCCCCCAATGTGATGGTGGGCAGGATTCAACTGGATCCATCTCCTAGGTCAATGGGTTTGCTTAAGAAGCTCATGAGGGAAGTGGCAGGGTCACCATCACATCTGGCTGGTCATCTGCTGTCCTCTGTCCTCAGAGGACCTCCCTGGAAGCACAGGTACATGTGTTTCACTGACCTAGAGACTCCTGGCATAGCCCTACAGAGCCCACCTTTCCAAAACACTGTCTTAGGATAGGAACAAAGCTCAGGACGGCAGAGACAACAAGCTGCCCCCACCTCTGGCCCCAGTGACCACCTGTCTTCAAAGGCTTCATTCTGATGGAGACAGAAAGAAGAATCCTCTTAGATTATACTTCCATTCAGATAAATGGAGAGATATTTCATATTAGTGGGCCTTGTATTATACTGAGTCAATATTGCCTTATTAATTGCAACCTTTGTAATTATAGCAAATGTATCTGTGATGATTGGGTGTGGTGTGGGTACCCTGGGTTCAATGTGATGGGATGTCTCAACCCCAGCATGGTAGTAGAAGAACTGGGAAAGCTTTAAGGCTTGTAGGCTATTAAGGATAAGATGCCTTGGTTATTCCTATCAGAGGTTTGTTATAAGGGCCCAAGTTTGGGGCTCAGCGCGGTGGCGCAGTGGTTAAGGTCCTCACCTTGCACGCCCAGGATCCCATATGGGCACCGGTTCTAATCCCAGCAGCCCCGCTTCCCTTCCAGCTCCCTGCCTGTGGCCTGGGAAAGCAGTTGAGGACGGCCCAAAGCTTTGGGACCCTGCACCCACGTGGGAGACCTGGAAGAGGCTCCTGGCTTCGGATCGGCACAGTATCGGCCGTTGTGCTCACTTGGGGAGTGAGTCATCTGATGGAAGATCTTCCTTTCCTTCTCTCCTCTCTGTATATCCGCCTTTCCAATAAAAAATAATAAAAATAAATCTTTAAAAAAAAAAAGCCCAAGTTTGGTTTCTCTTGGCCTCTGTTTCTGGTTCACGAAATGACCAGTTGCCCTCATAGGCAGTCCAGCTCGGCCATGGGGTATCTGCCATAAGGTCTCAACCAGAACTAAATCGTGTATGCACATGGCCTTGAACTTTTTGTCCTGTGAGCTGAACAGACCTGTTTTTCTCAGTGGGGTGTGAAGGAGCATTTGTGATAGTACTGCAGAACTGACTAACACAGGGTTTAGCTGGTGTGAATGTTATGGTAGGATTGGGTGAGGAGAAAATGGAAACTCCAGTTTTCCTATAAACCAAAACTATGTTAAAATGAGATTCCTAGTTATGAAATGTCATTATGAACTCAGGAATTAAACACAACTGATGGATTCATTTGATTACAGCTCATATCCTTGTGGAGCCAATACTGTCCCATATTGAAAGTCATTTTTTTATATGACTCTTGCCTTGGGAAGTTTTCCCCATGTCTGTAGGACAAGATATTTCAGACTTATCTTTGATGCTCTTCTGTGCCTCTCTTCTTTTCCCTTATAAAACTTTGTATGGGATTTATTCTGATGTTTATTTGTTGTTCCTTTTTTAAAAGATTTATTTATTTGAAAGGCAGAGTTACAGGGATAGAGAGAGAAAAAGATCTTCCATCTGCTTGTTCATTGCTTGAATGGCCACAATGACAGCAGCCAGGAGCCAGGAACTGTCCATCTGCGGATGGCAGGGGCCCAAGTTGCTCATTTTTCTATGACAATTAGCTTTCCTGAACCTTTCGTATTTATTTAGTGATTTAAAAAGCAGAGAGACAGAAACCATTTCTTCCTCTTTACTTGTTGACTTATGTACCTGTTGGAATTTAATCTTTGTTTAATAGGAAAGGATTAGTGAGAATGTTGGAACTTCAGTGTTTGGTTTCACTTCCGCAACAGATGTTACCTGTTTGACATGATTATTTGCTGCCAGAAGGTGCTCAATATATAGGCCATGGGGGCCTGGCATGGTAGCCTAATGGCTAATGTCCTCCCCTTGCATGCACCAGAATCTTATATGGACACCAGTTCTAATTCCAGCTGCCCTGCTTCCCATCCAGCTCCCTGCTTGTGGTCTGGGAAAGCAGTTGAGGATGGCCCAAAGCCTTGGGATTTTGCACCTGCATGGGATTCCTGGAGGAAGTTCCTGGTTCCTGGCTTTGGATTGGCGCAGCACCGGCCTTTGCGGTCACTTGGGGAGTGAATCAGCAGACGGAAGATCTTCCTCTGTCTCTCCTCCTCTCTTTATATATCTGCCTTTGCAATAAAAATAAGTAAATCTTACAAAAAAAAGTATAAGCCATGACCTCTATCAGCAAAAGTAAACATTGTGTTGTAGATGGGAGATCATAACATGCATTTTCCCGATTCTGAATGTGACCACAATTGCTCTGTGGGGTTGGCCAATAGCAGTGAAGGGTGATCTGCTTCAATCGCCTGTTCTGGGCTTCAGAATCACTTGTCATTGGTGTCATTCAGTTGATTCCATGACACACTGGCATCACAGGCCTGCCTCTGCTTGTAGCCTGTGCTGGGTATGAGCACCATTCTCTCTTCATTCCTGTAGATGGAACCAGGCAGATATACTGATATAAAATAGTACCAAATGTTTTAACCAAAGGACAAGAAACCAGAGTAATTCCAACTAGTCAGTGAGGTCATCCCTCGCCACTACTGCTTCTTCTGCTTGGTCTCCCTGACAGCAGTAGACCTTAAACTTTTGCTGGCTCTGGGGTCAAGAGACTTAGGATCATCTATGCTATCCTCCTGTGCCTTTGTAACAGACATGGACGCAAACATGAATGACTATCTTAACACATCGTAAGCTCCTTAACAAAAATGCAATTAGAATGAATTTTAGATGATGAAGGGGGCTTAAAGGAACTTCAAAAGATTACCTGTTGAAGAAGTCCAATCCCTTTTAACAGATGAAGAAATGAAAGCTCAAACATGTTTAAGGATCTGCCCAAGGTTACGTAGGAAGTAAGGAGCTGAGCCAAGGTCAGGCTCCCGGGTCTAGATTTTCCAGTCCTGTGATTTGTCCATTTGCAGCATATAGAGTCCAGTCCTTTAAGATACACATTAAGCAAAGGCCTCTGATCACCCATTGCATCACTAGCAGCAAGCCTATCTTAATTTAATAGCTTTGGATGTTCCCCAGACAGCATTTCCTAAAGTGGGTTCTTGCGATTTTTGTGAGTCTGTATGAATTTGATTTCTCTTTCCACAGGGAATTGACGGATGCTGGCCATAAAAGTCAAATAGACTGATGTTGAAGTGGATCATCCCAATATTGCAGAGGATGGCAGGATTTTCCCGTGTGTATTATATTTTTATGGACCCCATGTATAATAGTGTAATATCTTTATTTAGCTATTGTGTGACAGTGGGTATTTTCTCTTCACTAAAAATCTTTTCTTTATTTTTTTCACCTAACTAACTAGAATTATAAGAAACAATAAGCTCCTTTAACTCCTCCATTTTATTTACTTTGCCTCAAAAATACTATTTCCCACCAATATATTATTCTAGTCTGTGGCCTCCTGTGTTATTATTGTCAAGGGAGTGAAGTGTCGTAAGATTAACAAACTTCATGAGGAATGGAAATCACAGATTTGTTTTACTTTTCCCAAACAGGTTCTTGAAATGAAATTATTATGCACTTTAAAACTTATGCTGGATCCTGGGTTTTGGTCTCTCTAAGTTCTAAGCCAATGGCAGTTTTCTTATGGGATAGTCAGGATATTAATTTCTAACCTTGCACATTTGGGGATAATAAACTGTTTTAACTGATATCAGAGAAATCTAACAACAATTGAGTTAGCATCTTTCTACCTGGTAGGCACTGCATTGGAGGACATCATGTACATCATGTTCAAGTTCAATGTGAATGGAATATACTAACTTTATTTTACAGATGGCACACCTAAGGCTCAAAGACATCCCACTTGGCCAAACTCTCAGTCAACTGGAGACAGGGCTTAGATTTGAGTCTCACTTATTGCGTAGCAAGCATCCCCTCCAACATACACCTTTCCACCCCTGTACCCACAAAGAACCATTAGACATGCCCCACTGGAAACAAGCAAGATAATTATAGAAACTCCCAAAGTAAGGCACAAAGCATTAGTCATTGAATCCCCAATGACTAAACATTTTCTTTCTTTTCTCTTATTTTGGTTTCTTTCTTTCTTGAAAGAAAAAACTTGCCAATATTTTTTAAGAGTTATTTATTTTAATTGGAAAGTCAGATTTACAGAGAGAAGGAGAGACAGAGATTTTCCATCCTCTGGTGCACTCCACAAGTGGCTGAGATGGTCAAAACTGCATTGATCTGAAGCCAGAAACCAGGAGCTTCTTCCAGGTCTGCCACATGGGTGCAGGATCCCAAGGCTTTGGGTTGTCCTCCACAGCTATCCTAGGCCACAGGCAGGGAGCTGGATGAGTAGTGGACATTTGGGACATGAACTGGCATCTGTAGAGGATCCTGGTGCGTGCAAGGAGAGGGCTTTAGCTACTAAACGATCAAGCTGGGTCCAAGAAATTTTCTGTTTCTTAGATACCACTACTCACTTAAAGCAAGAAATCCTAGCTGATGCTGTGCTCCTTACAATGCCAAACACTTGCTACTTTCTTTTTTAAATAAAAATACAGCAGCAGCCTCAAGCACATAGTTTCAGGCATGCAATTCTAACTAGAATTGTATTGTTATTTTTAAACTTGCATTTACTTCTTTATGATGACATTTTTATTCCAAGTTGTGTCAATTTTCTATTTATGGGAGAGATACAAAAGTTTGCTTTTCAAATAATTCCTTTTAAACTTTTTAAGTGAGTTGAGTTCCCTTTACATTAATTTTTCAAACATTATACAATTTTTCTTTTTAAAAAAGATTTATTTTTATTGGAAAGATAGATTTACAGAAAGAAGAGAAGAGAGAAGAATCTTCCATCTGCTGGCTCACTCAGCAAATGGCCACAATGACCAGAACAGAGCTGATCTGAAGCCAGGGGCCAGGTAGTTTTTCCGGGTCCTCCCCCTGTGGGTACAGGGTCCTGAGGCTTTGTGGGTCATCCTTGCTTCTTTCCCAGACTACAACAGGCACCTGAATGGGAAGCGGAGTAGCCAGGACACAAAATGGAGCCCATATAGGATCCTGGCACTTGTAGTGGGGGGGATTAGCTAATTTAGCCATCATGCACAGCCCAGAAAACTTTTTTGATGAGTAAGAATGATCTCTTCTTGTGAAACACATGGTGATGTTTCAATACATGTGTACAACGTACACTGACCGCATCAAGCCAATTACATTTCTCCCTCTTTGTCATTATGATTGCAGACTTGGAGTTCTTAAAATCAATAATTTTTAAGAAAGATGTTTTGTAAGTAATAGTGCGGATCATGGCTGATTGAGTAATGCTTTGGAAATCATGCCCTGTTTTGTTTTTGTCTAAACCACAGGTAGTCAAACACCACTACCTACAAAGGTACTCTACAAAGTCCATGGAAAATAGAATTCAAGATCCAAATAAACTTATTTTGATGCAAAACTTTTGAAATCCTCACATTTGAGGAACCTCTTCAAAAAGTTCATGGATATGTATATCATGAAACAATTATACATGGAACAGAAGAATGAGGCATGGGGAGAGTGCGGTAAAATCATTTCAGTTGGAGATTAGGAAGTCTTCCTTTTCTAAAATATTTATTTTCACTTGAAAGGCAGATTTTATAATTAGAGAAGAAGAAGAAGAGAGAGAAGATTTTCCATCTACTGGTTCACTCCCCAAAGGGCAACAATGACCAGTCAAGCTGATCCAAACCCGGGAGCCAGGCGTTTCTGCTAGGTTTCCTGCATGGGTGTAGAGTCCCAAGGAATTTGGCCATCCTTTGCTGCTTTCCTAGGCCATATACAGGGAAGTGGATCAGAAGTGGAGCAGCTGGGGTATAGGGGATGCCTGTGCAAAAAGGTGGAGGATTAGCCCACTGCGTCATTGTGGAGGTCCCTAAAAAGATGTGTTGTAGTAATAGGCTGGCTTCAAGCGGGAGGCAGCCCTTGAATAAGCGGGAACAGGGATGGGAGAAACAGGAAGAGAGATTTTTCCTACAGAATGGAGGAGTACAACTTGATTTTGGAAACCAGCTAGTGTTTAGTTTGCTGACAAAATGGAAGATGTGGCTGCAAAACTCAAGTAGAGCAAAAACATTGAGCTTCTTAAAAACAAGCCAAGAACATGGGGATTATTACAGAATGCAATGGAATTCATTTAAAGTTCCTCTACGAGGAGTGGAAATTATTAGGACCTGTTTATGCAAGAGCTTGACTTTCTCCGAAACGCTCCCTTCCCTGTAGGTTTAGTCACTGAAAGCTGTGACTTTATTGTGTTGCTCAAAATTCATTCAGGATAAAGTCATCCTTTTTGAGTTCCAGTTTTCAGGTTGAATATTTTGAGAATGCCAATATATTTGGTTCTTAATGCTGTATTATGTATGGCATTTCCACATAAGCAATTATCCAAGATGGGAGGTGTTGGGAATTTGGGGCTCATGGTAAGTTTTCTGTCCATGATAATAGACATGAAAATTTCCTCCCTTGTCTTTTTTTCCCCCGACTCTTCACATGGAGATTATAAAGAGATTAGAAAGTGTATTCATAATGGAGAATAAGGCAGTTGGTAAGGTGGTGGAAGGATGGATCTCCTTTTAGGTCATCGTCTTATTTATTGGACTGCCAGGAGAGAAGAAATCTTGAGGTTGAAACTATGTGTTAGTTTTGGAAGCTGATTTTCCCTTTCTGTGTCTTGTAGTTTGGGGTTGTGACTTCATCATCAATGAAGCTTTACACAAGACTACTGTGCGGCTGCTTGGTATGTCTTTCTACTACGTTTGTATCTGACAGGTGTCTCTGCGAGTGAGTGTCATTCAAAACCACTCAATCTGAGTTCCAAGATGAACCCCTCCCAGAGTACAAGTGGTCTTGTAGTCACACATTCTCTTGGGAGATATTTATTTGTTTGTCCACCCAGGTCCAAGTCTAGACAGTCAAGCATTTTCAGCGTTCTCTACTGGGGAGATTTGCTAGTCTGCCCTGCGCTGGGGATGTAGCTGTTTGAGTGTCCTGGCTTTATTTACTTGTACACATAAAGCATTAACTGCCATGTCTATAAGGCTACTAGAGCCTAAACTCCCCTTTTGCCCCACTTGACAACCATGAACCATCGGGCAGCTGCAGCATCAGTTCTCATACAACCCTCAGGACTTCAAATACTGCTTTGTTTTAAGCTTTGGTGTTTTCCTTCCTTCCTTCCTTCCTTCCTTCCTTCCTTCCTTCCTTCCTTCCTTTCCCTTCCCTTCCCTTCTCTTCCCTCCCTACCTCCCTCCCTCCTCCTTTCTTTTCTTTTACAAGTAACTTTGCATCTAAAAGAATGTCCATTATATGTCCTCTAGTATTTCTAGAAGTTTTGTAACCAGAGCTTCTCAGCTTATCCAGACCAAAATATTCTCCAAATGTAGGCCCACAAAGGAAATGGAATGCCCTTTCTTCAATAGTCATACCCATCCTGAAAGGATGTGGCTAAGGTTTCTCAGAAAATAAGTATTATGAGGAGGTTTTACAAGTACGAAGAAGAAAGCATAGAAAAACCCAGTATCTTCTTTTTAGAAGGAAAAACAAGCTTGGTGGTCCAGGCAAGTATCGTGGAGAGGAACAGCGACGTCAGTGGCAGGATATCTTATGTAATGTATGGCTTCTTTTTGTTAAATTATGGGAGAATAATGCAATAGAGAAGGATATTTCATTTTAATCTTTTACATCTGTTCATAAGGTACAAAAGGATAAAAGAAGATAAAGTGGTTCTCTCTTGAGAAGCGCATATTTTCAGAGGCTTTTGGCATTAATGTGCTTATTAATTGTCATAGATTGTCATTGTCATCTAAAGAATATTGTGTAATATATAATGGTCCTTAGAACTCAGAGAGAGAATTTCAAGTTTCTCTCTTAATATGAGCCACTTAAAATGAAAAACAAAGACTATTAAATCCTGTTCTTCTACAGTAGATCCTAAATATAGTTTATTGGAGCTCTTAATTCACCCTGAAAATGCTATAATTATGGAAAGTGTCCAAGCTGTTAACTCGAAAACAACATATGCCACATTTACATAATGATTTGCATATAATTTCCATATAATTTATTTAATGTCAAAATATACAGTTACGTTTCCAGCCCTTCTGCCTTTTCCTCCTATGCCCTTCCCTGGCCCTGCTGTGTTAAATTGGGATTTCTCACTTACTGGAAGCTGTTTCCATATAGGTGTCGACTGGATGGATGTAGGATGCTGTCTTGGTTGCAAATGATTCAACTAAACATCCTTGTTTTTCCTGACTGGGCTGGTGATAGTGACTGAGTTGTGATAGAATTGATGGAAGTCATTCAGTTCTGTTGAAGATATATGTGTCCATTTCACAGATGAGGAAACTGAAGTTGAGACAGTTCTGTCTGACATACCAGGGACTTCACTGTTCTCTCTGACCAAGTCATCTGAAGCAGGCCACATAGAATACTTCCTTGCATGTCTTCTACAACATGTGGAGCTGCTTTAAAACAAACAAACCAAAACCAAAAACAGCATCTGGGCCTAGCACCATGGCTCAGTGACTAAATCTCATCTGGGAGCTGGTTCAAATCTTGGCTCCACCATTTCCCATCCAGCTCCCTGCTTGTGACCTGGGAAAGCAGTAGAAAATGGCCCACAGCCTTGGGACCCTGCAAGCATGTGGGATATCCTGAAGAAGCTCTTGGATCCTGGCTTTGAATAAGCTCAATTCCGGCTTTGTGGCCACTTGGGGAGTAAACCTGCAGATGGAAAATCTTTCTCTGTGTGTCTCCTTCTCTCTGTGAATGTCTTTCCAAATAAAAAAAAATTTTAATAAATAAGTACATAAAAAGCATTATTTGTCACAGTCCAATTGATTATTTGTGAGATAGTACTTCAGTTTGTTGTCAAGTATAGGGATGGGTAGTTCCATCTTTTTCCATAATTATATTTATTTAATTTGAACAGACAAACTTCCTGCACTTACAATCCCCCACACCGCCTGCAGCTTGCCATCTTTTTACCTTTTGTGAATTTTTTTCTTGAGTGGGCTGTTTTTCTAACTTGTCTTTCTGTCTGCATTTCTATTTGACTAATGCTCACTCAGTATTTAATATGTGCTTTACATCTTCTTCTTTGCTCCTACCACTAGGTTTGGTGCCCAAAGAGTGAACTTTTATAGTACAACTTTGGACTTGGGCTCCCCTGAAAGCAAACTGTGAGGCAAGGACTTGACTGTAGGTAATTTATTAAGCAGATGTGATTAGGATGCAATAATGGGCTGGGAGAGCAACAGGGGAGTGAGGCATAGGAAGAAAGACAGTAACCAGATAGATTGTCAAGATTACTCTTGCATGCTCAATTTGTCTAGGTCCTCTGCAAAGTGCATGGACCAGTACTTAATCTGTACCGTGAGAGACTAAAGCATTCATCCACTGGCTCAGTCTGAAGGAATTGGTCCTTCTTCACACGTTCCATCTGTGATGCATGGCCAGAAAAGTTCTCCAGGGTTTCCCTGGTGTTGGAAATACCAGGGGCAGGGAGTGAAGATGTGCTGCCTCCAGTCTGTTGTTTTGAAACAAGTTAAAACCCTTCATGGATGGCATTAGACTCAGATGTCAAATGTGGCCTCCTAAAGGCCTTGCCAATCTGTATGTGCAGTTACTTCTTCCTTTGGGTATCAAACAACATGAGGACAGGAGTTGTGTGCTGTGAGGGTCTCTGGATGGACGGAGTGTTTCATAATTATCTAGAATGAGAAAGCCATGTTTACGCCACCACGTTATCAGCTCCAGTTCAGATTGAAAACAGCTGGTTATCATTAAGCTTGGAAAAGTTGTAAGAATTGTTTCTTTACATTTCTATTGTTTCTCTTCCAACTCTTCCATTCTAAAAAGTTTCAAGAAAGTAAATGAGTCAAGGTAAAAGCCTGATGCCCACAAGATACAATTACCAAGAAAACCAGATGAGTTGAGATTCTTCACTTGAAGGCATTAGTAAATTCTGAGGCAGAACCATAGCTAGCAAATGCTATCATTCACTAGCAGGCCTCAAATAGACTGAGCTAGATGGAGAAAAGCTTGGCTTAGTCTGTTTTCTGTTGTTAGATGGTGAGCTTGGTATAAACAGATGTTTATTTAATTGATAGTTCCCGCAGCATCCACCTGCGTGATGAACTCATAGCAGAAGTGCATGCAGGAGAAGCAGTTAGACCGCTTGCTGAAGGAAGAGCCAGCTTTGCTCCACTCAGCTGGAAACAAATGCACTCCCATGAGAACTAACCCACCCAATGATACCAGAGTCAATCCTTTCACAAGAGCAGTCACAGTCCAACCATCTCCCATCAGATGTCACCGGTTAAAATTCCACAGGTTGAGTTTTGATGGCCCCGTGCTGGAGGCTCTGTGGCACTTCCTATCAGAAGGGTGACACCTCTGTCCACCTAACTCTTCTTCCCTTTTTCTCCTGCTGTCCTTCCCGGCTCCTGCTTTGGCCTCCTGCTCCCCTCCTCTGTGCTTGCTCATTTGCTCTTCCTCCATGTCTAGCTCTTTGATTTTGCTGGTAAGCCTGCTAGATGGTGGCCCCAGAAGACCTGAGTGAAGCTGTGAGGTCCAAGGTTTGATCAGACCTGAGCTCAGCCTAGATACCTCCTACCTCACAACGTGGACAGGAGATGAGTTCGCTTTACCCCCAGGCTGCACATCTTCTCAAGCAAAGGCAAGAAGAAAAGGAAAGGGGTGGTGGTCTTTAGTCCCTTCCCAGATACCTACGGCACCTGGATAGTGCTGAGGCCGAGAGGCAACTATGCACACAGATACACCTCCAGACTTCCCTATCGGCTGTGAAGTTACAGGACAATGCACTGCCTGGGCCTGTGGGATGCCATGACCGACTATCCACTCCAGTTCTTGAGTGTCTCTGAGGATATCTTGCTCTCCAGGCAGGATCAGAGCCGGTCCTGTGTCTCACAGGGGAAGCTGTCTGTGAGAGACCCTTAAGAGCCACTGACACATCTGTGGCTGGTGGCTGCTAAGACAGGCCCTGAGCATCCACAAGGCATCTGTCATCAGGTGGGACATAACCTCTGTTCCCTCCACACTGAGCTATGCCTGGTATTTCTCCCTCTGGAAACATCTCTCCAGGGCAAGCTTGGGACTGTTTGTTGGACTCTGTGTGTGCAGTGAAAAAGAGACACAGAGAAAGGGAGAGAGAGAGAGAGAGAAAGAGAGAGATTCTTCTAGTGGCCAATATCTATGTGATTATAATTGAGAACAGTAGCTCTTTACTAGGAATATAGAAAGTCCTAGACACTGTGTTTAGAGCTTTGTCTGTAATATAATCCCATTCAACTCTTAGAACAACACCTGGAGGGGGTAGTTCCTGTGAATATTCCCACTGTACAGAGTAAGGGTTGAGGCCCAGAGAGGTTATATGACTTACTCAAGGTTGCACAGAATAAGCAAGTTGCTGGACCTCACAGTGAGGTACATCAAACTGCTGGGATAGAGTCTGTTGTCAGCATAGTGATGGGTAGAGAACCTCAGCATTCATCCTAGGTTGGGCATGAATATTTGTGTGTGTGTGTGTCTTCCCTGTGTTTATAGGAAATACAAGGACACTTCAAAATGATCATGGAAAGAGGGGAATTAAAAGTGTATTTTTGTGCAAATCTTTTGAATACTTGCAGTGGTTAGGAGTACAGGTCAGGGGCCAGTGTTGTGGCTCAGTAGATTAAGCCATAACCAGAGATGCCAGCATCTCATACCAGAGCTCTGGCTGGAGTCCTGGCTATTCTGCTTCTCACTCAGTTTCCTGTTAATGCAGTAGATGATAACCCAAGTACTTTGGCCTCTGCCACCCATATGGAACACTCAGAATTCCTGGCTGCTAGTTTCAGACTGGTTCACCCTTGGGTGCTACAGTCATCTGGAGGATGAGCAAGTGCTCTCTTTCTCTCTCTCTTTTTCATCCTCTTTCCTTCTTCCTGCCATTCTGCCTTTCAAGTAAATAAATAAGTCCTATAAATAAAAGGTAATAAAATACAGATCAGAGGTGCAGTACAGAGCAAGATGGTGTGGGTCTGCATTCCAACACGGCCATTTCTTTCTGTGTGGCCTTCGCCAGGCAGCTTGCATACCTCTGTCTCAATTTCCTCACCTGTATGCTAGGGGATACAATTGGGAGCATTTCCAAGGGTGTTTGTGAAACTCCCAGGACACACACACACATAAGCTGCAGAAGTTGTTGCCAGTAGTCTGAGCATGTTATTTAGTGCTCAGTGATACCGAATGTGTGCTGATGGTAACAGGACTAGAAGCAATTTCTGGGTGCTCAGTCCGATGCTGAGCTGTGAATGCATTCCTCACTGGTCCTCACAGCTCCCCTGCAGAGAAAGAAAGAACCCATTCTAATTTATGTCTTGATGGTATTCAGTCATCAGCCCAGAGGCAAAGTCCTAGTAGGATCATTTGCTCAAGTGCTCTCCAGCCTACACACTCTGTTATACACAGACTGAGTTTTTTTTTTTTTAATTTTTTCCCCCAAAATTGGGAATTATGCCCGATCTGCTTGCTCCAGAAAAGCTGACCATATAGTCACTTTGAAATGGCAACTCCCTTGCAGGTTTTTAATTGCCACGATCTCTTTGAACCTTTGGAATTTGTAATGAAATCACTTTCCAACTCTGATTCATCCCAAATTCAATATTCTGTTTCCGTTCAGCTATTTTATTATTATTATTATTATCATTATTTGTTTCCCCAGCAATGAATAGATTGACCACTTGGTTAGTTCATGAAACATCTGAAAGCAGGGTGGAAGTTTCCTGGGGCTTCGAGTGTTATGTTATGTTATCTTTGGAATAACTTTGAAGTCCCACTGGTGTAAGAGAAGCCGTTATTATGTCATGGAGCTGATTAGCATGCCTGTGGGAAACATTAATTCATGCTGACATCATAGCTGCCTTTGCAATCAATCAGTTTGTTCTGCTTCTTTTATCCCCACTCCCACTCCTCCCTCCCCTGAAATCTCTTAATGGAAAGGTGACGGGCTGACTCCCCGAGGATAGCGGGACAGGTAGAGAAGCCCTGGCTGGGGCTGCGCCTCCTCACAGCGCTGGAAAGGAAGGGGGAAGTGAAGCGTTCAGCAGGGGCCGGAGAGACGGCTGCTGGCCCTTTGATTTGCCTTGCAAGGTTTTGATTTAGTTGGCATTCAGACTCAAGATACATAAAACTTTGTAACTCAGTAGTCAGCATGGCTGCCTGAATCCATTTGGTTCCGGTCATTTGTGATTAGGCTGATTGCCGGTGGCTCTGGCGTTGCGGGCAGCCAGCCTTCCCTGGGTAAGATGATCACATTCCACACTGTCTCTCTCTTCCGCTCAAAAGTACATTTCATTGACAAAGAAGCTGCGAGGGGGAGACATGCAGACTCCTATTATCTCAAAGTGTTCATATTTAACGTGCATTACAGAGCTATCTTTCCGTTCGCCATGTACAATTAATTTAATCGCCAAGGCACTGTTAAGTATCTATCAGAAATATGAATTTTTTCACGACGTGTTAATCTGGTAATGGTGTCTTTCCTTTTACCTTTATTTAGCGATATCACTTTATGTTGCATGGAGCACTCTCTTGGGAGCAGAGAGATATCATAGGAACTGTTTGCGAGAACCTAAGGGCGTCTCATTGGGAGCCGGTGGAGTTCATGGAGTTGTGAGCCTTGGGCTCAAGAACACGTGGACTCCCCTTCCCTCTTCAGGGCACAAAGAGCCTGCTGTCCTCCCTGGCTGCTCTTGCCTGTGTGGCTCTCCTTTAGCAGTCAGATGAGAATGTTCAGGACATTTCTGTTCTATTTTGACCAGGAAGGTCTCCCTACAGTGTTATGTGGGCAGAACACTGTCGTAAACACTTGGACTGCACAACAGCACATCTTCAACTCTTGTCTGAAAACCAGGGTTGTGCAAAGATGGGACTGGGCTGCCTCAGGATGCTGAATACCACTGTAAAGTGTCTGCTTGTGTTGTTGTCCATTGTACAAACACAATAGATTTGTTCAAGATTCTGTCTCACTCTAAGACTGTATGTCTTTTTTTTAAAAAAAGATTTATTTTATTTTTATCGGAAAGTCAGATATACAGAGAGGAGGAGAGACAGAGAAAGATCTTTCGTCCGATGATTCACTCCCCAGGTAAGCGCAACTGCCAGTGCTACGCTGATCCAATGCCAGGAGCCAGGAACTTCCTCCCGGTCCCCCACACAGGTGCAGAGTCCCAAGGCTTTGGGCTGTCCTCAACTGCTTTCCCAGGCCACAAGCAGGGAGATGGATGGGAAGTGGAGCTGCCAGGATTAGAACTGGTGCCCATATGGGATCCCAGTGCTTTCAAGACGAGGGCTTTAGCCGCTAGGCCATGCTGCTGGATCCTAAGGCTATATATGTCTTCAAGATTTTATTTGGTTCTCATAACCACTCTAGGAGATGGTACCTGCTTCATTTTACACACAGGGAAGCAAGTTCCAGGAAGTTAATTGTCTGTCTACAGCTGAACAACAAGCAAGAAGTAGTAAGCCAACCCCTACTGAGCACCTTCTACTGTCTAGGTATGGTTTTTAGATGTGGGAATCATAAAGATGCATGGATAGATGCCTGCATTTCTGTGTCTGTATCATTACATGGAAAAACAGCCATACATTCAAATAGTCAAAATAATATTAGGAAAAAGTCCTAGGTACAGTCTATCTCAGACACAGTAGGAAATAGACAGGAGGCTATTTCAGTAACAGAAGTGAGGCTTGTAGTGGCTTGCAAATAACAGGGTTTCCCTGACAGGTGAGCGGTGATAGACACTCGAAGGAGAGAAAACTAGGTAGAAAAAACATGGAGGGACCAAAGGTGTGTTTTAGTCACTTGCAAGAAAACAGCAAGGTTGTATGGTACAGGATGGTAAGAGAGGAGAAGGAGAAGGTGAAGGGAACTGAAGCTCAGAAAAGCCAAGTAACTCTTCCCAGGTCACACAGTAAATGGAGCGAGAAGCTGAAGTCACACATACTCATAAACTCAGTGCTCTTCCAGCTGGAGCGTAGTTAAGGCAGGGTTGGCAGTGGGTTAGCAAATACACCCTGATATCCCAGCTCCCCCTTGATGACCATGCTTGACCACAGCAGACTTCCTGTTAATACACATTTTTCAAGCCCCCACTACTGATTGCCAAATCTGAAGGGAGTCCAGAGGCTTAAAACACTCACCAGTAACCAGTGCTGGAGAGTGAGACTTTTGCAAAAGCCAAACTGACAGTTTATGAAGAAACTGCTGTAGAAATGCCCCTTGCCAGCTGGAATGCCAGTTAGTCATGCTCTGTGGGCTGTGTTTTCTTCCTCCAGTCCATAAATAAATACTAAGATTTATTTAATCTATTGAAGTTTTTAAAAATGTCCCCCTTGCGCGCATGCTCCATTATCATAAAGCCCTGACTCCCCGCCGACACGTCCTTGCTGCTGATCTGCCACTTCACACATCACTGCTGTCACGTATGTCTCTTCCAATGCATTTTTGTAGTTTTACATGGTGTAATTTGGCTATATTCTCATTCTGACAACTCTGAGAAGTACCCTTATGCTACAACATATGACTCTGTTCGTATCAAAAGGTGTGGCTGTTCTACTATGTAGGACAAGAGATTCCAGTCTTACGTTTTTGAAAATTCAGAGCCAAATTGGTGAATAGAAATTTTATTTTTGGGTGTCTTTTCATGTTAGAATTGCAGGTAAGGGACTGCACACCTGTGGAGTCTCCCACACAGGTACCAAAGGCAATAGCTTGGAGATTCTATCTGCCTTCAAACCAGGTCCAGGCATGGAGGAGCAACCTGTTCTATGCGGTCTGCCCCCACAGATTCCTCTAGTACCCCATTGCCGGAGGGGGTGAGCCTGCTGCCCGCCACCCAGCCTCCCAGCATGCAGGAGACAAATAGATGCAGCATGGGTTCCGTGTAAGCAGTTCCCATTTATCTGGGAAATAAAAATTGTTATATAGAGTAGCTAACAGCCTCAGGCCAGGAATTCCAAGAATTCCAGGAGGTGAGAAACTAGGAGCCAGTTATCATCAGCATGACTGAGGAAGCCACCTCCCATAGGCCAGGAACAGGTGAGCGAAATGACCAATCAGCCTTTGAAACGATTTCACCCCTGCCCTGCTCAAGGACTCTGTCCTTGGCCACCACCTTGCACGCCATATGTAGCCCAGTGACCTTGACGGTCACCATCTTGCTGAATTACTGCCCTATTTGCCCCTTTGAGCCCCACACTGTTCTACACATTAAAAAGGGAAGAATTTAAACAAGCAATTTCTATTTTCTATTTTTAATTCCTCTACTTATGGGACAATATACAATGGCTCAACTTAAGAAATTTCAATTTTACAAAAATTTTCTGCTTGAGATTGGCAAAAAAATAATCACAGTTTTTTTTTGTGTGGTCAAAAAGTAAAAAGCAGTAAAAATGGTAATTGATGGTTTTTACTATAGTTGTTTTATGCTTTTTAAAGTTTTAATTAGTTTTTAATGGATTCAATGTGATTTGCAGATACAATTCTAAGAACATAAATGAGTTCATTCCATTTGCCATGTATCTGACCATGTGTTTGACCCTGATTCTGAGGATTAAAAAAAAAAGTCTCTTATTCATTTATTTGAAGAGCACAGGAAGTTAGAGAGAGAGAGGAGAGAGAGAGCGAGCGAACGAGCACTATTCTGCTGGTTCATTCCCTAAATGCCTACAACAGCCAGAGAAGGACCAGGTTGAAGCCAGGAGCCTGGAACTCCATCTGGGTCTCCTGCATGGGCGACGGGAGCCCAGGGACTGGGGCCGTCATCTGCTGTCTCGCAGAATGCGTGAGCTCAGAAGTGAGGCAGCTGGGACATGAACTGACGTTCTGTCACAGGACACAAGCAGCAGCTTGACCTGTTGCATCACAGTCCACACTCCAGATCTGTGTTTAGCCATGTCAGTTACTTTGCCAGCAGCAAATTAACAGACATGACGGAAGCTGAGGCTCGACATTGCTTAGTGTGTGTGCCTGCACGTTTTTGCTTGTTCTGTCATTTTTCAGACATGATCTCAAGAAGGACAATCCCAGCTGACCAGTCTTTCCAAGAAAGAAGATGAGGGCCCTAAGGAACAGATCTGCCCCAGCCTGTGCAGTCCAGGACACAGCCTCACATCTGACCTGCAGATTCAAGTGCTTTAAAGCTGCATGATTGTTGGATTAAGCCAGAACACGGAAAAGAATTTGTTACACAGCAGTAGCCCACTCTTACACTCTTTCATTTTCACAAAACCCAGTTAGCAGCTAGAGATAGAGCTATAAATAGGATCCAGATCTTCAAATGCATGCGTATGTAAAGAGACTTCAACAAATTCCTGGAAAATACGTATGATGAAAAGCTATGCATGGATTGATTAATTCTTATTTTTTAAATTTTCACTTTTATAAATTCTTTGAAGTTCTCTTGCAGTTTCACACACTTTCAAGCACTCTCATTTGCTTTTGTCTAGAGAGGCTTTGCCGTGGGTTTGAAAACAATCCAAGACCAAGCCTTCTGGGCCTAGGCGCCATGTCTTACTATTCTTTGGATCGGCAGTGCCTAGTCTAGCACCTTTGCCAGGAACCACACTCAGCAAATGTTTATTAGATACACCAGACACAAAAGCACTGGAAATGGGTCTTTAGCCCTCTAGTTTCACCATTTAATTTCTTGTTACTGAAAAAATAAATGAAGGTATAATACATATGATTAGTGGAAGCCGGTGACTAAAAGTAGATTGCAGCAACTGCACAAATAGGACCCGGTCATCATTTTCAATCTTTGACATCTGTCCATATGTGGCATATTTCCTCTCTGAAGCTAGATCAAACCCCATAAAATGCATCATTTATATGCCACTCCCCATTATGAAACAGCATGGAGACCATTAATGAGAAGCAAAGGCTAAAAGAAGATTTCCCCAAGTCGGTTTCAGACTGACTGTGGCGAAAATGCCCGGCCCTTTGGGAATCACACACATGAAAAGGAACAAACATCATGCCTGACTCCCTGCCGGCTCCCCACCCTCACCCCTGTCCCCGCTTCCCCAGTCACTGGAACAGCTTGAGGTAGCGCATTTGTAAAAACCCACATGGAGAGCTTTCTCCTTGGATTTTTTTTCATCTCCGAAGTCCAACAGTGCCGATGAAGGTAGCTGTGACATTTGCAATTTTCCATGCATCAGCCCATTCCATTTTCTCTCCTGGTGCTGCTGCCATGGTACAGTAAACCTCCAGTGCTGACAATAATTATAGCTGGAATAAAACGAAGGGAGTCATAGGAACAAAGCGTCGCTGTAATTGCCTTTTCATTATTTGCTAACAGTTAGTTATTCAGTCACAGGGAAAAATTACACAGTAATTGGCTGACAATGGGGAAGCAAACGCCGAATCGTACCACTATGATATTTTTGCTTGTTGAGCTTTAGACCTTTTATTCATATTTTGATTAAACAGCTGGAGCATTAAACTGACATGTGAATGTATCCTTGGTCAGATTCTGATGCGTTTGTTTCTGCCCCATTCTGAATGTTGAATTGAAACCCACACGTACAGTAAACCCATAGACACAGTAGTCCAATGCCTTTCAAATGTATTCCTCCTCTTTACCCCAGTTCTTAAAAAAAAAAAAAAAAAGCACCAAGAGGGTACCAGCACAGACATCTTTTAACAAATCAATTTTTAGTTGGATGTTTCAAAAAACAAAGATGTGAAACCACGTGCTGTTTTCTCTGCATTTGGATTTTTCTCTCCTTTCACTTCCTAACTCCAAGACATTTGCAAATCGACCCTTAGGAAGAAGCTGTCTTACTTGGGAAACTGAAGCATGGAAAAGAGACTGAGCTTTTCGGAACCAATCCTCTCTTTCCTGCTTTAGGAAAGGCTGGGACTGGAAACGAGGGCCCTTTGTATTTTATCCAAATGATCTCTGTCCCTTACAGCAGATGAACTGGCATAGGAGTAAGAGTTGAGCACGTGTGAGCACCCTTCACATGTGCACACACACAAAGTGAACACACACACCCCACAAATGCTGCATGGTGCTTGAGTGTGGAACTTGGATCAGGCATCTTCCTCTGCAAATATGATCTTGGTATGATCATCACGGGTCGGTATGACCTGTTCTTGGATTTTCCAGGTATCCATGATCTAGCCTAGTGCCAGGTGTACCATGATGTTTCAAGAAATGTTTCATTCAGGATGACAAGGGGTGAGAAGATAATAATTCTTATGGCCCAGACGTTGTCTTTCTGCTGCAGGTGACACACATATAATTTTGGTTAAACAGATTGTGTGTCTATGTGCGAGTGAGAGGTGCAAAAAATGGCTATAGTGTTGCTTTAAAGATTTAGGTTTTCTACTTCAGGGATGGAAGACAATAGATAGGATTTGAACACATTGCCCTCGGGAGGGTAGAAAGACTGGGACACTGAAGGATTGTTATAGACAGGCAAGAGAGGAAGAATGGGGTATCTGAGGGAGAGGTGATTGTGAATACACAACTGACAGAGAGTTGAGAACCAAACCTGACGTCATGGGAGAAAGTGTCTTGCTTCTATTTCATGGACCCAGTGACTTACTCTAGGAGAGATTTTAAATGACTTTTTTTTGCTCAAGATTGTCAAGTTCGTACGTGGCAGAACCAACGATCAAAACTTAGCAACTAAGCTTGGACTCCCGGATCTATTGACAACCTTCAGTTCTTGCTGAAAATTAGAACTTTTCCAACTTCCCAAGTCAACCCACAGAACACTTCTTTGGTGCCTGCTGTTGGCAGTAGAGCACACAAATTCAAAGGCAAATTAAAAATTAAATTTAGTGTCAACTGGTGGCCCCCACAGAACAAAACCTGGAGGAGTCAGTCTTGGACAGAGGCCACTCTGACTGCGGTGACTCGGTGACTCGGGTTGGGTTCAAAGTCTAAGATTCAAGTGTAGCTAGTTTGCTCTGGAGATGGTTCCAAGACACACAGATACAAAGAAGCGAGACAATAAAGAGAGAAGCCAGCGCAGGATGCGTGAAGGGCACTGCTGAGGACACAACCCAGAGATTCAACCCCCCAGGAAACAGCCAAGAACAGGACTCAGCGTCATCCTAAGCAGTGCTCTTTCATTGGTGCTCCGCCCTCCCCCGATAAAATGGGTGAGGAAGTAGGATCATTGTCCCCAACAGCTCATTGTTGTTTCAGAACCGCTAGTGAGGGCCGACTTGGTATTGCCAATATCCTCTGTGCCCAGGATCGAGGGACCAAGAAGCCAGGAAAAAGCCCTCTGGAAGAGGTGTGCAGGGGTTCTCAATGAGCATCTTGTGGTATTGACAGGTGTACTAAGCAGCAGTGGGAGGGAGAGCTGACAGCACCTACATAAGTGGTGTTGGACAAACATGACATTGAGACAGTGGCAAAAATGTGCAGGACCCCAAAGGAAAAGGAAAGGGAATTCCAGAGCAAATTACCCACCTGCTCACTTTTTTTTTAAAAAAGGCTTAATTATTTTTTATTGGAAAGTCAGATACACAGAGAGGAGGAGAGACAGAAAGGAAGATCTTCCATCCACTGCTTCACTCCGCACTCAGCCAATCTGAAGCCAGGAGCCAGGAGCTTCTACCAGGTCTTCCATGAGGGTGCAGGATCCCAAGGTTTTGGGCAGTTCTCGACCGCTTTCCCAGGCCACAAGCATGGAATTGGATGGGAGGCGGGGCAGCTGGGACATGAACGGGTACTCATTTGGGATCCCAGCATGTGCAAAGCGAGGATTTTAGCCATTAGGCTACTGCACCGGGCCCCTAATCACCTTTTCCCTGTGCCACAGCAGAATTCACCAGAGATGTTACATTTATGTGTAATGTAAGGACTCACTTCACATAGTGCAAACCCCTGTCTTGTCCTGGCTTTCCAAGCTCTTCTCTGGAGATGGTCAAGTTCCTATTAGCTCATTATGTATGCTCTTTCTCACCCATCATGACCTCTGTGAGTTACAGCCTCCAGTCTTGTTGGAGGTCTTGTAGACCTTTGAGAGTCTTGGCTTCAAGCTCACCTCCTCTACTCAGCCTTCCCTGACCAGCTCAGCCCGAGCAGTCTTTTCTCTCCTGCTCCTCCCAGGCTAACACACTGCACTTCAGCAACCTCACAACACTTCTAGCTGAGAGCAGCACGGGTCCTCAGCTATACTTCTCAAATCCCTGTAGCTCTAGAAACTCTTAAGGGTTTTACTTTTGTTTTTGTTGGTTTGTTTCTTTAGCTGTTTTGATCTTCTATAGTAACAAAACCCAGCTTGAACCAAAATAAGGCTATTTATAGTGCCTATTTGATCTAAATATTCATACATTTCACTGCATAAATATTCATGTATCTGGTTACAGAATGCAATCCCAGACCCTGCTGAGATTTGATATAATAAATGATATGTGTACCATGTATCTTTTCCTAAAAGCTGAACAATTCTGAATTATAAAACACGTATCTGGCCCAAGGGACTGAGTCAGAGATTGTGAGTCAACAATGGTAATAAATACAACAATAGTGATGGATTCTATCATAGTTCATACTGTTCTAAGTGCTTGACATATTTTATGCCTTTAATCCTCACAGAGGCCTGATCAAGCAGGCTCGATTTGCATCCTTAGCTTCCTAATGGTCCCCAGGAAAGGCAGACTCAGAGATGTTCCAAAATGTGCCCAAGATCCCCCAGCTGGCAAGAGCTGGAGGTAGAGTTTGAACCCAAGGCAGTCCCAGCTCTCACTGGGATTCTCCTGAGGGCAAGTGCCCATCCTTGGGGTCATTTGTAGCACCCAGCCGTGCCCTCTGACTTGGTCCTGGAGGCTTGCTTGGGGAACCTCTCTTTAACCCTGCATCTTGGACTGACTTCAAGATTCCAACAGCCCCGGTCAGTGAGCAGGTGCTGAGTTTTGATTTCTGTAGGAAGCATCATTCAGAAGCTTCTCACTAAATTTCTGGTCCGTCAGCATTCTCATTTAGTAGCCTCAAGGGAGAGTTACTTGGTCTCTTACAGCCCAGCCTAGCTCAGCTCTGAAACTGACTGCTGAGGGAAGCCCAGGTCTGCAGCTCCCTCTCCGGCCCCTCAGTGCCGCAGCCCTGTCCTCTCCCATGTCATCCTGCCTTCTCACCTTGCCTGCCCAGTATGTTCAGAGACCATGGAGGTTTCAGTTCTGAGTACTGTTTCAGGGTCAAGTGCATAGTGGGGACTTGGGGCATGTGGTGGTGGCAGCAACAAAACACTGGACAAGGAGGCCCAGGTCCAGGCTTCTTTGCTAGAGCAGACACAGTCTTAACTTTGAAATTATTCCCACACTCGAGTTTACAGCAACTGCAAGCAAACACATAATGCCAGAGCTGGGATTTACATCCCAGAAAATTGGATCCAGAGTCTGTATTCTTAACCATGATGACAAGTGCTTGTTAGCACTCATTGTGCCTCCTCGGTTACTGTGATTAACACTTCACAAGCCTTGTCTTGCTGCTCCTCATAAAAACCCAAAAGGGAAAGTACTGTAAGCGGTGTCCTTTCACCACTGGAAGAAGCAGAAGGGCAGAGAAGAGGACTTGCCCAAAGCCTCATTCCTAATTCACCAGTCAACTCAGAATAAATGTGTAACAAGCCACTCCAAAACCGCAGTATTAAGACTGTAGTTACTTATTCTTGCTTACTTGTCCATGGGCTAGGGTGTCTTTCTCATTCTCTTCTTGGCTAAAGCAGTTTGAACTCCAAACTGGAGGTTGGGGACAGGCCTGGACTGTCACCTTTGGACTAGCAATTAATCCACACATACTCTTCCTTATTTGAAAAAAGAGAAAAGAGAGAGATCATTTATTTATTATAAAAATCAGAGTTACACAGAGAGGAAGAGCCCGGGGGCGGGGGGAGGAATCTATCTATCTGCTGGTTCACTCCCCAGATGGCCACAGCTGGCAGCATTGTTGGCCAGGCTGAAGCCATGATCCAAGAGCTTCCTCTGGGTCTTCCAGTTGAGTTGCAGGGACTGAGGTACTTGGACCCCCTTCACTGTTCTCCCTAGGTTTTCAGCAGGGAGCTGGGGAAAACCTATTCACCAAATACCCTATTTAAACCTTGCTTGTGTCTCTCACTGATATCCATGGCCAACCCGATCATCAAGAAGATGAGACCTGCACTCAAACCACACAGTTAGTTCATGGCCAGCCAATGGAGCAAGGCGCATCCTCAGAATGTCAGAGGAGCCCACGTGAGTGGAGGAAGGGAATATACTTCTTTCTATCATGAGATGGGGATGGAGGGCATGCAGAGTGTCTGTCAATCATCCACTCTACCACGCCCACTAAATGGCAGAGCCAGAAATCCGTCAGAGCTGCCAGGCACTCAAAGTCATAACAAGTAGTCCCATGGCAAAGCTTTGGGTCATGAAGTCAACGGTGCCTCTGCAGCCTGCTGATTTTCTTGCCATTTGCCTTGAGTCAGGAAACAGGAGGCTGTGCCTACAGCACTTGGGAGAAAGTGGTGGAGTCCAAGCAGGAGAGTAGCCCAGGCGAACGTGGGCTCTAACCCTGCTGACAGCCCTCTCCTTACCTGCACACATGACCTTGCATTTGTGCTCCTCTCTGTGACTCAGACCTATCATTAGAGGATTAACTTTCTTGTCTCCTTCTTGTTGCCATGCAGCCTTGGAATGCATCATCAAAGTCCACAGCAAGGACAAGTGAATTCTTCGCTGGGCAGACTTGTTCTCTTGTGTTTACAAGAGATTTTTAGAAATTCCTAAATTTTGGAGCTGTGTTTGTACTGGGAGAGAGCAATGAACTGAAAAAGCTCCCTGTGGATTAATTTATTTGTATTTTGCTCTAGCTCCTGACATTTGGAAAAGGCTTGAAAACCTTATTAATGTTTGCTATTTGGATCTGCTTTTTAAGATGATAGATTAAACCACAGAATCCTGGAAAATAGACTTGCTATTTTCCTTTTTCAGAGATATAAGGCCAGCAACTATTTTCTCAAATTCCAGGACAGCCAGTTCCTGCCCTGGCGCTACCCTTTGTCACTACCCTCACCCTAGCAGACATCACAAATGGATACCAGCACTGTTCCCTCTACATTCAAAAGTGGCTCTAAATCCTCTTGACTGATACCCCGCTACCTTACCTAGCCAGCTACCATTACCCTGTCCGAGTTAATGCAGCCTGCAAGCAACTTTGCTTTAAATCATTTCCATTTTTAATGTATCAGTGAAATAGCTTTATCCAAACTTCTAATAGAGTTCTGATAAAGCTACCATTGTCTTGGGTTCCATTTCTCACTACTGTCCTACTCAATTCAAGTATCTTCAATCTCCAAATTCTTTAACACGTGGAAAGAGGAATCCAGGATCCTCCGCCATCTGACACTTCCACATACCAGGAATCATGCCATCCCCTAATGCTTTCACAGCCCCTGCGAGAGGGAGAATTTGGATTTGACTCCCAACACTGCTGTCTCCTGCTACATTCAGCCACAAGAGAGGCCTCTGCTTGACTGCAGGAGGAACCTCTGTACATTCCTCCTCAGCTGACTTAGAATCGCTCTGAAGAGCGTTGTCCCAGTGGGCTGGGACTCATCAGATAAACCTTTAAAAGGAGAAGTTGAGTTGATTCTAATGTTGAAGAGAGACTCCTTGCTGGCCTGAAAAAGTGAGCTAAGAGTGGTCTCCAGGCACTGAGTGGCCCGGCCAACAGTTAACTAAACAAGACCTTCAGCTATGCAATAGCAAGGAACTAAGTTCTGTTGGCTGCCGTGAGTACTTGGGGGATGAGCCCCAAAAGGAACTCAGCCCAGCTGACACAGTGACTCCAACCTTGTGAGACCTTGAGCAGGGAACCCAGTGAGGCCAAGCCCAGATGCGTGACCCTTGAAAACTGTGAGCTGATAAAGGAGTGGGGGTTCAGGACACTACATTTGCATCTGTGGCTCACGCAGCCATAGAAAACAAGCAGGTCTTTCTTCTCCAGCTGGATCTAACGTGTGTCATTATCCCCACCCAGGCAAGTTTTCCTGCCACTGGGAAAATACTGAGTATGCATTTTTTTTTTCATACATTTGAGCCCTTCTTCTCTCTCGGCCTAGACCATAATCCAAATTTTACTCCTTCCTGAATCCTTTTCTGGGTAGGCCCAGATGTGTGCTACCTGGTATTATGTTTTAATGCCATAATTGTTCTTCTGTGCTTTATTCTGGTTTGAAAAACTATCTGGGCCCATATTTTGCTGCTCCTGTTAGACTGTAGGCTTCTTTAGGAGGAGTCAATCTCTGACTCAAATCTTGTACCACTGTTACCTGAGTTTCCCAATGTATTCAGAGTACAAGAGGTGGTTAATCAATCTTTATCAAATGACTGGGTCTTTCCAGGGTTTTTGTGAACTCCCAGAATGTGCTGGCATATTTTTTTTTATTTGGTTAATTTTCTAACCTTAATATATGATTTTTGAGGGTATTGAAAATATTTGTGTGACTAAGAACCAAGATGTTCCTCTGCGCATGTCCCATTGAGATTCCCCGTCATATTCCTTCCTCTTCTATTTGACTCATTTCAATGCCCACTTGCCGTGTGCCAGGCCTTGTGCTCAGTTCCTGCTCTCAATGAATTTGGAGTCTAAGCAGGAAGCCTGAGCCTCCAGGGTTTCACAGGACTTGGAACCATCGGTACAGACACGAAGAAAGTTCCAGGTTCATCAAGATGGGTCTTCTCCCTCATTGGGGAAGATGTGAGTCTATGGCAAGGACAAAAGAAGATGCCAATGGCAATATTGGAGCTCAAGGTTGGTAGCCTCAACATTTGACTTCCAAAATAATTAGATAATTGGGAATATGGCAAAGGCAATATAGCAGATACTAGGAACAGAATAAGCCATGTCTTAGCAGTGGGGTCTAGAGGGATACTTTAGAGCAATTCCAGAAATCCACAGTGAATTAGTATCAGTTGGCCAAGCCAACTTGTGCTTGATTAGCTATAACTTTGTGTATGTGTGTGTGTGTGTGTGTGTGTGTGTGTGTGTGCTCACAGGATGGGGAATAGTGAAAGAAGCGAGAGAATTTCAGGCATGAAGAGTAATTAAGCACACACGAAGCTTGGTATGCCATGCTATGTAAATGTTTCTGGATCAGGACTTTGAGCTAAGACTGGATGTGGGAAATGAAGCTCACTAAGTTCAGACCACTATGGAGGGCTTGGGAGCCATGCTGGAGTATGGGCTCAGCTGGTGGTTGAGGGGGAACCACGGATTGCTGTTAAATGGAGTAGTGGCATGGGCCCAATTGTGATTCAGATGGTTCATTTTAGTCCTTGAGTGGTACATCTGAGATACCCAAGTCAAGCAGCAAAACTGACAAGAGATTGTTGAAATTTTTCCCAGGAAAGGTGATCATGGGCTCAATGGGGCATGACTGGAAAAACAGAATGAAAGAGAATCAAAAGACTTGGGGGCCCAGCATGGTAGCTTAGTGACTGAAGTCTTCGCCTTGCATGTACTGGGATCCCATATCGGTGTTGATTCTAATACCAGCAGCCTCACTTCCCATCCAGCTCCCTGTTTATGACCTGGGAAAACAGTTGAGAGTGGCCCAAAGCCTTGGGAACCTGCACCCACATGGGAGCCCCAGAAGAAGCTCCTTTTTCCTGGCTTCAGATCGGCTCAGCTCCAGCTGTTGTGGCCGCTTGGGGAATGAATGGAAAATGAAAAGACAGAAGATCTTCCTCTCTGTCTCTCCTTCTCTTTGTATATCTGAATTTCTAATAAAAATAAAATAAGTCTTAAAAAAGAGCGACTCTGAGACCATAGAATCCATGCATTGGGTGATGGGCTGGATGGGCAGTTGAGTAATGAAGAAAAGGACAGAGTTCAGAACAAAGTCAAGGTTTCAGCTAAAGCACCTGAGACAGCTGTGCTTCCAGCCATGAGAGGCTGCAGCGAAGAAGGTGTGGATCACATTTGTTCAGATTTACAACTTGGACTTGAGAGCCTTGTGGGAGCCACACTCTGCCAGGCAAAAGGAATGAGCACTGAAGCACATCTGCTGGGGGAGCTCACGGAAGACCCTTGCTGCAGCCAACCACAGTGCAATGATGGTGTGCAGCTGACTGGGAAGAGGCTAAGAGGTTGGGAAGTCAAGGTGTTGAGCACCATTCAAGAAAAGTCTGGTTGTGGCTTTGCTCTCAATTCAGACTTTCTGTTCATGCAGACCCTGAAAGGCAGCGGCTGATGGCTCAGTACTCGAGTTTTCCCTTGGGAGATCTGGATTGATTTCCTGGCTTCTGGACTTCAACCTGATCCAGAGTTGGCTGCTGTAAACATTTGAACAGTAGATGGGAGTGCTCTCCATGTATTAATTTTTAAATAAATAAAGCATGAGTGAATAACAATTTTAAAAGAAAAAATGGAATTTGGTCGTGATGGATAGGACAGAGATAGGACTGCTGCAAAAGGTAGGTGTGCGGTTAAAGTGCCCTTCGGACCTTCTCTGTCATCCGTCTGGTCGCATTGTATAAGACCACATGTTGTGTCCTCCACATTTACAGTTCCACATGCCCATGTTCAGCCACTCAGGGATTAACCTGAATGTGTTTCTTGTTATTATTCCAACAGTGCAGCATAACAATGATCCACACAGCCTCTTCATTGTACTACGTATTATAAGTAATCTAGGAATGATTTAAAGTATTTGGAAGGATTTGCATAGGTTATGTACAAATACTATGCCATTGTACATAAGACATTTGGAGATTCTTGGGGGATCCTGGAAGCAACCTCTTTGCTTGTTTGGCTCCCCTGGACTTGGAGGACCTTGGAGACTGTCATTGGTCTCTATAAGCCAAGTCCTTCTTAGCATGGCACAGCGCACAGTAGGTACTAAGTAAGTGTGTGTGGAACCCCAGAGAGGAGATGTAAAATTATAACCACCTGGAGAACTAGAACTGAGAATGAACCTCCAGCTTTTTCTAATGCCAGGGATATCTTCCCTGGATGGTCTCAGGCCTTTGAAAATCAGGAGGTGAAAGGGACTGCTAATTGAAATCAATATCCACTTTCACAAGGCTTCTAATTTACAGTCATGTTTACAGGCTTGTAATTAACAATAATTAGAGTCTTTGGTAAGGTCCCTCATCTACTGTAGAAAGTAAATATACACCAGCCATCAGTTAGTAAAATAAAGACCATATTCATCTAAGAAATAAATTTTGGGTAATGAGAACCTACAGGAGAAGTTTATGATGGAAAACGAAGTCAGACTCCTTATAAATGAAAGTTAGGCATCTAGGACGTGGGGCTACTTCTTGCAAAAACGTAATCAGTGACCCATCTGTGTTATGCCACCAGAGAAAATAATGTGAACAGCCACATCATTCACCACCTTTCAACTCCATTCTCTGTTAACAATTTCAAGGCCTGCATCACCTGGGAACCTTGGGTTCTGTTCTTTTACCCTGTGAGGCCTGCTTCTTGAGTGGTCTGAGAGAGTGTGGTCTGATAGCAAGGAGCAGGTAGAGACAGAGCTCCCCTGCATCAAGGAAAAGTGAACCGGAGAGCACAGGGCCCGTGTGAAAGCCCACCAGCTAGCACACACCTTGAAGGCCCAGAGAAAGAGCAGCTCCCTGAACAGGGTTTATCGCAGGAAATAAAAAGAGAACAAGAAGGCTACTCAAGGAGTCTCCATAGAAGGCTGAAAGAGAGCATCACATTCTGAAGAAGGGAATAAGGCTATAAGGGAGATAAAAGTTGACAACAAAATCAGATACTGTGTGTGAGATAGCAAAGAATCATAAGGAAATTTAAAATACACTCAAAGATCTACAAGACCTCTGTTGAGAAAACTCTAAAAAATAGAAGAAAATTATCAACACAGTAAAGAGATGGCTGACAGAGTGGGAGCAAATATTTATAAGCTATATATCTAACCAAAGATTAATAGCCAGAGTATGTGAAGAACTTGAAGCAACAAACCAAATTATTTTGTTTTAAAAGGATCTGTCTTAGATACTTTTACATAATAGTGCACATAGGGATTTTTTCTGTATCTTTGTCTTTAGTAGCCATCTAATAGTCTTTTCTGTAGATTTATCATAAAACAATCCCCCAAACAGGACATTGCATCACAATGGCTTGAGCTGCTGTTTGAGATGCCCATATGCCATAGCCATGTACCTGGGCTGGAGCCCTGACTCCCCCCTCCCACTTCTAATCCTACTTCCTGATAATGCCCACCCTGGGAGGCAGCAGTAATGGCTCAGGCACTTGGGTTCCTGCCACCCCTGGTGGGAGACTCAAATCGAGCTTGAGGGTCCTGGATTCATTCTGACCCATCCCTAGCTTTTACAAGCACATGGGAAACACACCAGTGGATGGAAGAGTTCTCTCTCCCTCTCTTTCTCTCTCTCTCTCCCTTTCTCTGTCTCTCTGCTTTCCCAATAACTAAATAAGCAGAAAGCAAATAAAACAAGATTTACCCTTTAACTCAGATTATTTATTATTTCAATTTAACTCTTCTAATACTATAATAAACATTCATAAGTGGTATTTTTAAGCATTAATACAAGGAAGATGAAAATCTTAGAAAGCAAAAAGGCAGGTTTAAGGGTACAAATAAATGCTGAGGGCTGCTGATCCTTCTGAGACAGTTGTGCAAGTACGCATTCTCAGGAGTGTATAAGAGTATTTATTAGTTTTACAGTCATCAAAGATGTAAGAAGGATTTAAATATACTCATATAGGAAACTATTTAAGCATTAGGCAGTACTTAATTATTTACATGACTTTGACTTTAACTTCTTTATTGATTCCCACTCTACTATTTAATATCTCCTGTTTATCTAATGCAAATCAAATTTGATTCAAAAATGCTTTATAATACATATTAAAAATGAATGAAATTTAAGAAGCACTGAATAGCTCTTGGAAAGCCATAGTGACATAATACCTCATGTGGCCTTTCAAGGTAATATGCACACAAGACCTATTAAATATGTATCATGTATATATCAAAGCATATGAAATATATATATGTATATGTATCACAGATAAATGAAATATTTCTTATTTTAGAATGCCTACAACTTCTCTCAGGTCTGTTACAATGCAAATATTTCATTATGGCTCTCAGTACAATTTTCCTTATAACTAGGTCTTTATTAAAGTCAGTCAAAGACTGAGCTTTTCCTGTTATGAATTGGCGTTATAATTATCTAATGCAATGACTCCAACAATCAGATTAGTAATTAGCTGGACCCAGTGATTGGAATGACTTCCTAGACACTGCTCTTTAATGTTGAACATTTACTTTGTGCTTGAAGGATTTGTTTGTGTGTTTCCTATGTGTGATGAGAGCTTTTCGATAATTAGTTCCTTAGGGATGTCGTATTCCAAGAGTTAAAGAATAATTACAGCCCTATGAAAAGTGAAATGGGCTCAGCTTCCTTTTGTTGTGTTTAATTGTATGCAACAAGTCCAGGAGGTGTCTCATTTCAAATTGTGATAGTGAAAATGGAGCCTTCATTAAAAAAAAAAAAATAGAATTTGGTAAAATGGCAAATTGGTGTAATTTTAAAAACAAACAAGCAAATCATGCTATTTTTAAAAGCCTTGTGTTATTTCATTAGTTCACAATTTTGATTACAAATTAAACTGGCAGAATCAGAAGTTGTAGGGCTATAACTACAATGAGATGGAATTGATGAAAAGGTTTACATCAAAAAACATCAGCTAGGGAAATGACACTGTAACAGGCTATTAATTAATGCCAAACACAAAAAATGATGAGGAGTGGAATGACATGCCAGTTCTCCAAGATCATGCAGATTGGGGATGAAATAAGGATAAAACACATGAGCCTGAGGCAGTAGCCAAGCGGCTAAAGTCCTTGCCTTGCGTGCACCAGGATCCCATATGGGTACCAGTTCTAATCCCTGCAGCCCCGCTTCCCATCCAGCTCCCTGCTTGTGGCCTGGGAAAGCAGTCGAGGACAGCACAAACTTTATGACCCTGCACCCACATGGGAGACCTGGAAGAATCTCCAGATTGACTGAATGAATGAACAGACGGAAGATCTTCCTCTCTGTTTCTCCTTCTCTCTGTATGTCTGACTTAAAAAAGAAAAGAAAAAAAGAATAAAACACACTTAAAAGAATGCATTTTTATAAGGCTCTTCCTGTTATTTGTAAAATTTTGTTTTGGGGAAAATAGGTTTTAAGGCAAACTGTATCAAGATTTTCTTTGAAAGATATATTTTATGCATTTGGAAGACAGAGGGACAAAAAGAGAGAATTCTCCAATCCACTGGCTCACTCCTCCAATGATTGCAACAGTTAAGGCTAGGCCCAGGTGAAGCCAGGCACTTCCAATTCCACTCAGCCGCCCATGTGGGTGTCAGGGGCCCATGTGCTTGTGTCTTCCATTACTTTTCCAGATGGATTAGCAGGAAACTAGATTGGAACCAAAGCAGCTAGGTCTCTAAGCAGTCCTTTCATATGGAATGTTTGTAAAGCAGATGGCAGCTTAACCTGCTGCTTCACAACACAGAACCCAAGATCTTATTTTTACTCCAAGAAAGTGGAGTAAATGATAAAGGGTGTTACTTAGTAAAGTGAAATGTTAGCCTGGCTGTAATCATACTGTGTAACAAACGGTCGTAGAACACAAGGTCTTAAAATAACAAGTATTTGTTTGTCACCAGTGATGTGTGAATTGATTGAAACTTGACTTACAGGGTAGATTCTGGTCTGCCTATCATATCCTCCTTGAACCAATTGCTACCCACCTCATGTTCTTACGGGAATGAAAGAAACACAACAATGCCAAAACACACAAGGATGCATATGGATTCTGCATAAGGTCCTCCAATCTTTCAGTAATCTAAGCAGGTCCCATAATCCACCCCAAATCAATAAAGTAGAAAACTGTGTTCCTTAGAAGGCAGGAAAGAAGGAAGGACATACACGCCAAGTCATCATTCACAGTATCCTACTAACACCTGTAGATCATCAGGATTGAGATGATTTTCCTTATTTGTAGGAATGAAGGATGGCCTTTGAATATGCTGATTTCCCTTGGACTGGGGGAATGATTGGAACAATACAATGAGACCGTTTCACTTGCCGTGTTTGATGGGGCAGGTGAGAGTGAAAACATGGTTCTTGTAAAATAAGGTTCGGGTCGATGAAAGGATGAAGCCAACAGAGGTAAAGGAGTATCTACCATCTTGAAAATCATCTACACTAAATGGTGTCAGGAAGCAAGCAGGTTTGTTGTAAAAATGCTAGACTTTCACCCACTCATGCATAGGGGCCCATCCATGGAGAATCTGTTGCTTTCAAGCCGATTGTGCTTTGCTTATGGGCACCAAAATAATCCAAATATGTGAGACAGCCTTGTTAATAATCCAAATGTGTGAGACAGCCATATGCCTTGGAAATAGTTGAGCTATTGTGTGATTTAGACAGAAGGGTCAAATCGTAGACCCGCCATGGTCAAGGGACATCACCTATTCCAGAATCAGTAGTGTGTTTGTCACTGTCACTGTTGAAGCAGATCATGGAGGAAATTCCCTCTTAAAACAAATGGAGAAGAAAGAGGTTCTTGCTGCGAATGCCAGGCTCTTCACCCGTGACCGTTCATGAGCTGCTCCAGTAGAGTTGGTCTATGTGCCAGGTTGACCCAGAATGCTGGAAAAGTTAATCCCTCCAGGGGAACAATGCTTAATCAGTGATCGATGGCAGAGTTGAAGTCAATGTACTTGGGAAAACTCTGAAGTTGGTCTACACCCACCAAAAGAGCTCAACTAGAGGCCTACAGGCATAACCTGCTAGATAATGCACCCTTGACTGCCTTCTATCTACTCCCTGACTCACTTCTCCACCCTCTGACAGGTGCTTCCTGGGCCTACCTCCAAAATAAACTACTTGCACTCAAATCCCCATGTCAGGGACAGGCTTGAGGGAAACCCGACCTAACACACAGTACACCTGCAAAGCTTGACATCTCGTCTGCGTACAAGGCTGGGTACACAAAGAAGCTCTCTGTGCGTTGGTTTTCCCAGTGGATCTGCCAACATGGCTGATAGCCATGCAGTGTCCCATTGGAAAGAGGCTCCCAGAGATAGGGCTCTGACTTCCTTCTCTCCTGGGGGCTTGTCAGAAAGTGCAAACAAACTGTGGGCCTTTCCCTCAACCTTCTGAAGGGCTCTAGCGCCAGGGGCAAATTTGAGCACTTAACTGCCCTTAGGGTAGCCAACCAATGCCCTGTTCTTAGCAGGATTAGGAAGAATTATTTTATATGAGGACATCCCTATCAATGTTTCCGCCTTTTTTTTAAAAGCCAATCCAATGAATAGGGTAAATCTTTACATTCAAAATCCTGCCATCCCGGTTGTACAAGTTGTTATCAATTGAAAAAAAACAAAGCTCTGAGCCCTTTGACCCTTTGACTTTTATATTTTCACTGTGGATACAATGGATTGACAGTGGCTAATTTGCCTGATGCCACATTTTTAAGATACAACCCACTGCCAGATATGCTGCAGATAAGTTTCAGTTGGGGCCGGGGTGGGGGAGGGACAGGGACACTGCTCATACTCAGGGGGCTGTAAGAGAGTTCCCATTCTTTGTTCAGAAATGTTAACGTGGGCATCTGACGATGGAGGAGTGTGGGATGGGATTTCTTCAGGTGCCGGTAAATGTGCTTACAGGTACTGCTGACAGCTCAAAGCTATTTTGAAGGCAGGTAGAAGCCGGTGAATGCCTGGAAGGGCCACAGTGCTCTTTTGAAATTTTCCTCTGCACAGAGAGGGGACCTTCTGCCATTGTGGACAGCTTAGGCCACAGATGCTTTCTGCAGCCCGGCAAAGAATGGGTGGCCAAAGCATCTGTTGAAAGCTGGGGTGAGTCTGGTGTTTGACTAGTCTCATTGCGCTTGGCCATGAAAACACCGAGAGTCCCCAAACCATCCCTCTTCACATGGTGCATGTACCCTGTGGTCGCTGTTGCTCTCAGAACAAGTGAGCAATAGAAGCAATGGTCATCAAGGACATTGCTTTTTCCCCTGCAGAAGATCAAGCTGCAGATTTAATTTCATTGTCAATCCAAACAGAAGAAACTTAGCTTTTGAGCAGAACTAAGGTGTTCTTTTTGTTGTTTGTTTTTGCATGATCAGCCCAATCTGTGTCTATTTCCTTTAAGGAAGGTGGCAAGCGACAGGGGGAGCGAGCAATCATTAATTTTTGTCTGAGAAGAAAACAGGGTGAAAGATGCAAATGCTCTATGAAGATTGATCTTACACTGTGAGCACATGAAAGGAGCATGTTTCCAAAATGATCAATAAAGCACATATACAACGTTCCCCACCCAGAAAGGTGACCAGAAATGTACAAAGAGAAAGAGATGGAAATTTCCCATCCCCTACTTCACAACCCAAATGCCCGGGATGGCTGGGGCTGTGCTGGGGCCAAAGCTGGGAAGTGGGAACTAAATTGAGTTTTCCCCTCCCAGGTAGCAGACACCCAACCGCTGGAGCCATCACCACTGCATCGGTTTGCACTGGAGGATGCTAGAGTTAGGAGCTGGAGCCAGGATCCAAGCCAGGTATTCTAATAGGCATTGTGCACATCCGAACTCCTAGGTTAAATGCCTGCTCCTTTGGTCAAGTATTTTTGAAGTTCTTGAAAGAAATGTGTCTTGTCAAAGGTGAACAAGTTCTCCTTGCAGAATTAACTTTCAGTTATCCTAATTAGCCTAGTCATCCTCACAACCCTTCTGATACTGGGATGCTTCAAACCGTTCATGGAAATATAATAGAAGCCAAGTTTGTTTTGATGCAAAAGCTTTAGAAACCCAGGCAGAAGAGTATAATGGATAGTAAACAGTTTGCTATCTGGCGCCTACACAGATGCACACTTAGGGCTCTCAGCCTAATCAGGTGTCCCTGCACAGGTCTTCTTTGTTTCTTTTTTTTCTTTCTTTTTTTTTTTTTCCATCTCAATTACAATCTGTTTCTTTGTAAACATGGGGATAAGCTGACAGGAATGTTCCCTTGCTGAGGGGTGATTTGCTTTTTTTGTCCACCATGTCCTTCCCCACCCCCACTCCCTACTCCGGAGAGTCTTGGCATAGTTTCCCTCTTTTGGAGTCCATATAGATGTAGGTTCCTTTGTGATGCTAAAAGCGAAGCTTTGTTTTTTCAGGCTCTTAGGAGGGCCACTTACTTAATCCTCTTAGGCCCTAGCGCCTTGAAGTGATAGTGCTTGGGAAGTTTCAAGTCTCAAGAAGTAGGCTCTCCTGCCACTGGGTTAGGATGACCTTCTGTGGGATTCTTGCCCCTGCACCCTCAAGGGGACCTCTGGCAGGGGGTGGGGTGGAGATTCTGGGCTGTCATTCCTGTTTTGAGTATCTACCTAGGGCGCCTTGAGCAATAGGGATTACAAAGAGGGAAGCCAAGGGGGGGGTGGTCAGGGAGGGATCCAAACACTGTACCTCATTTCTATTTTTGTGAGTGGAATGCATTTCCTGGTCTTGCAGACACAGTCTGTCTTTGCAGGTTGTAGAATTCTGCTTTCTTTACAACATTGCACTCTCAGCCTCAGCCTTGTGTGGTTAGTAACAAGCTGCAGTGTTTCTGATCTGGCACCCAAAGCTGTTTCTAAACCAGATGTATCTTTGCTTTCCTAAAGGTCCACAAATCAGATGTCAGCAAGGTGCTTGGATGGAGAGCTTCATCTTTCAGAAATGTCTGAAGCACCTGGCCCTGGCCAAAGGGAAGGGAAAGATGTGGTGACGGAGAGGAGCCATTGCCCAAGAATCCTTGTTTGTGTTAGAGTCCCTCAGCTTAATATTTGGGATTTGATAAAATTCATCTAACACTCACTCATAAGTAGTCTATCTTCTTGGTTTCTCTCGTGAAATACACATCTCAGGGCTTCATCTGCATCACAGTCGCTCACAGGAACTCGTTAGATATACAAACATTCCTATATCAGATCTGCAGAATTAGACCCTTTTGGAATTTTGGATAGGCACCTGCATTTCTGCCCAAGTTCTCCAGGGGATGCTGTTGTGACTGCACTTTGAGAACCACCACTCAGGTTTCCCTAGGAGTAGCTTCCTCACACTCAAGTTCTCCCGCGGCCCTACTCCCCTTGCCAGACAGCAGTGTCTGCAAGATAGATAGCCCGTGCTGTGAGCGACTACTAATTTCTTCTGTCTGGGGAGCATTGATTCCCTTCTTCTTCGGGTAACAGGTCCCAGATTTTTCTCTGGGGAATCAGCTTTCTCCTGCTTTAAACCAGGCAATGAGATAGGGACCTGCATCCTCACCCCTCTAGGGCTGGTCAGCCAACACACAACATTCCTTTGGATTCCATGATAAGTTCATATGTAGATGTAGGACTAAGCTAACCTTAGAACACTGACTTGGGACTTTAGAAAAACCAAGATTTTTTTTTTCTTTCTTTCTTTTTTTCTTTTTTCTTTTTTTTTTTTTTTTTTTTTACTGTTTTGAAAATTTATCTGGGGCCTGGCATGATAGCTTAGTGGCAAAAGTCCTTGCCTTGCATACACCAGGATCCCATATGGGTGCTGGTTCGTATTCCAGCTGCTCTACTTCCCTTCCAGCTCCCTCCTTGTGGTCTAGTAAAGCAGTAGATGATGGATCAAAGTCTTGGAATCCTGCACCCACGTGAGAGACCAGCAAGAAGCTCCTGGCTTTTGGCTTCAGATTGGCTCAGCTCTGGCCACTGCAGCATTTGGAGAGTGAACCAGCAGATGGAAGATCTTCAAATCTCTCTCTGCAAATCCGACTTTCCAATAAAAACAAAAATATATATATATATATTTTACGAAATTATTTATTTTTACTTCATTTGAAAGTGGAGCGAGACTAAGAGAAATGAGAGAGAGAGAGAGAGAGAGAAAGATCTTTCTTTTGTAGATTCACTCTCCAGCTGCTCGTAACAGCTAGGGCTGGGTCAGGTTGAAGCCAGGAGTTTGGAATTTCATCAGAGTTTCCAATGTGGGAGCCAAGGACATGAGCATTGCCTATTGCTCCCAGGATGTGCATTAGCAGGAAGTTGGATTGCAAGAGGATCCAGGACTGCAACCCAAGCAGCCCAAGTCACATCTTCACCATCATGTCAAGCACGTGCTCCTGAGGAACCCTTTATTTCACTTACATTCGTGGCACGGTGAATGGTGTAAGCATAAGCCTTAAACTGCAGCCGAAAGAGTAGGGTCAGCTTGTTTCCATGTGGAAGGACTCTGATTAAGAGTGTCGACCACCAACAATGAGACAAAAAGAGCTGAGAAATCCAAAAGGGGAAACCAAACCCTGCTGAAGCTATTTGAATCCCTGGATTCAGACCTCTGTAGGCTGACCTGCCACAAGAATTTCATATTCCCCAAGATGGTGTATGCCCTTGTTTGCCTCTGTCAGTTGCATCTGGGTTCCTGATATTTGCTCAGAAAAAGCCCCGCTATGAAAATAAATTGAGAAAAGAAATGTTCCTTTTCATGTTCTAAGTGGGTGACCAGGCCTGGTGTTTGGTGCTGGGCAAGGCTTAAACCTAGTTGCGTTCAATAAAAATATTGCAAATGAGTGGCTGGAGTGTGGATAATTCTTGGGTTAACTCCAAGAGTCTCAGACTTAGTCAAGGCCTGGGGCATTCTTTAAGGGAATTTTGAACACATGCTATGCCAAGAATGAGTGTCCTTATGCGGACAATGGGATAAAATGTTAAACTAAGGCTGCATGGAAAATTACAACTATCCTCATTCCACCTTTGACTCGGAAAATATCTTCTGTTGATGCCGTCACTCATGTGTGACCTATATCTGGGCCACATCCTTTAAACCATCATTACCCTGGATTCCTCAAATCATAAACTTGCCTGTTTGATTTCATGAAAAGGAAATACTGGAAGCAGTTCAACATATATTAAGAATAAGAATCCCAAAGTTAAATAGAATAGACTCCAAGCCTTGGTTTTATCACTCACTCTTTGCCTAACTAAGACAAATTGTCTAAAAATTTTGTCTATACTATTGAATAATAGGGGCAGGTGTTAGATTTAGAGTTAAAGCACTTGCACTTATGATGCTTATATTCTGTGTCAGTGTCTGGGGTTTGAGTCCTGTCTCTGACTCTAGAGAAACAGCTATATTTCAAGTCATTGCAATCCTACCACTCTCTCTGGAGGCCTGGATTGAGCTCCCAGCTCTTAGCGTTGGCCCCAGCTCAACTCTACTCAAGCTTTGGTGAATGAATCAGCTGATGAAAGTATCCTTTCTTTCTTTCAGTCTCTCTCTCTCTGTGTCTTTCTGCCTGTCAAACAAACATACTAATAAATGTTTTGCATGGAGATCATGACAACTGTACGTTGGTAACTGCTAGAAGTAAATGAGGTAACATGACTGGTCCATATTAACTATCCAATTAACATTAATTACACTTATTGATTTTGTTGTACCTGGGAACTCTTGGATTTATATTTCACTTTAACATATACTGCTATATTCCATGTCTCTCTATCATTCACACTTCAGTTCAGATTTTAATACTCTTTTCAGAAAACACATCTGCTAGCCAAGGATAATTGGCTCTTGGTCTCAGGCTCAATTTACTTATCTGAAAACAGAGGCAGGAAGGGGAGAAACGATGTTGCTAGACTAAGTTTTCATAGTTTTCATGAATGTTTTTATTTCTCCTAATACTTCTTCTATAATTTCATGAACTTAAGCATTTGGTAGCCAACAACTAGAGGTTCCTTGGGAAATAATCGAGGATTACTTAATCACTAATTTTGTCAAGGTGCTTTAAAAATATCCTTTTTCTCTTTTGTTGCTTGAGGAACTGTGAATGTAGCTCTCTGTGTCTGAGTTTGGCCCAGGATCAGAATGACTTCTACTGTATCCAGTAAGTTTTGCTAAAAAAATGTTTATCAACCAGTAAGAATGTTCTTTTGAAGCTTCCAACCTAGAAGATAAATTGCATTTTCTAAATACCCAAAGATTCTTCTCCATTTTTTTTCTTTTCTTTTCTTTGATGCATGTAAGTCAGCCCAATGCTCATCTGTTGGCAAATGACCAACTCACAGATTCCAAGCAATATTCCGAATGTATTCGGCTAAAACAAATCAAGTCCGACAGTTGTCACAGAAGCATTTAAACTAAATTACTTCAACATTTTAACAATGCTTGATGTTTTCAGGGATGTCTTTGAAGTACAGAGCTCCCAAAATATTTAGTGTTAACAGTTTTGGACAGGTGTTTTGCCAAAGACATGTAAAGATGTGTTGAGTGAAGATTATTATTTTGCAGCGTGTTTAGCCTCTGGAAAAATATTTATGTCTTAATTGGATGAAATTCCACCTGTCATTTTATCAGACACTTTGCTTATGGTCCATTTTGCTTAGAGTCCAAGAAAAAAGAAAGTATTTTCGTTGTGAGAATTAATGTGACACATGTTTGGGCTTTGTGGAATCACTGCATTTGTCTGGTGATAATTACAAGAGAGTGCTTTAGAAACTTGAACTGGAGTTTGCAATTAGAAAATATAAAATTGAGTCTGAAAGGAAAGCTTAAGCAAGAGAGAATGACCAAAAAGAAAATATTGCAAAGCTCTTTTATAGCAAACCTGAGTTATAAACTAAAAAAAAAAAAAAAATGCTTATACAACTCAAATGGAAAAAGATGATGAAATACCATCTAGGGGATTCTGCGCATCTTTGGGATAGCTGTCTTAGTGTCTGGAACCTAGTAAGGTCTCAAAATGTTGCTTTCTGCCTTTTCCTAATTTTCTTTCCTAACCTCCACCTCCTGCACTTCATCATCTTGGCCTCTACAAGCTTTTTGGTCATTTGTAACATGATTTCTAGCAGCATGGCTGAGGAGAGAAAACAAAACTCAGCTGTTTTGAACCAATCTTGAGATCAGAGCAAGGCATCTCCGGCCCTTTCCCACAGAGCATCTCTACATGAGCGTGACTGATGGAGGTCAAGGAACTGACCCTATGATCTGGAATGAACGCATTTGGTCAGCACCTCTGTGGCCTGGGCTGTGCCTGTCCTTAACTTCTCAACTTAAGGTCCAAACTTGTGTGGTGAAGTGTCATCTCTAGGTGGGCCTCCTTATTGTCACCTTAGAGATAGGGACCCGAAGGCAGACTTGGTCACAGGTCATGTTTGGGGTGGAGGGTAAGAGATTTTTTTTTGGAAGCATTTTTTCAACATCTGTCTGCTTAGTGTAATAGAGTCTAAAACAGCTGCAGAGTTAGAAGCCACTGATTTCATTTGGGTCTGAGGGAGGGAGTGAAGGGAGCTGGGAGTGAGTGAAAAAAGTCAGGTATACCAAAGCCCACCCTGGTCCTCTCCCTGCTTCTGTTGACCACGACAGAGGCAAGCATGTTTAAATAGCAGTCCAACCCTACTCCAGCTCACCATGCGTCTTCTATAGCAGCCATGTGAGAATGTTTCAGATGCTCCTCAGGGTTTGGGCTGTACAGAAAATCTCCAGCCCTGAATCTGAGTTGTCGTCGTACTTAATCCCGGCTATGGGATTTGAACCTTGGGGACAGACTTAATCTTTCTAAGCTGCATTGTCTTCATGAATAAGATGGCAGAGATGGCAGCATCGAACACATAGGAACATCACGAACAAGGCTGAAAATCCATAAAGTGTAGAAAGCGATTTTCATTTGCTGAACACTCAGAAACCATTCAAAAATGGCAGTAAGTAATATTATTAGAGGCTGAGCATGCTAATTCAAAAATCAAAAATGTTCTGAAGTCTGAAACCTTTTGCGCCATGACATGATGCCACAGTGGAAAGTTTTATACATGACGTCCTAAAACAGGTTGTAATAAAAATACAGATACATTAAAAACATTGTGTAAAATTTGGGTAGACATTTGATCTGTTGGTTGAAAGTCCCACATCCCATATGTTAGTACTGGGATTTGATTCCAGCTTTCTGATAACACACACCCTGGAAGGCAGCAGGTGTTGGCTCAAATAGTTGGATCCTTGCGACCCATATGGGACAGCTAGGCTAGTTTGAACTCCTGACTTCAACCCATCCCAGTTTCAGTTGTAGCCATTCGGAATATAAACTTTCAAACAGAAGCTCTCCTTCTCCCTCTCCTTCTCACTCCATCTCTGCCTTTCAAATAAAATGCAAATAAATAAGTCAAAATATTCAAAAATTTCCATCAGGCTATGTGTGTAAGATGTGTATGAAATATAAACCGATTTCATCATGTTTAGACATGGGTTCTATTCCCCAAAGGTCCCATTTGCAAATATCCCTAAATTCCAAAATACAAGACTCTTTCTGGTTCTAAGTATTTAAAATAATGGAATAGAAATAGATAAGGCAGGTGAACTGGAGTACAGTGATGCTATAACATTTTTAAAAGTACAGCATGTCAGGTATCTCGCTCTTTGGATTGGTACTTAATAGAAGATGAGCATAAAAGATGTTAAAGTACTATATCCAGGGACATATCCTCAGTGCAGCACCTGTCCTCACTCTTATCCAGTGGCAGCCGATGTTGGATGCTGTAATTTGTTCTCAGCATTATTTAGCAATCTTTGGAGGGTGCCACATTTTCCCCCCTTGTCATAGGGAGCTTGCAGAAGCAGGTGTTTCTGACAATTAAGTTTTGTGTTATCAGTAGCAAATGCCACCCTCTTGTTTTATCCGGCAGTGAAGCACTCAACACTCTCAGAATGCAAAATAACACACACTAACATCAGATTTCTGTGCTGATAGCAAGTCTTTTTGGTTTCATTCAATGGAAAAAATGTTCTGTTGAGTAAGTGACACAATACAATACATTTATCTGGAGAGAGTATTTTTTTAAGTGCTGTGAAACTCAGTTTCTTTCTTAAAACGATGATTTTTAAAACAGATTGGTAGCTAATTATTGTGTAAATGTTCATGATCAAATTTGATCGAGACATTAGTGTTGGGGGAAAAGTCCAGAATGGTCAGCTCCTCCAATTGCGACATTTTTTGCTCTAGCTTAGATATGGCTGAAGTACCCTTTTTCTTAAGCACCAAAAGGAGGAGAGCCCATGTTGTAGCACAGGAGGTGGGGCCTCTGCCTATGATGCCAGCAACCCTTATGAGCACTGTGTTGAAGCCTAGCCGTTCCACTTCTGATTCAGGTCCCTGCTAATAGCCTGGGAAACAGTGGAGGATAACCCAAGTGCTTTGGCCCCTGTGCACATGTGAGACACCATGACGAAAACCTTGGCTCCTGGCTTCAGCCTGGCCCAATCCTGGTCATTGTGACCATTTTGGGGAGTGAACCAGCAGGTCTGTCTCTCAATCTCTCTCTCTCTCTCATTTATTTAAAAAATAAATAAACAATTCAAAAAAAAAAAAAAAGGAACGGGCATAATCTCATCCCAAGCATGGGAAAAGCCACAGAGCACTCATCTCTCAGTGGATTCTGGCAGCTTAGAGGCTGGGGAACTACTGATGCACTTGTATTGTGTTTGATTGTTCAATAAACCTTCCTCACTCTGGCTTCTGTTCTATTCATTCTATCCTATGGATTCTGTCACCATAGATCCGTATCAACCATGGCTGTGGATATCATCCACACACCCTCACACAAGCCCTTCACTTGCACGGAAGACTTGACTATAGCTTGAAAAAAGATGGAACGTAACTGCATGAGAGAAAAGTATCAAAGTGCCCCTGCTCAGTAGGATTTGCTGAGGGAGATGACAACATCCTCCACTCTAGGGAACTACTCCCCAGTTCCTTCAATGTCTTAGAGGACCAAGAACCTTGGCTAGACCACTTTGAAACTATCATGGAGACTCAAGAAACATACCACTCCCCTCCAAACCTTTGGGAAGAGTAAGATACTGTGTTTCTTGCAGGTATATTTCCAATGAGTAACAGGGCCTAAAGACGGGAAATAATTTTTACATGTAAACAGCAGAGCCAGAATCCCATTATCCAACCAGTTCTACTTTACTGTTAGACCACATTATTGCCACCGTAGTCCTGTAAACACATCCTTAGGGCATTTTGATTTTCAAATAATCCAATGCTTAGGTCCTCAGCATGAAACCTGAATGATAAACCTTTCTCAATAACTCAAAAGGGACTTTCCAACTCAAGAGACACAAAACATTGAGGCTTTTTAAGGCTAAAAAAGCATGGCAGACTTATGGAGGAAGCAGGATCAAATGAGCACAGGAGCTGTTGTCATTCCCAGGGAATTTGGAGGTAACATAGGCAATTCCTCTCCACAAATATGCACTGGGCGCCTGCAGCCCCTGGGGAGCAGGTGGAAACCAAGAAGTTATGAGACCCATAGTTTGGTTATGTGGCCACGATATTCAAAACAAAAAAATGGCTTGCATTTTCCGATGAGCTTAAAGGTAGTTATGGTAAAGAGGTAACAAAGTGTGGAAGATGGAAATCATGCAAGGATAGGATGATCATTGCAATGCCCCAGTCTACCTCTCTGGCCTCGTCTCTCACCTAGCTTGCTGGGGCTTGTTGGCTCCGCTCTTCTTCAATCTTCCATTCTTCTCTTAACTTCAGGCCTTTCTCAGATCTTAGACCTTATGTCTAGGTGCTTCCTCAGTCAACCCTATACTCTGCTCCTCTACATTTTTTTCTTCCCGACTCCTTCTTCATGTCCATAAGAAAATCCAAAGATCCCTTCTCCACAACAGCTTTCTCTGAGCATTCCTCTCCCTACTGGCCATGGCCAGCTGCCTCTCTCTCTTAATTTTCTCCAGCGACATCTAACTGTCGCTCTGATTATGGCTACTTAACAGAGTGACTTCAGAAATTTCAGCATTCCCAGAAAAGTTGTGTGTGTGTGTGTGTGTGTGTGTGTGTGTGTGTGTGTAGTGTGTATTTAGCTCTCTTTTGACCCCTGACACCAAATGCAGGAAGAGCCGGCATGCGCAGGATCTCAACAAAAATTGTCAAATGAAAGGACCATGCTTGAGGAAGCAAAGAGGAAGGAGAATGCATTGAGAATCAAAATGGCTGAGCAAGCTTTGTGGAAGGGAGCTGTGCTTTGAAAGAGGGTCTGTCAAACAATGGTCTTGCTTACATGCAACAAGTGGTCAGTGATTAGCTTTAGAAGGACAGGGATCTATTGCAAAAAGACATTGGCTCAAGAATCCATGGAGTACTTGAGCCAAAGTTGACCCAAAGTTGACTGAACCAAAGTTGACCCAGCAATGAGGACTGCAGTCAAGATGACCCCAGTGAAAACAGCCCGGCTGCCTCACTCTGCTACATTCTCCCAGGTGGCACTAATGGATCTTTCCAATGCTACTCTCCAGGTGCCCCTTGACCACCTGGTGTCTTGAATTCACTCCTGAAAAAATCCAGGACCTGGGGGAGGCACTTGAATAGGCTATTTGGGTCCCTTTTCTGCTTCCCTACCACCAGGAATTGAAAGCAGACATATTTGTCCTTTCAACTTTCACAATGGGTTGGATACCTTCTTCCCAGCCACACTCAGAATGTAAAGGAATATTCTTGAACAGACTCTTTGGCTATTGAGAAGATAACTTTATGAAGAGTTGGAAATGAGGGTGGAGTGAAGAATGGAATCAAAGCAGCATGAATAACAGCTCAAGTACAGCCACAGAGGTAGAAAGTGGAAAATATGCTGGGATCAGAATGGGAGAGGGACTATTCAACACGAGACTGGGAAAGTGAGTTGATGCCATTAGCCAAAAGTATGAATTCTAGTGCAGGTACCTGTGTGGCCTACCTAACTATTTAGAATGCCAGCATGTGAAGAGAACCTGGGCACAGAGTACTCAATACGGGAGCCAGCATTGTGATACAGTGGATTAAGCCACTGTTTACAATGCCAACATCCCATATTAGAGAGCCAGTGTGAATCCTGGCTGCCCACTTCTGAGCCTACTTCCTGCTAATGAACCTGGGAAAGCAACAATGATGACCCAACTACTTGGACCCTCGCCACCCACCTAGGAGACCCAGGTGGTGAGCATTCGGGCCCAGCCTTGGCTGCTGCAGCCATCTGGGGAATGAACCAGCTCATGCAAGATCTCTCTGTCCTGTCATGCTACGTCTTTCACATAAACATCATTACAGACCTTTCTCAAATAAAAGTATTCAGAGCACTTATAAATGCTGAGTGCTTTTCCCTGGCTATTCTGTTCCACAACTTGTTTCTTCCAATGTTAAAAAAAAATTTTTTTTTTTTAAAGAGGAACATAGGAGTTATCTACGAAATGAGAAAAGAGTTTTGTTTTTGTGCTTCAAGGGCCTTGGATGGAAATTCCCATTGACTAGAAACTTTCATGAACAGAAAGGTATTGAACAAAGTTTAGATCAATTCTCCAAGCTGTGCTATGTTTATTGGCAGGGAAGACAAGAAGCTTCTAGGCTGGGTCCCTTTGGTGGACTTGATGACTTTGAGTCTTTTCCACAGTGCATAAAATTTGGGTGCATCCCTCTGGTCAGCAGCTGGGGGGTGGGTGGCGGCGATGGCCATCAGCCAGCGAGTGGCCTTCTCCCCCTGTGCCTACACGGAAGCCTTTTGTGTGCTGGCAGGAAAGGAACCTCAGCACGGGGACAAGGTGTGGCTGATGAGGCCCGATAAGCCCCACACAAAAAGCCCACTGTAGTGCTGAAAGGGTCTCCAGTGTAGCTCTTTAATTTCCTCGCTTGGAAATGTTTCTCGTCTTTTCATCCCGGGCCTTTATCTCAACTTCTAATCGGAGCAGAGCGGCAGCTTTTCAAATGGAACAAATAGGCTCCTCTGCCTGTGACAAGGTGTACCTCATTTTCTCGGCAAGCCTTCAGCAAGGTCACACCTTTTTAATTTATTTTCTGTAAGAAAAAATCTAGTTGCTGGATAGAACAAGGGCCAGATCTCGCTAGAGGTCATTTCTCGAGCTACTCATAAAGTAGAATGGGATCAGAGCCGTTTAATATCCTCACCTCACCTTCCTGCCCATCATCAGCACTCAGGGAGCCAACAGAAGCTGGGCCTGGCAGTGTGCATACCCATCAAGCCTTGGGTTGCCCTCTCCTTGTATGGGGCTCCTCCCATGACATACCCAACTTCCCTCCAGGTCTTTATTTGGGTTGCAAACCTTAGTGTTTGCAGACTTAAGCATTTCAACGAAGATCCCCTGTGGGGGCGTGTGCATCATTTTCTAATCATGGATGCAAGCACAAAAGACAGCTTACTTTTCATTTGTGTGATGTTTCCATTCATTCACCTTGCCTGTCACTTGGATGTTAGATTTTTTTTCCCATGATATTTTTTTTCCGATCATTTAAAGGATGACGTGAATGATTTGATTCTGAGACATGGGCACACATTCCTCCCGCATGTTTTTGTTGTTGAGTAGTTTACTAAAATATTCCGCTAACTCCTTTTTCATTTCTTTTTTTGTCTTCATGAAATAATTTTATGATTCTGATTCTAAAATCACTAGGGTGGTTCAGGAGTAGAAGCTGTTTCCTGCCAACACTGGCATCTCATACCGAAGAGTCAGTCTGAGTCCCGGGTACTCCACTTCTGATCCAACATCCTACAGATGTGCCTGGGAAGACAGCAGAAGATGGTTCAAGCCTTTAGGCCACTAACACCTGTCTTTAGCCTGGTACAGTCTTGGTCATTGGGGCCAGTTGGAGAGTGACCAATGAATGGGTGGCTGTAACTAAATCAATATTTAAAAATTATCATACAGTCACTTTTGTAAATAGACATATGATAAAGATACTGATGTTCAACAGTGCTTATACCACAGTGCCCACTCTTTTTTTTTTTTTAAAGATTTATTTTTTATTGGAAAGGCGGATATACAGAGAGGAAGATCTTCCGTCCGATGATTCACTCCCCAAGTGAGCGCAACGGCCAATGCTGTGCCGATCCGAAGTCAGGAGCCTCTTCCGGGTCTCCCACGCGGGTGCAGAGTCCCAAAGCGTTGGGCCGTCCTTAACTGCTTTCCTGGGCCACAGGCAGGGAGCTGGATGGGAAGTGGGGATAGGGCCGCTGGGATAGAACTGGTGCCCATATGGGATCCCGGGTGTGCAAGGCGAGGACCTTAACCACTGCACCACTGCGCTGGGCCCGACAGTGCCCACTCTTAAACACTGTTTATAGTTTAAAGATATTAACACTTTGTCTATGAGATATTTTATATTCTATTTAATCTGTCATTTATGTTTCCATTTTAATTACTTTTAAAATATTGCTCCTTTTCTATTGTAAATTTATTTTTATTTATTTGGCGATCAGAGAGAGGATGAGGTATATAGATGGAGAATTCTTCCACCCTCTGGTTCACTCCTCTAATGCTCACACTGTCCAGGGCTCAAAGCAAGAAACAGGAACTCAATTCAGGTCTCCCACCTAGGGATCAGGAACCTGATTATTTAACTACCACTGCTACCTGGCATGATTTGTCTCGTCAACTGACTGAAACCAAAAGCCAGAACTGGGTCATGAACCCAAGTACTCCCATGTGGGAAATGAGTGTCTCAGAGGCTGTTTTAATGCCTAGACTAAATGTCCATTCTGTTCATTCCGTTTTTGTCTTTACTACTATTAATTAAAAGGGAGAGAAAGGGAGAGTGGCAGAGATCTTCAGACCAGAGATGGTCTCCCCAAGAAACTACTGAACTTATCTGAACAATAAGATGCTGGACTCTATGCTTTGTAGATGCTTGCAAGGAAAGAATCTCAACTGAATCTGAACTGTAGTAATGCAACAAGAATCCACCATGGGGGGGGGAGGGGTTTTGAGGAGGGAAAGGGGGAATTCAGAGCCTATAAAAATTGTGTCACATAATGCAATGTAATCAATAAAAAATAAATTAAAAAACAAAAACAAAAACAAACAAGCAAAAAAAGGCATATCTGTGTTGTCTAATGGAGGACTGTAAGTGGAGGCATAGCTGTGAAATGCCTAATGGGTCAACTTGGTCAGAGAAACTTTCCCTAAAGAAGAAATGATGAATGAACCAGATGTTACAGGGGACTAGGAAAGGAGATGAAAAAGATGTTCCAGGTGGAAGGAGCAGTGTGTTCAAAGGCCCTGTGGGTAGAGGAAGCTTCATGTAGTTGGGTTTGTAAAAGAAGGACAGGGTGGCTAAGGGGAAGAGAGCCAAGGAATATACAGAGTGGGGAAGGTTGGTGAGAAGGTTGAGACAGCTGGCAAGCTCTGCAGAGTACCTTAGTAACTCTTTTAACAATAATTGATATTGCTGTATTTACTTTTCAAAGTGATTAATTTGGCCGAAGCTACAAAGAACATTTGGCAAGGACCAAGAGAGATGACAGGAAACAGAAGAGCAGGTTACTTTAATAGTTTCAGGGAATAAATGAAGAGCATTTAGATGAGAAAGGTGCTGGTGGAAAAAGAGGAATTGAACATATCAGGGAGAGTTGAGATCTGTGATAGACAACACTTACGGGTAGGTTAGCCAAGGGGTATCAGGAAGATAGACTGACTCCCAAGCCTGGGCTGAGATGACAGAACTAAGGGCACCCTTCACTTAGGTGAAGACTGTCAGAGGAGGGCCAGGTCTTGGAGGAAGATTTGTAGTTTGGTTTTAGACATAGGGATTTTGAGATGCCTTGTGATGTACAGTATTAACAGGTGAGTAGCAGGCTGCTTACTTAGGTTTGGAGATCTTGGAAGAGAACTGAGCTAGAAATCCACATTTGTGAATCATATGTTAGTAAGTGGTCACTCAAACCAGACAATGCTCAAAAGCAAGCATGGACGGGTCAAGTGTGAGCACAGGGCTGAGCTGCAATGGACAGGTGGGTGCTGAGCCTTCAAAGGAGACTGCGAGGGTGGCCAGAGTGATTGGGAAATCATAAAAATTAAAACAAGAAGGATCTCAACTACATCTATGGCCATCTGATTTTTGCCAAGTGTACCAAGGCCATTCGATGGAGGGAAGTCGGGCCTCTTTAACCAATAAGCATCTACAGAAGAAGCAGCTGAAACCAGGTCTCATACCACAAAGGAAAGTTAATTCACAACTGGTCAGTAACCTAAATTTCAGAGCGAAATCCATAGATGTCCTTGAAGGAAGGGGTAAATCTTCACCATCTTGCATTTGGCAATGAAATGTTAAAATACAGCACCAAAAGCACAGTAGCCAAACATATTACATTTCACAATAATTGAAAAACTTTTGTGTGTCAAAAGACATCACAAAGTGAAAAGACAGTTTATAGAATACAAGATAATATTTACAGATTATATCTTTAATAAAGGTGTAGTGCCAGAATACATGACGTTATTCCCACAACAATTAAAGAAATTCTTACAATAATAATAAAAAAAAATGTGTGTGATCAGTAAAGGGGGCCAGTGCAATGGCTTAACAAGTAAATCCTCCAGCTGCTTATGCCAGCATTCTATATGGATTCCAATTCATGTCCTGGCTGCTCCACTTCCAACCCAGCTCCTTGCTTGTGGCTTGGGAAAGCAGCAGAGGATGGCCAAAGTCCTTTTACACTTGTACCCAGGTGAGAGACCTGGAAGAAGCTCCTGGCTCCCAGCTTCTGATCAGTTCATCTCCAGCTGTTGTAGCCACTTGGGGGTGTGGTTTGAAAGATGAAAGATTCTCTCTCTTTCATCTATCTATCTATCTATCTATCTATCTATCTATCTATCTATCTATCCATCTATTTCTGTCTCTGTAATTCTTTCAAGTAAAATAAATGAAAATCTTTTTAAAAATTAGCAAATACTTAACAGTCACTTCTCTGGAAAAACTATATAACTAAGTACAGGAAAAGATACCCACCATTGTTGATCATTAGAGACAGTAAGGAAAAGAATAATTGGTCACCAGGGAAATGCAAATCAGAAACAGAATGTGATATATGCTCCCATCCATTGGGATGATTATACTTGGGGGAAAAAAAAGAGAAGAACAAACGTTGGCAAGAACCCAAGAACAAAGAAAAATGAACTTGTGTAATTTATGGCAAGAATGTTAAGTAGTTCTTTCCCACAGAAGACAAGTAGATCCTTGAAAAGTGAAACAGAGAATTATCCAATGACTTCATTTCTGGGTATCTTGAGTTGAAGATGAGAATTTGAACACAGCCTGCATACACACATCCATAACACACTATTCACAGTAGTCACAAATGGAAACAACCCAAATGTCCATCAACCTGAGGTGAGACAAAATGTGATACAGTAAGACAGTGGAATACTATCCAGCCATGAAAATGATTGGAAGACTACCAGCTGTTAAAATATAAATAAACCTCTGAAACATTTTGATAAGGCAAGGAAGTCAGGATGATTCCATTAATAGAAGATATCCAGGGTGGACATAGCTATAGAAATATAGCATGGATTGGTGGTTTCCAGAGGTCAAGTAAGTGGGGAATGGGGATACATTTCTTTTGGAGCTGGAAATTTTACTTTGGAGTGATGGAAATGTTTTAGAACAAAATACAGCTGGGATGCTGTGAAAACACCATTTGACACTGATCACTTTAAAATGGTTAATTTTATGTCAATTTTGCCTTAATTCTGCACTTAGATCATCTTCCACTGCTCTTCCAGGCACATTAGCAAAAACTGTATCTAACAGCCAGGGTTCAAATTTGGGACTGCTTGGGTTATCTTGTGCAGGCAGCCACTTAACATGCCGTGCTATCACATCAGTCCTCCATAGCTCCTTTGTTAAACTTGAACATGAAAGGCAAATGAGCGAGGGAGACAAGAGGAAATGTAGCATGGCCTGGGAGATGGTTAAGGAGGATAGAAACACTCACTGGTAGTGTAAGGGAAAGGAGGGGTGCTTCTGTGGGAGTATCCTGTAGGAGGGGTGTTCGGGGAAGGGGCTCTTCAGTCCTGGGGACGGGATTGGGCTCAGCTGAGAGAAAAGAGTTCTCCTGGAGATGATGGCCTTTTGGTCCCATGAATTCCACGGAGACTTTCCAAAAGACAGATGTCTGGGAAGAGGCGTTTATGAGTTGCTGATAGCCCTGAAAGATGAGGAGGATAATAGCACTGGAGTACGGTTGACTTTGACTTTGGATCCCCATGCTCTGCCCTGCTTCTCCAAGATATCTTATTGTGTATGTGAAAATATTCCAAAATCCAGATAATTTTCAAATCCAAAACTTTTCTGACTCCAAAACATTTTTGCATAACTGATACTCAACCTACACTTTTTAATTTGTACTACTTTTTTTTTTTTCAAACGAAGGGTAGGTATTTGGCATGGCAGTGAAGATACCGTTTGTGATTCTCTCATCCCATAACGGAGCACCCAGATTGAGGTCTCAGCTCCTAATGACATCTGTCCCTGGAGGCAGCAGAGATGGCTCAAGTCCTGCGTGGGAGTTCTGAGCTGAGTTCTGACTCTCAGCCTCAGCCTGGCCCAGTCCCAGCCATTGTAACCGCTGAGGAGTGAACCAACGAATGTGAGCGCTTCATCTTTCTTCCTCTCTTTCTCTTTCTATGTGTTTCTGTCTATGAAATGAAATAAATAGTAAGTGTCCCCCACTAGCTGTGCTGAAACACATTTTTAAATTTCCATTTCTTTGTGGAAATGGAGCACTGTGGCTTGAGGTGGTTGACACAAATCTGGGAGATGATAATATGTTAGAAGCACATTAAATACGAAGACAGCTTCAAACAAATATTGAAGGTGACTCTTGTACAAAGGGATTTCCACCCATGGGCTTAAAGATGGGAAGCAACCTAGAGGCAGATGGAGCTGCTTAGAAGCAGTTGAGAAGAGAATCTCAAACGCATGCTGAAACACAAACCTGGATTAAACCCTGCACATGTGTAGGAACTTTTTTTTTTCATTTTTTCTTTCTATAAATCCCAACCCCCCAAACTTTATGTCTCAGATGAACAGGGAGCAAGTGTAATTAACTGACTAGGGTAGTAAAAGGAGAATGATGGGATATGGAAAGCATTTAAATATGATTCATGAGTTTGGAGAGATGGCAAGCATGTGATAGATGCTTGGACGAGGCTGTGCGAAAGACTGCTGAGACTTCAGTTGGGAAGTGACTGTAGCATGCACAAGAATCTTGGCAGCGTGTGTCATGGAAATATTAAATATTTTATAAAGATAATGCCTGTAAGATTTCACCAGCACCACACTCTATGCCAGCAGTGATTAAACACGAACCAAAACTGCATGCATGCCTTCTCCCTGGGAAGCAGAATGTGGCTGCTTCCCTCTGGAAGTGTGGATGGCAGGGGCCACATGCTCCTTGATTGCTGAGCAGGTTGCCAGCAGCAGGAATTAGAAAGTAAATGTGAAGCAGGTCCTGGACTCTGTGGTGGCTGGAGTTAAGAGCATCCTGCAGACAAAAGATGCTCAAGCCTCTCTGATCTGTCCACTGTCTTTTGGAGCAGATTCAACAGTGTGAGTGCTGGAATAATAAGAGACCGTCTTTATCATCTAGGGAAGTTCAATATTTGTTAAAAGGCCAAGGGGATTCACCATAAAGCAAAACACAGTGATGAACTGAATTTCATCAAGATTAAAACGCCCAGGTGAAAAGATACAGAAAACGGGCTGTACAAACACGACGAAATACTACATGGCTATAAAAAGTAATGCAATTTTGCTATTGGCATTAAAAGGGTTGAACCTGCAGGACACTCTGTTAAGTGAAACAAGTCAGACACCAATAACAAATACTGCAGCATGTCAGTTACATGCAAACTCTAGGAGAGGTGTTCTCACAGAAGTAGAGTATAGTGCTGGTTGCAGAGCCTAAGCGGGGACAGGGAGAGGCTGGCCAAAGAAGGTAGGAGGGCCACATTTCAATAAATACCAATATACTCTGCTCTTGCAAAATGTAAGGGTAGATGATATGTGCTCTCACCACAAAGGTTGTAGCTATGCAAGGTAGTACATTAGCTAATTATCTAGATTCAGCCATTCTGCCGGCTACGCAATAATTCTGATCACCCACAGGGATACATTCTTAGACCCTAATGAATGCCTGAAACTGCGTAGTACTGAATCCTGCACCCATGGTAAAGCCTCCTTTATAAATTACCCACAGAAGAGGTGAACACAACTAGTACTAAAGTAGGGCGATTATCGTGATGTGCTGTAATGAAGTTGCCAGCATCACTAATTTGGGGCACTGGAGCCATTACTAAGCAAAGTAAGAGTTAGTTGAACAGAAGTTTGCAATGCTTGACAGTTGAGGGTCTGATACCCAAGACTGTTGCTAAGATACTTACGTTCAGGGAGTGTATGCCTCATGGGTACAATCAGATAGAGGAAAGATTCATGGATGTCACAGTACTCAGAATGGCACTCTAGTTAAAACTTACAAATTTTCTATTTCTGGAATTTTCCATTTAGTATTTTCAGACTGCAATTGTCTACAGGTAACTAAAACCACAGAAATTGAGACCATGAATAATAGGGAACTATGCCTATATAGTTCTGAATGTCTTGCTGTACATGGTAAAACATACCACATTGTCTGTCAGTAGTTTAAAAAACTTTATCTTTAAAACATGATTTAAATATCCACTAAGGAAATTGTTGTGAAAATAAAAACTGATTTATAAGCTAGATGAAAGTATACACAAGATGTATTTTCACATCTTCAATAGACAAAGGAGTCCTTGGGTGGGAAGAGGGAAAGGAGTCCTTTAAACCAAAGACAACAAGAACAAAGAAAAAAAAAATCTGTTTTTTTTTTAATGTATAAACAAACAAACAAACAAAAAACCGTGCAAGAGATTTGAGCTGGGAATTTAAGAGTTAAAAATGATCATAGGAATATGAAAAAATACTCAGTATTATTATTCACTAGGGAAATGAAAAATTAGAACCACAACAGGATTCTACCACCAAAAGGTGTTCAGAGAGCTGTTACTGTGGTTCTGGTGGCCCTCCACTTCAGGCAGTGTCTCTGTGTTTTGCTCCACAGGCAGAGCTTCCCACTGTCACTGCCTTTCCGCTCTTTGCACCACCTTCCTCTTGCATCTCCCTGACTCCAGGCCCCTTCCTTCTGTCCTTCTTCACTGTGTTGGAAACGTCTCTCAAATCCCTCCCTGTTCCACATCCTAGGGAATTTTCCCAAACCTATCTCTCCTACAGATCCCAGACACACTGGCTCTGTATTTGCAAAGCCTCAGGTGGGAGCTCCTCCCTGCCCAGCCCATCATCCTCAGGATAAACACCAAATCCCTCCTACAGTGTCCCAGGCCTGGGGGCACCCCTCAGGCTAGACGAAAAAGATACTGTGTTTTCACCTGCCGCGGGAACTTTACAATTGCTAATCCCTTGAGCACTCCACTCCTTTCTTCATCTAATTAGCTCCTACCCATGTAGGAGCTCTCACTTCTACTTAGTGACCCTACCCCTGTCATGGACTGATCCAACCCACCCCCCATCATTATCCTCATGACACCACAGACTTCCCTCTGCAGCGAGTGCCTCTGTAGAGCTTACAACAGGAGCTGCTTCCCCTACATTTGTTGGGAGTATAGAGTGGCTAGACTCCCTCACTCCGAATTCCAGCTCTCCCACTTCCTAGCTGTGTGACCATCAGTAAATGACTTGACCTCCGAGGGCAGGGCTGGGGATGGAATGAGCAGAGACCTGTAGGAGGCAGAATGTAAGCGGACCCTCATTCCAGGGTCTCACCGGCACCTGTCTTGTCTCCATTCGTCCATTTCCACATCAGGGATGGTAGCTGCGCCTGTCTCAGGGACATGGATAGGATGAAGATGAACATATGTAAGGCACTTTGACCAATTCCTGGCAGAGTCAATACTGTGGGAGTAGGTGTCCCCTCCCACTTTTCAGGTGACTCAAGGCCTTGTTCATGCCCTTCCTGCCACCACTTCCTGTCTCCCAGCTCAGTCTCACCTCTCCTCCCTTACACCCCATGGTCATTGTTTTCTTTGGAAGATCAGCACTGCCAATGATACCTCCCAGTGTGCCCACTGATACCCTATCTGCCCAAGCCCAGGCCCCAGCACAGAGTCAACCCCAGACACTTGACTGAATATGTGATAACCTGCCCTTCTTGCTCAGAGCCAGCCCCTCGACCTCTGCACCCTCTATGTAGTCTCTGGAGCACATGGAATGCTGACTCCTTGCGTAAGTGTCAAAATTTGAAACTGTGAAGTGAACTACAAACCCAAACTACATCAGACATAGACTTAGGAAATCCCAGTTCACTGGCAGGTGCCTACAACCTGTGGAAGCACAGAAATACTCACACACACGCGTACACACGCACACACACACACACACACACACACACACACCCCTCCAGAGGCAAAATGAAGAATGCTTTTAGACTACTGGAAAGTTCATATACACAAGGGTACTTCAGAATGTTCACAGGGACTTGTGACATTGTAGCACCAAGGGTTAGATGATCCCTTGAGATGTAGGAATCCTCTACAAAGTATCTGCTTGAGTACTGGCTGCTTCTCTTCTAATCCACCTGCCTTCTACCGTACCTGGGAAACCAACAGGTGATGGCTCAAGTACTTGAGCTGCTAGGAGAGACCCAGATGATATTCAAGGCTCCTGACTTTGGCCTGGGCCAGCCCCAGGTATCATGGCCATTGGGGAATGAACCAGTATATGCAAGATCTTTCTCTCTGTGTGTGTTTGTGTGTGTATTTCCTGTCTCTGTGTCACTTTTTCATTATTAGAAAGGCAGATTTATAGAGAGAAAGATCTTCTATCCACCAATTCACTCCTCAAATGGCTACAATGGCTAGAGCTGAGCTGATCTGAAGCCAGGAACCAGGAACTTCTTCTGGGTCTACCACATGGATGCAGAATTCCAAGGCTTTGGGCCATCTTCTAACTGCTTTGCCAGGCCACAAGCAAGGAACTGGATCTGAAGTAGAGCAGCAGGGACATGAACGGGCACCCATTTGAGATCCTGGTACTTGAAAGGTGGGAGACCTGGATCTCACCAGGTCCAATGAATCTTTTCTTAAACATTCTTAGAAAAATGAAATCGGAAAGAGAAGTTGGAGTGTTTTCCAAATTTGAACCCCATGCATAATTTGTTCATCATGCATATTTTCTAGGAACTTGTTGAAGACCCTGGTTTATGTGGTAAACAAGTCATCCTAGACGTGCAAACCCACCTGTGCTTGGCATCTAGAAACCCAACACTGATGTGCCTCCCAGCTCACTGATGCCTAAGCCTCGTCCCCCTTCTGCTTGTCACTCCTGGTCTCTGTCCTGTTCCCTGCCATGCACAGATGCCCACAGGGAGTATTGAGTATTCTAGGTCCTTCTCTCCTTTGACAGTCTGTGTGTGTGTGTGTGTGTGTGTGTGTGTGTGTGTGTGTGTGTGTATTTGTGTGTCTGTGTGTCTGTGTATGGGGGTGGGAGGTGGCTATGTCCTCTAGTCAATTACACTCACACTCACTACCTCAGACCTAGCCCCAGCCAGACTTTTCCCAGCCCATGTGGCTGGTCATGAGGGAGTGGCGGGTATAAGGAGTGCATTTTCCCAGCCTGAGGCTGCATGCCCGAACTCGTGCCCCACCGACAGCCGTCATCTTTTGCACTTTGCCACAATGCATGTCTTTGTCTGATGGGGAAATGAATCCATCAGAAGACCCAGCTCTGGGCTCCTGGTTGATGAGTCATGCCCCCGTGCTGTGAGCTCAGCTCTGGGAACCCAGGAAGCTTTCATATGCTGTAACAGATGCCACTCTGGTTTTTGTTTTTCCTCCTGTTCCTCCACCCTTTTCCCTCCGCGGGAAAAGCCGAGGACAAAAAGCAACCCCCAGATCTTGGATATATGGGAGAGAACAGATTCAGATAATTGATAATTCAACAAGCAAACTTCGATTATTCTTCAATTCTTAGTCTCTTTTGTTGTTGTTGTTATTTGAGAGGTAAAAAGAGAGAGTGAGTGCTTGTAGCTACTGGTTCACTCCAAATGTCTACAACCGCAGTACTAAGCTAGATGAAACTGGGAGCTGGGAACTCAATTCAGGTCTCCTATATGGGAGACCAAAACACAGTGACTTGAGTCATCAGGGCTGTCTCTCAGGAGACTGCAGTCAGGAGTCAGACAAGGGGGATACAGGTGAGTGTCTTAACCCCTTGGTCTGCATCATTGTGTCCAGCCTTTGCAAGGGCAGAAAGGAAAGCAGTCCCCCAGCCTTGTTGGTCACTCCAAGTTGAGCTAAGAGTATCCTCGAAGGACATAAAATGGAGTGTTGAATGCTCAGGAGTGCATCGCTTCCAGTGAAATTATAAAGGCTTCTGGGGGCAGTGAGGATTTTATTCAAATCAATACTCTGGACGCCTGGCAATTGAGATGGTGAGGATGGAGCCGGCACAGCAAGTGTCACGCCGAGCTCCTTCTCAATAAATATGCAAGACTGTCACAACCACAGAATCTATTGCTCCCGTGAAGTCAGCATAAATATGTGAGGTACTTAAGCACGCCCGCTGCATGTGTATTGGCAATTTGTCAATGTGCTAGCAACAGGAATCGAATTCACAAGTGCCTAGTGTTCAGCTGGTGTAGGTTTTCAGAATACTAATCCAGGAAATTGGTGAATCTGTTTAATTCTTTGGAATTAAAATCACACACATGTTTCCCCTGAATGAATCACAAGTGATTCTAGAAACTACCTCCCCACCTTTTCCCAACCTTTCCACCAGTTTCTGGGTTTCCTGAGTTACATCTTTTTCTTCAAGGCCTGACTTAATTTTGGTGGCTCTCTTGGGTTTATTTTATTTGATCACATCTCCTACAGCCTTCTTAATTCCTTCCCAGGACCAACTGCCTCTCTCATACTCTTTGTTAAAGTAGTTCAAATAGTGTTGACTCCATTCCCAGCCTGAATTTGACCTGACCAACAGGATAATCGTATTTCTCTGGCCACAATGAGTGGTATGGAGAGGGACATGAGGTTCAGTGTGAACAGAGGAACTGGGTTTAAATGACTCATGAAGGAGAAGCTCCCTATTGGATGTGGAGTGGCGATGGACACTTCTGGAGCTACTAAGTCCATGACGTGGAGAAAGCCTGCCAAAGGGAAGCCAGCACAGCAGGATGTGGAACCCAGAAAAGGGGAGGAACTGGCTTTGAGACACTGGGTCAAGCTATGACTGCATGTAGGCATCCGAATTATTCTGTTAAACAATTTGAGTGTTTTCTATTATAACTGATAAACATCCAATATACCCTAAATCCCAGAATCCTATACTCTGTAGTCTTTCGAGCGTTAGATAAGACTAGTGTTCTAAAGGGATCTGCAAGTTATTGTTTCAAAAGGAGAATGGGACTTGGGTGCATGGAGGGGGGCGTTGGATCTGTCATCGGCTTCCTTGAAGTTCTTCCCACTGTTCTATGGCCTCCAGACATCTTCATGATTGCCCCTTCTCTCCTGCTACATGGAGCTGGAGCAACAGCTTCCTCACTAAGCCTTGTTCTTAGTCATCTCTGGGTTTCCACCAGTTGGGCTCTAGCTAGCTTGGAGGATATGTGTGACATGTGGCTGACATGGAGGTTGGAACAGCTTCCCCAGGCCACTGCCAATGCATCTGTAAAATGGGTCCCATAATGAGGAAATTTTTGAAATTACTTTTTATACCAGGACTCTCAGTGTTCTCTAGACAGAGGCCAGGTGGGTGGCCTCAAGGTCAATAAGGAAGAAAGCAACTGAATTAAATCAACAGGACTACCTTTTGCATATGCAGCTGAGCTGGAGTTAAATTTGAAACTGGATTTTCTGATGCCATTGCAGGACTATGTCCACTTCCAGTATTTAAGGCTTGCTTTTTACCAACACATGATCAAGTTTCTTGCAGAAAAAACACCACTCTTTGGATCCCTATTGTCCTGCATGACTAGTTTATATTCTTCCCACAGGGTTGGGGTAAGAGTGTGGGCAGGATTCACTTGGATAGGTTGCACCCACGCTGAAACATCTTAACACCCTGAGCCACAGAGTAGCTCAAAAGCTTCCATGCTGGAGATGCGCATCTCTAGGGCAAAGTGAGCGTCTGAGTCTCTTGTCAGGGTTACGATCATAATCACAGCAAATAGTCGCCTTGCTATTTTGCTGTCTGTACATCCCTTTGTTTCAGCTCTGAGCAATCAGGTTTCCTGTTAGCCCCTAGTGCCATCTCGCCAGCACGCTGGGTTCAAAATGGCACCATGCAATGAGCTTTAAGGTTGCGTCTCCGCTGCTGTAGCAGATGTAACACTTGTCAAATAACACGCGTGCCCCCTCAGTATCTCCCAGTGACTTCAGCTTGAAAGGACAGGTTCAGAGACCATCATTGTCTGACGGCAGATGCTTTGTCTGTTAAATGGTTTTCACTGAAACAATCAAAGCTGCCGAGTGCAGGCAGGGATGAAGCAGGGACAGTGCTAGGGGGCTTATATTCAATCTAACCTGGGTTATAGTTACATGGAGCTGAAAATATGGTTCTGGAAATTTCTCTGAGGGTCCCAGGTTTAATGCATAAGGGAGCAGCAGGCTGTATAGCTGACAGAGCCAGGCCTCTATGATCTCAATACTAACAATGTCTGTGCTTTCAAGGTGTCTATTTTGAGCACCTGCTCCTAATTTATACTATCCCAGGTATGGCAGGCATCATCTTCCTAGTTAGGAACTAAATGCCAGGGCATGCATTGTGGCACAGCATGTTAAACTATGATAGGAACACCAGGATCGAACATTGGTTTATCTCTAAGTTGTTCTTCCACCACACCGTGTCCTGTTAATGTGTGCCCAGGAAAGCAGTGGAGGATGGCCCAAGTACTTGGATCCCTACCACCCATGTGGGAGACCCACATTCTGCCTTTCAAATAAGTGAATGAGAGAGGGATGAATTCCTTGAAGGCCAGGAACTTCGACCATTTTTGCTGTCATGTCTCCAATGTCCCCAGTATGCCATGGGTAGCCATAGCATTTTTTTTCTGATTTAAAGAATCGTTCAGTAACAGGTGCAAGATTTTTGCAGATGCTTTTCAGTGTTAGAAAGGAAAAATGTAATGCACAAGAACTAGCCATTGACTGCCTCTATCAACAAATATAATCCAGTTGCAATTACAACATTAGTCTCAAGTGTAGATTTGCAAGCTTGAAACTTGACTATCACTGACACGTGACAGGCTCATGCTGTTCAACAACATATCGATGAGATAAATGCTATAACCCTTCTCTTTGCACTCCTGGGCTGGATGCCCATGGCTCATTCTGATCAGCTTTGCACTTAAAATACACACAAATTAATTTTAACACTTGAAAGTGGGAGATCTTATATTTATATTAAATTACGGCCTTTAAAATAGAAACTTTGTGTGAGTCAAATAAAATATAGGAGAAAGCTGTGTCTAGTCAGCACACCGTTGATTCGGGACCTCCAGACTGATTCTTGTGGCCACAACTTACCACTTCAAGGCCCGCAATGACACTCAGCACCTGTGTCCCTTGTCCCGGGGTCTTTCCAAGGCTGTGATTGTCCCCCTGGCCCTCTTGGGAAGCAGTCCAGGCTGAAGCACCTCAGCTCTTTCATCCTTCAGACAGTAAAGCCCCCGGGTATGTGCGGGTTCTACCCTAGCTCCCACTGTCCCCAGAAACAGTGTGGCCCAGTTTCATTTGATGACACACTTTGTCAACTACCTTCTTTTCCTGGTCTAGTGCCTCCATTCTACTACCCTATTTCCTGGGACTTCTGACCCACAACCTCAACCTGCTGTTAAATTCTGCTTCCGGAGAACCCAAACTAAAAGAATTCTCTTGGGCACCTATCACTTGGAAAAAGTTAGTCTTGCAAAGGAACCTAGTGGATGACATTGGCCATGCATTGCAGTTTGGAATGAATTCAGGTGTTAAAGACCTCTTTGATGTCAAAACAAAGTTTCGGGATCAGTTGAAGCTTTTAGACAACTATTCATGATTTTGAAGTAAGAGTTGGGAATAGGAAGAGGACATTCATTTGCATCTAAATTTAAAGTTGAACTGAAGGCTTTTAGAAACTTTTAATTTCTATTTAATTATAGGAATTTCACCACAGGGTATCTATCTTATTTAGAAGAATAATTAAAATTAAGAATGGCTGCAGTGATTTGCCACAGTATATGTCTGTCCTACAGGAAGTGAAGCAACAGCAAATGACTTGTGGCTGGAGGTGCTCTTTATGCAAATTCTCACAAGAATAGAATTTGGGCATGGAGAAACTGAGAGCCCGAAAATCATGCAGCAAGTTAGAACATCAGTACCGCACATAAACGCTTCCGTTGTTACCAGTACTTCTCTTAATAGCCTCCATTAAATGATTTTAAATAGAACAATAGATAAGCAAGATCAATTAACTTTTTAAGATGATCAAAGGAATGTGGCTGCGCATTGTAAATACTGCAAATGTGATCATGGCTTTATCAGACAGGAGAAATAACTTGAAGTGGCTGATGCCTTATTCATTCACGCTCAGAGGGGTTTTATTTGTGATTAATCAGATTGCCTTTTGTAATCGGGAGAATTTTAGAATGTTGCCTATTAGTTTAAATAAATAAATAAATAAACTCAGATAGTAAAAAAAAATAGGTGCTATTCTTGGATGATTGTATGTCAGCTGTAATAAACGATAACAACCATCAAGATATTTGCGTCTGATCACCTGTTGGAAGGAGGCTTCAGCAAGCGCTGGGGAGCTGCCAGTGGCAATAACATTGCTCCTCCTGAGCATCCAACTCAGCTTCTGTGTCCGAGGTCTCGGCCGGAGGCCAGACAGAAGATTCAGAATCAGCTGGTGATTCTCTGCTCAGATGAAAGCTGTGCCATTGGGAATTTAAGAGTGGCAGAGTGAAGGGAAGGGTCAATTTTAAAAGGCTACATTTATTTGCATTGTGTATTGGGATGAAGAATTAGTCTATTATTCATAGCGCTTTGGCTCTCAAAAAGGAATTAAGGTAGTTTACCGTGGAACAGCAACAGAAACAGTAAAAGAAGAGGAGTGACAGGCAGTCGTGGGTAATGGTGGCTCAAGCTGCTAAGCCAAGGGACAATATTTACAATGAACAATGAATCTGGGTTCTGAGCTTCCTTGCAATCAAAGCAAAAAGGGGAGCGGGATAAGTTATTATGTCTTCTTTAAATTTTTGAAAAGATAACCTTTAATTTCTAGATTTTTGGTGGCAAGATTGAAAAAGCGATTTTAGTCACAGATTTAATTAAAAAAAAATAGATAAAGCACAAACACAGAAACAAAATTGTTTCTCTCCAAGGTATTTTGGTGTTTGGACCAGATGTCTCCCATGTGATTGTGCATTAGCAGGCTGTGAGAAGGCACCTGCCAGAACCTGTCACTTTCAAAGCCTAGAAATATTGCCACAAATGTAATTGTTCATCTACAATGTGAGTTGGTGTTGTGTCTAATGACCAATAAATCTCCACTTGGCAAGAATAGAATCAAATAGGCTGGCTTCGGTTTCAGAACTTCCAGAGGGCACTGCAGTGAATTTGAGGAGAGGGAATGCAAGAGATAGTGGCAAACAGGGAGTGGCACTGTGGCCAACAGGTGGCTTTCTGGCAGGCAGCTGTCTGAGTGAGCTGTGGTTGGATTTCCTTAGCACTGAGAAACGAAGGCTCCATTTGCTAAGTGGCTCATGGGCTTGTGCCGGCCCTGCATTAGCACAGCTCGTGGGGCTTACTGGAAATACCTTGGCATGCTCCCTGACTCATCAGGCCATCCTGTTCTTGTCCTTCCCTGCTGAAATTCCCATGGCTGATCTTTTGGGGGCTCTTGTGTCTCATGGCCAAAAGGAACAATCAAGGACCAACTCTCATGGGAAAATCAAAGCAGAGGAAAGCTCTGGAATTCAGTTGTTATTGGAGATTTCTGGAGGGAAGACATGCCAAGGAACTCTCCTGGCCAGTAGGGAACTCTTCTCCAAGTTTAATGATACTTCAAATAGGATTCCTACAAGAATTTTTACCTTTCCTTTTTGTATGTCTTTATATGATACTCTACGGTTATGAAAAAAAGAGCTTGAATTTTTTTAAAGATGAATTTGGATTCAAACCTCATTTTTCTGCTGACTGGTCATGAAATCCTAGGCAGATTAACTTTGGTGAGTATCTATTTTCTCATCTGAAAAAGCAAATCTCCATGAGCCAATAATGAATCATAAAGCATCAACGACCAAAATGTCCTTATTGAAAGACAGATTGCAGGTCATGTTTCCATTTATAAATATGTGACAGACCCTGTGTTGAGCTTGAGGATACAGACGTCATAAAACATAATCCCCTGAAGAATTCCAAGTTGACTGGGGTAAGCCAAGACATGGCATGATGACATAAGCCCTGGTGAAAACAAGAGCTGCAAGTACACTACACTGAGCGAGTCTGGCTTGGCTGCTTGCCTCCTGGTGGATGTTACTGACTCAGTGATCACAGTTCAACTCTGAAGAGCCCACTTTTCCTGTCCTAGCCCCTCAAGTAGGAGTGGGGACAGTCTTTCCTACTAAAAGCGGTATGACATCCGTAACATCCTTCACGGGCCATACAAAACAAGTAAGTTAAATATTGACTTGCTCTAGACTTACTGAATTTCAAGTCCTGCCTGCAGTTGCCTTGGCAGGATCAGATCAAATGATTTCATGGGTCTTACAAGGACCATGGGCCAGATATCCCTCAGTTCGTCTTAGTGTCTGACCCACGTTAATGGAATTTACCTACACTCATCTGTAAGAGGAGAAAGGTTGAGCTGACAATCTTTCTGTTTCCTGGCAGATTATTAGTTGTATGGATGCTGGAAGGTGGACACAAGAGAGTTACGAAGGTCAAGCAGACTTGAATGCTAGAAAGTTTGACACGTCCTTGCCTACTCCAGAGTTCAGCCAGGAGTGCTTCTACCAGAGCCAGTACTTTTCATTTACTAATCCTTGCTAAACCCCCAAAAAGTACAAAGCAGAGAAATGATGTACACAAAGCATTCCTGTAAGACAGTGATTAACCTTGCATTATGATCATGTTTACAAGGTGACTGAGATGCCATTAATACAACAGAGTCCTTCCAGCCCAGCCACTGTGATTTAGTTCAGACAGCAAACAACGAGGTGTTCTGAGCTGCGTGGCTGGCCAAGTGCATGCAGTCAGTCACCGTGCCAGCCTGGTGGGTGTGTATTTGTGTTTTAGCACTGAACTTCATCAGCAGTGTAATTCCATTTATGCTATTACATAATTAAATGGAGACTTGAATTGTGCTTTTTAAAAGATTATGTGACCATATGTAGTTTGAACGCACGCCAACTTCGAAAGAGGTGGTCTTTCCACAATCTGTCTCTGTTAAGACTCTGATTTCTTGTTTTTCTCTCGCTCTCGCCCTCGCCCCAAATAGAAATCAAATCCAATGAGTGGTTAATAAACTGATATGCTTACAGCTTATCTGTTTTTATGTTAAACTACACTTTCAACGTATTTGGAAACAAAGACAAAACCGTGTAGAATGCAGATCACATATCCAGCTTGGAGGATCAGCCTTCTCACACCGAGGGAACAAGGCGACCTAACATTTCACATGGCTGTTGACCAAATCAGATGCTGTGCAGAGTGTTTGTGCATCAGCTTTGAGGGACTGAATTAATAAATGACACGATTTTTCAAGTGAATCAAGTTAAGCAAAATGAAATCTGTCTACTATCAAGCTACCAATGTTTGAGAAATTATTTAACTTTGGAGGAATAAGTCTGTGGTATTCAGGAATTGTGGAGAATTCAACTCAAATGCATATGCTAATCCTAACGAGAAATTGTATAGCAATGTTAATTTTACAGATAAAATGTGCTAATAGTTTAAGACCAAATTCAGCCTTTATCTGAAAGTTCAAAACACACTTCAACAAAACTCCAGAGAAAAATAAGTGCAAAAGCATTTAGAGAATGATGTGGCCAGTTCTTATTTTTGAAACCAACGTGGAGTGTTCCTTATAAAATCCAGACTAGCCAAGCACTTGCAATAGCTCTTACTAAGATACATTAGTTCCCTTAGAGAATGAAACTCACCAGAGGTGTTTTCTAATGTTCCAATTAATGCTTCAACTGTAATGGCCAAACTCAATTACAGCCCAATCTGGATGCCTGCTCTTCTTAAGGGCCCCAGTCTTTGCTTAATGAATTCCTTCCGAAACACAAAAACACTAAGTGAAAAGAATCCTTGAAGTTTCTTTTCTACAATGGGGGCTTTCTCTAAGCCCAAACAGCCTTGGGTGGTACTGGCACCGTCCACTCTGGCCTGGTGCTTAACACATAGTAAGTGTGCAGGAAACAGGTGCTCAGCAAATTCATGAACAGTGCATTCCAGAAATGAACCGGTTCTGACCCAAAACACTGTGCTGTTTCCCTAGAGATCTGAAAGCCCCAGCTTGCTTCAACTGGACTGCGTTCAAAGTATCGTTTTTCATGAAAAAATTTCGAAGGAGGTGGCAGATACGCAATCATATTTTTCATTTTGTTCTTTTGTAAATATCATATATTGAGTTATTTAATGCTCACAACAGCCCTCTCATAGACTATCCCAATTTTATGTAGGGGGATAAACTAACTTCCTGCTAGTAGGTGGTGGAACGTTTGGACACACTTGACCTAGATCCTGAAGCCACTCTTTCTGAGTTGATGTCAGGTATGCACAGACCATGGCCCAGGGGTCAAGTTTGGCCCATTTTTGAAATGTAAGTTTCATGGTACCCAGCCCCACTGATCCTTCTTGCAAGCCTCAGATCTGCTGTCTGTTCAGGGGCAAAGTCAAACCTTTGCAACAGGTGTGAAGAAACTGTGAAGTCTGACACATCTACAGCCTGATCTTTTAAGAAAAAAGTCTGCTGACCCCAGCTTTCCACCACTTGCTTTAGAGCACAGAGGAGTCAAGGTGAATATTCAGGTAAGATTCCGGTCTGTAAAAAGCCTCCCGTGAAAGTGGATTAGAGTCTGCCTGTCCCAAAGAACAAGGGTATCAGTTCAAGGCCATGTGAGACAAGAAGAGTATCACCAGTATTAAGGCAGTGTGGAATGGAGAATGATGAGGCTCGAGGGACAGACCAGGCCTAAAGATGAACTCCGCTAGTGAATGGTGGCACTCACATGAGCAAGTTGAATCTTTTTCCTGCGTTCAAAATTTTCCATCTTTTCCATCCAATTTACCAAAATAGGCTATATGTGAGCTCTCCCTTGTGGAGTTCTCTTTCATGTTATTAAATAATGTATGTAGAAGCCTTGATGCAGTGTCAGGCACACAGTAGAGGGTTAATAAACAGCAAGAACAAAGCAGAATGTGTCTTTGCATCTCTTTTGGACTCTGCCTATCAGCACCCACATATCTGTTATCAAATGGAGAAAGCCAAGATTGAGCTGTAGTTATACAGGGAGAGCATTTAGAGAAAACATTGATCACATCAGAGAACTCTCTCCAGGGCTTCTGCAGAGGTGGCCTGAGCTCCTGCTGCTGACCCTGAGGAGGGGTCTCCATCCAGGGTCCAGCAAAAGAGTAGTCATGATAAGCTCTAGATATGGTTGCCTCATGAGACTGCTGCCTCCTATGTTTCTGACAAAACTTACTGCAAGGTTCTCTCAGTGGTCCCGGGGGCGTATCTGAAAGGTTTAATCACTCTAGCCTCTGGGTTTCTTGGAAAGACAACCTCATGGCAGTTTCAGGCAGCTCTCGTCTGCCTGGCTTAAGCAGCACTAGCTCCCAGGGGATGTAATGCATTTGTCCGTTACTGGGTCCCCAGCTTCCCCCAAAGCTTCCTGCTAATGTGCACTCTGGGAGGCATTAGGACATGACTCAAATACTTGGGTTCCTGACACCTGTGTAGGACACCTGGGTACAGTTCCTTGCTCCTGGCTGTGTCCTGTGGACATTTGGAGAAAGAGAATTAGTGCTACAATTGTAGAAAACTCTCAGCCTCCATCTCCCTTTATCCACTATACTGTCCTGTTCTTTGTTTGCTCACCTCTGGAACTCCTGTTCCATGTGCTTCAGACTCTCTGGTTCTGTCCTCTGTCTCCTGATCTCTTTTTGATATGATTCCACTCAGCCCCCAAACCCCATATTTTTGTTGAAAGACAGTGACAGAGAGAGGGAGACAGAGATTATCTATCTGCTGATTTCGTTTCCAAATGGCTGCAACAGCCAAGGCCAGGCCAAAGCCAGCGGCCAAGACCTTTCAAATACCCCATGTGGGTACAGGGCCCCAAACACTTACTCATTGTTTATTGTTTCCCAAGTGCATTAACAGGGAGCTGGATTGGAAGTGGAGTAAAGCGGGCTTGGCCCATGTTCATATGGGATATTAGCTTTGCAAACAGCAGATCAACTTGCAGCACAAGTTTATGATTCACCTTCAATGCTTCCACGTTCCAGTCTGAGTGACTTTCTCAGGTCTCTTTTATGCTGTGCTAATTTCTCCTCTCAGCTGTATTTAATTTGCTACTTAACTAGATCTTTGGCAAAACTTTTTCATAATATGATATTATTAATCACGTTGTTTATAATTAGAAAAATTACAAGCTACCTAAAAGATGCAACAATTATAAACTAACAAAAGGTTAAACTAAATTATAGTGCATCTATTTGATGATAATATACCATTAAAATTGAAATTATAGTAAGAATGCAGCAAAACACAAAACAAAATATAATAAATTATACATATAGTTACATATATGTTCCTCTTATGAATACTGTACCATGAATACATTAGGATAGTAAAATTAGAATGGTTATAACTCAGATGACTCTTTCCCTCTCCATTTAAAATTATTTAAAAGGCAAAGAGGCAGAGTGAGACAGAGGAAGATCGTGTGCCTACGGGTTAACTCCCCAGGGCTGAGCCAGGCCAAAGTCGGTAGTCTGGAACTCCATCCAGGTCTCCACAGAGGTAGCAGGAACCGAGCTACTTTGCCACCATCTGCTGCCTCCCCAGGCCTATTAGCTGAAACTGCATTGGAAGCAGAGCACACAGGACTCAAATCTGCTCTCCAAGAGGGGATGCAAGTATCCCAATGGTAGCATAGTGGGATGAACCACAACACGTGCCCTTCTCAACTTCCTACAGGGATGTTGAACTACCACTACTAGTCAGAACGATTGTTTGAAGCACATCTCCTCCCCAAGAGAACATAAAGTACAAACTCTAAAAATGAGGCTAGAGAGAGCACTTGCTTAAATACATCTCTATTGTTGAATTAACAAGCTGAAAAAAAATATTCTGGAGATCAGCTTATATTCAAAATTCTCTTAGTTGCTTTGGTTTTGTTTATTTGTTTAAGACCAATTATTCTGAAGGCAAAGCTATCACACAGAGATGTAGAAAGAGAGGTTCATTTCCCAAATAGTCCCAGCTTCATCTTGATTCACCACCTGGGTGCAACAACCCAAGCACTTGGGCCATTTTCTATTGCCTTCTAATGTGCATTAGCAGCAAATGGGATAGGAAGTGAAGCAGCCAGGACTTGAACCGACACCCCTGTGGGATGCTGGGGTTATAGGCGATGATTCAACCTGCGGCGTCAAAACTTGCTTAACCCTGTTGGCTGCATTTGAACGGCAGAGTCACAGAGGAAGAGAGAGGCAAAAAAGTCTCTCATCTGCTGGCTCCCTGCCCAAATGCCCACAACAGCTGCGAGCGGACCAGGTGCAAGTCGGAGCTCCGTTTGAGTCTCTCATAGGAACCACAGAGATACAAACACTTGGGCCATCACCTGGAGGCTCGTAGGTGCATTAGGAAGCTGGGTGGAGTAGGGGTGAGGCTCTGTCCCCGGCACTCTGTGACAAGGGATGCAGGCATCCTGCGTGGTGGCTGCTTAACCTACTGCACCACACTGCCTGCCTCTCGTTAGTCATTTTGATTCTTGAACACTGTTCTGCCCTCCAGTGAGTTCAAATAATTGCAGTCCACATGCTGGCCTGTGTCATGGCTAACATGCTCCTGAATTCACTTCTCACTTTGCTCTCAAGCATAATTAGGAGTTCTCTATTTGGCTTTGAATATCATCAGTTAAGTTGGGAAAATGTTTTTCTATCCTATATACTATGCCTTCTTTTTAAAATTAGCTTGCGGGGCCCAGCGCATTAGCCTAGTGGCTCATGACCTCACCTTGCATGCTCTCAGATCCCAAATGGGTGCCAGTTCATGTCCCAGCAGCCCTGCTTCCCATCCAGCTGCCTGTGATAGCAATCCAAGACAGCCAAAAGCCTTGGGACCCTGCACCCGCAAGGAAGACCGGGAAGAGGCTCCTGCCTTCAGGTCAGCTCAGCTCCAGCCATTGGGAAGTAAATCAGTGGGTTGAAGATCTTTCTTCTCTGTCACTCCTCCTTTCTGTATATCTGACTTCCCAATTAAAAAAATATTTTTAAAAAATCAGATTGCAAACTCTAGGCTACATTTAAGAAAGACTTTTTAAAGACTCGTCTTTTTTTAAAAAAAGATTTATTCTATTTTTATTCTATTTTTATTGGAAAGTCATATATACAGAGAGACAGAGACAAAGATCCTCCATTCACCGATTCACTCCTTAAGTTACTGCAATGGCCAGAACCAAGCCAATCCAAAGCCAGCAGCTTCTTCAGGCTCTCCCTCACAGGTGCAGGGTTCCTAAGCCTTGGGCCATTCTCCAGTGCTATCCCAGGTCACAAGCAGGGAGCTGGATGGGAAGTGGAGCCGCTGGGGGGGGGGTGGCGGGGGTTAGAACCAGCATCCACATAAGATTCTGGCAGTTACAAGGTAAGGACTCAGCCACTAGGCTATCACACCTGGCCCTAAGGATCCATCTCTTGCTAATGAAGTAATCATTTCTACACTTTTAAGAAAATAAAACCATGGTTATGAATTTGCTATTCCCAGAAACTTCTTGCAGTGGTAAAGCAGTTTTCTCCACCTCGTCCGGAGCTGGAAGTTGCTGTTCAGGGAAGCTGTATTCAGGCACCTCTGGAAACATCTGTAACACAAGCCTGTCCTTCCATTTGGTCAACTGCCTGCCTTGCTTCCTTCTGGCAGGTGTGTCTATGGGGTTTCTGGTCTCCCTCCTGGAGACACGTCCTTCATCAGCACTCTCTCTCCTAAAATGACGGGGTTGGAAGGGCAGTACCCAAAGATCAAGAGCAAACCTTCCTAAAATTTTAGGATTTCACTTGCTCTTTTTTTTTTTTTTAAGGTGCTCCTTGGGTTTGAATAATTCTCTGGTCAGACTGTAATCTTATAACCCAGTGATCATCATAAATGTGCTTCTGTTTCCAGCTACTGTTCAGAGGTCAAAAGATGTGGCTGGTTTATGAGTTTCTTTTCCCACGAATCACAACAGATGGGCCAGCGGCCAGCCGCATGGATGGGCAGGACTGAACTCCTCCTTCATTGCTCTTGTCAGCTCAGAAGCATTTTTTTTTTTTTTTTACCTTGTGAAAGGCCCATCAGCAATGAATCAGTGAAGTGAAGACGACAGTTGATTTGTGAATTTAGATTCTATAAAGTGACTCCGTTTTGGTGGGCTGTGTAGATAAAGCAAACGTCATGATAAGGTGGCAAGTGCAATTCCACAAAACCAAATTTATTGCACATTTGAGGAAATCATCCTATTTTAAAATGCCATAAATTCTAAATTGAATATTACTTATTTCCATGAATTTTGATTTATATTTTGAATATTTTTAATGGGATGCTAAATAGCCTAGGCTGGAAGTTATGAGTTTATGCATTTTTTCTCGAGGGCTATTGTGACTTCCCGCAGAATATATTGGCCATTCTAAGAATTTTATTTGTGTGGACGGCTGTGGGGCTGGGGGAGGGGATTCATGCACCTGCTAAGAGAGCCCGGGAGGAGATGTTAAGGATGCTGGTGATACAGAAAGAGAGCTGGCTGTAGAAAGGAGCCTCTTGCTCTCACCCAGGCTGCAAGTCACAGAAGGGATGTGGCATTCTTATTCCCCAGGCTGGCTCCACCCCCATGAAGCACCCTCAGAGTCTCCCGTGCTTCTCTGCCATGCTTATTCATTAATGATCTCAGTGATGGCCCAAAACCACATCTCCTTGCTCATAACTAAGGCACTACAGAGCCTAGAAACAGGAAGTCCTTTATTTCCCAGATTAATTTAGGCCACATCTTATTGATTCATTTCATTTCCTCTTTAACTGATGGTTTGAAAGAAAACCCTTGGGGCCGGTACTGTGGAGCAGAGGGTAAGGCCACCAACTGCAGCATTGGCATCCCCTATGGGCTCCAGTTTGAGTCCCAGCTGCTCCACTTCCAATCCAGCTCCCTGCTAATGCGCCTGGGACATCAACCGAACATGGTCGGAGTGCTTAGGCCCCTGTACCCAGATAAAACTCCCGGATCCTGGCTTTGCATGAACCGGTCCTGCCTATTGCAGCCATTTGAGAAGTGAGCTAACAGATGGAAAATATCTCTGCCTCTCTCACTCTGTAATTCCACCTTGCAAATAAATATATCAATCTAGAATAAATAAATAAAAGAAAACCTTTTTCACTTCAGCCCTAGCTATTGAGGCACCTGAAGGAATGGATGCCCAGTTACCTTTAATCAAGGAGAAAACTTCAGAAAGGTCCTTTTGGCCTGCCATTGGTGATGGTTTTGTTTCCCATCACGCAGAAGCCTCTGGGTGTGATGGCATCACTTAGGGCAGGGCTGGCAGCTGTCTGCCCTTGTCTGGATCTCACTTAGCACATGACATTGTGTGCAGCGAGTGACACGTTCAGGATTTCCTCAGTGCAGACTAGGGAGGTTTGCCCTAGGTTTGTGAGAACGACTTGAGTGAAGAGAAGCCACCTGCTCCCTGCAGGCTTTAGCAGAACAAGCTTCCTATACCGATGCATGCCGGGTCTAGGTGTGCAGTCTCCGGGTGTGTAGTCTTGCTCGTTCTTTCTTGGATACCACATGCCACTACCATGCTGGGAACACTGGTGTTTTGTAGAGGGTGAAGAGTGCATAGCACCTACCAGAAAGGATTAAAAGTCTCAGCGATGTGGGACCTGGTAAGCCACAGACCCCGAGGCCTGTGTAGCATCAAGCCCCCACATAAACTGGATTGTCCTGTGTTACTGCTGAGAGAGACACATCCATGGACCTTCTGAAATAAAGCTAGGGGAGTCCCCAGCCCTAGTCTACTCACCCTCTTTAACTACCACTCCTTATCCAGGCTAAATCTGGATAAGTTACTCTGCTCCAGTAACCTGACTCCCTGGGTGACTAGCCTGGCAGATTCCTTGGCTGGTGCCTTCTATCACACGCTTCCAAGTGGCCTCCTCTATGGCCTGGGTTTCCTGCCAGCATGGTGATGGGAGTCCTAAAGTGAGGGGGTCCAAGAAGAGATGGGGAAAAAGGAAGAGAAGACCTAGAAGAAGGGACAGAGGCACAGGCTGTACCAGGTCTTGGGCTCAGGAGGCAATCTAACCCATGCTGAAAAGAAAAGGAGTCAGGCATCTCCCTTTTAAATGGAGGAGGATCAAAGAACTTGCAGACCTAGTGTATTTTAAAGATCTACTTTTGTATTTGAAAGGCAGGTTAACAGAGAGAATATTCTATCTGTTGGTTCACTCCTCCAAAGACAGCAGCAGGTAGGAAGCAGGAAATTTCCAAAGCCAGGAGCCAGGAGTCAGGAACTCCTGGTGGCAGGAGTGCAAGCACTAGGACCAAAAGCATTAGCAGGCTGCTGAATGAGAAGCAGAGCAGGCAAAGTGGCAACCCACGCTACGCTATGAAATGTGAATGTCCAGGTGGCAGCTTAGCCCACTATGTCACAAAGCCCACCCCAAGCTTATGATTCAATTCCAGTTTTCTGCAAACTTTCCTCGTCCATTTCTAGTATCTCCTGTGATACAATTTGCTTCTCATGGGGGTCTGGGGAGGAGGTTTGTGGCAAGTTCGAGGCCTGACAACGCACCTTACTTTTGGACCTCCGCTGGCCGTTGTTCTCCATCCTGCTTGCGGTGCCTCTGCCCCTTGCATGAGTACTCCTCAGTCTCTGTGCATCCTTGAAGCCCCACACTGCAAAAGTTATCTCTTCTGAGATGGGTTTTTGGTGCAGCAGTTGAGGTGCTGCTAAGGCATCCCATTCCAGAGTGTCTGGTTCGAGTTCTGGTTGCATCACTTTGCATCAGGCTTCCTGCTAGTGCACATCTTGGGAGATAGCAGATGATGGCTGGAGTGCTTGAGTCTCTGTTGTGCATTTGGATTGGGTTCTCCAGTTCTGGCTTGGGCATGGCCCAGCCTTGGCTGTCACAGGCATTTGGGGGATGAAGCGGTGGAAAGAAGCTTTCTCTCTGCTTTTTTAAGTAAAATGGAAAGAAAGAGAAAGCAATAAACAAGCTATCCCAGAGTGTTCCCTCTGTGTACATTATCCTTTTAGCTGCCACAAGCCTCTCATCTTGTCTGTTACATAGAGTTCCCTAGGCCAGGAAAGCTGCTCACAATGCCCAGCTACAAATGTGCTTCGTGTTTGTATAACAAAAATGTTGGCTCCAAGGAGCTTTGGAAAATGGGCAGTTGTCTTAGGCTAGCATTTTCCAAAACTGAATCAGTACAAGCTGAACTTGATGATAGAAAAGTTTATATCAAGTGAGTTTAAAAAGTGCTTTTTCTCATTTTTCAAAACTGTATTTTGTTTTCACTTATTTGAAGGGTACAGAGACAGATAGCAACATGGAGAAATTTACCTTTTGATTGATTGGCTCCCTAAATGCCCTCAACAGCTACAGTTGGATCAAACTGAAGCCAGGAGCCACGAACACGATCTGGATTTCCCACATGGGTGCCAGGGACCCAAAGAAGTTGGGCCTTCATCTGCTGCCCAGCCTACTAGGCCCCATCAGCAGTCCCATGGAGCCCCTTTTACCAGGTGTTCATCCTGGTGTGTACAATTCTGACGTGTAGGCTTGGGAAGAGACCCAGTAAAGATCCTGGCATGGTGGCACCTGTTCACAGGACTCTTGTTCTTTCCAGCTCAGCAGGCTGACTCTGAGTTTTTGAGCTCCACAGGGGCTCTGAAAGGTGTCAGAGCCCACCAGAGTTCCTGAGTAGGTGTGAGCCTGAAGCAGCTGCTGAAATAATTGTGGGAATATAGGCCCAGAGAGGAGGCAAGTAAAGTGGTTTGGACCACTCCACAACCACATCCCTTTTCTGCACTATGCCAGCCCCATCTTTCCTTAGGAAACCACTAGTTTTCCATACCCAGGGCATGAGATGGGGCAGATCTTACACTCCTACTCCCCAAGTCCCCTGCCTCAGAGTTAAACACCTGACCCAATCTGACCAATCGAAACATCACATTTACTTGCTTTAGAAATGGACATGTGACGTAAGCCATTTCAAAGGGGGCCCATCTGGAAGCACTGGGAGAGAGCTCAGGTGGTCACACCCAGGAGAATTTAGGGCCAGTCTAAGAGCTGCTTTTGTCCAGGAACATCTAGATGCCAAATGTATTGGAACTTCCCACCCAATCAAAGGTTAGGAAAGAGAAAATCTGCTTCTACTTGCATAAGCGTTCCACCCATGAATGGTAATTACTGCCGTGATGCTGTGTGCTCAGCACCTATGTTTCTTCAATTCAAACATACACTATTTTCCATGTGAACAGCTCCACAATCAGAATGCATCTTTACATTGAGGACACCTTATAATTGCTTCTGGTCAGGCAGTAGTCATGGACTAGCTGTCATTGCCTTAATAGGCATATATCATTTCCATTTTTTTTTCTTTTTTAAATGAATGCCAAGGTAATATATCATTCAAAGCTATGTTTACAGGCCCGGCATGGGTAACCTAGCGGCTAAAGTTCTCACATTGCATTCACCAGGATCCTATATGAGCGCTGGTTCTAATTTTGGAGGCCTCACTTCCCGTCCAGCTCTTGCTTGTGGCCCCGGAAAGCAGTCGAAAACATGCCAAAGCCTTGGGAACCTGCACCCACGTGGGAGACCCGGAAGAAGCTCTTGGCTCCTCACTTTGGATCAGTGCAGCTACATTCATTGTGGCTACTTGGGGAGTGAATCATCGAACGGAGGATCTTTCTCTCAGTCTCTCCTTCTTTTCTATGTCTCTGACTTTTTAATGAAAAAAAGATCTTAAAAAAGGCTATGTTTACATAAATCTTCAAAAACTGTTCTGATTAAAGTTCATGATAAAAAGAAAGCTTTGGGATATAGTTTGATTACCATGTTGTTTTTTTCTCTTCTATTTTATTTTCTTTCTATCATGAAATAGTATTGCATCTTGCCATTGATAATATCTCATTTTCCAGGAGACTGTATGTATTACATCACCATGAGAGTCAGGACTCAGACATAAAAGAAACCAAGGCACGGGGAAGTTCACTAATAGTCCATATCCAAAGGCAAGCTCCAGGTACTGGACAAGCATGTGGAAAAGCACACGAAAGTGAGTGAAATAAGACCAAAGGAGCCAAACTATGGATGCAGTTGTCATTGGGTTAACCTTTCGGATTTGTGGCAATGGACATTGATGATATTTTCATGTTCCTGTATTTAAAAGAAAATGTCCTCTCTCCAAGCTCAAACCTTCCCCTCGTGCTGTCATTTTAGGCAACAGAGTCTCATAGCACAAGTTTTGTGAGAAGGTGACTTTCAGTCTATCGTGTAGACCACAGCTGCTGCTGGTTCTCTACCAGGAAGTTAATACCAGGGACTCACTCTCATAGCCAATAGACCAGCAAGCATCTTGAAAATAACCAAGCATGCAGGTGCAATGATGTGGCCACAATTAGGATGGAATTTGCTTTGGGAATAGGTCACTTGGCTTCTTTCAGCCGCATGGTCTTGTAGAAATGAATACTTTGTCCAATGCCCCTTCCAAATGTATGTAAATTAGAGCTACCCATTTGGTGTCAGAGCTTGTTTGGGGGCATGCAGTAAAATCCGGAATAAATTTCAGTGCAGAAAGCAGGGTGCTAGTGCAGATACCTGAATGCAGTACAGGTAGACAGGACACTGCCAGGCTTCTCTCACGGACTGTTTTGAAAATCAGCTTTCCTGTGAATATCAGATGCATGATTGCCTTGACTCCGGTGACCTCATCTCCCAGAATGAAGTCATCCATTCTGCCAGGGAAGACAAACCATCATTCCAGAGAATCAGTCAGCCCCATCAAGGGCCCTCCCCATCCCTTTGCTCTGACCAGTGAGCAAGTGAGCGGTTATACACCTGACAGACCCTGCATAGCCCTCGCCTTTCACTTGCTGCTAAATCAAAACAGGAGCCAGAAGACTCAGGGATGCACCAGCTGTTACAGGCCAAGTACTCCTTGACATCATTCAGGACATGGGGATTGTTTCAAACAAAGTATCTCTTGGGGACAAACCCCATGGTATTCCAGTGAACTTTGTGATGGGGGTTCTCCTTCTGGTTATAAAACAATTCTAACTCCTGCCGGAGATGAATGCCAGCCACATAATTGCTCACCCAGTCTTTTCATCCCAAGCTATTGCACAACCCATAAACAATCCAATAAGGGAACCAAGTAAAATGGGAAAGAGGTTTCCTGAATTAGCAGGCAGTTGAGGCAGCACTGCCTTTTGGTTGTCAACCAGTGAAAGCTTTTTATTGTGTCTGCAGAGAAGGTTAAAGAATAAAGGCTAGAGATACTGCCCAAGAGTCACACCTGTCACAGGGCAGCAGATGAGGGTTTCCAAGCCCTAGACTAGCTCACTAGGGAAGCTACATAGTGGGCATACAGCAGGAAGAAGATTGGTCTGTCTATTAAGAGCAAGGCCGACATTACAAGTCAAAATTTTGAATGGCATTATCAAGTTCATGGTTACAGAGGCTCTAGTGACTGTAGGTTTTCACAAAGTAGTGTCTTTTTCCTTACAATGGGACCTCCTCCTGACCTCCCTAGAAATCTCTTGCCTGTTTTTGAGTGCTCCCACCAGACATCGCTGAGTAGTTGTAGCATTTCCACATATTCAAAGAGGAAACCGACCTTGCCCAAGGTAACATACCTCTTTAGCCATTCAAGAATCTCTGGCTGTGACTGAGCCTTTGTGGAAGCCACTAGCCAGGTTTGAGGATCCACACTGAGGATCCCTTGGTCTAAGAAAGTACTTGAAGAAAGTACTTTCAAGTACTTGAGGCATTACAACTTGGCTTTACTCAGATTTTGGAATATTTACATTTACTTGAAAAGAGCGAAATTTTTGTGGGCTAGAACCCAAGCATAGACATGCTTTGCACACACCTTGCACACACAGCCTCAAGGTGACTTTGCACACAGTAGTGTTAGTGTAGTTGCCCTTTGACTATGACCTGTCACATAAAGCCAAGCGTACAATTGTCCTCCTGCAGCATCTTACTGGCGTGAGAATGTTTCTAATTTGGAAGCATTTTTGATTTGGGACTTGGGAATTAGAGATGCTCACCCTATTTTACCTGAGCCCCAGGTTGTTGGAGGATTGGATGGGTTATGTAATTTACACACCTAGAACAAGACAAGTGTTGTCTGATACAGGATGCCATTGTTGCTGTGCTGTGACACTTCATGTTGTGTGTTTCCTGCTGGAGAGATAGGCCTTGAATGTGTAAGCACCTGAAGTGCCTCCTTTTTGGAATACTCGTACCAACACCAGATGGAAGGGACCATCTTGGAAGACTCCAAGCTTCCCTTGCACACATGCTGGAATCCTGTGAAAGACCCGTTGTCAGACTGAACACCTGGCACAGAAGAAACTACTTCAAAAAGTTTGTGGCTGAAAAAAAAAAAAGCAGAATGAAAATCTAAGCTCATTTTGGTGTGTGAAGTGTTGAAGTCCACATGTATTTTTTTTTTTTTTTTGTAGAGTTCATTTTCTTTGGCCTTTTCTGAGAGCCCTTGTAGTATGAGCTGTACTTTGTATTTTCACCAGCCCTGGTCACTGGTCAGCACCGGCTTAAATTTCTGGTGACTGGAAGCCCGTGACATTGCAGGACAAGCCATTTCTACTGAGGTAACACAGAGAACATTTAAGAGTAAGAATTAGGGATGGATGTTTGGCATGGTGGTAAAGATGCCCCTTAAGACAACTGCATCCCATCTCAAAGTAGCTGAGTTCAAGTCCTAGAGCTATTCCTGACTCCGGTTTCCTGCTAATGCACCTGCTGGGATGAAGCAAGTGATGACTCTGATAGGCCCTGACACCCATCTGGGAGACCCGGAGTGATTTCCTCCCAGCTTTAGCCTCATCCAGCCCTGACAGTTACAGACATTTGGGAATTGAACCTGTGGATGGAAGATCTCTGTCTCTCCAGCTCACTCTCTTTCTCTGTTTTTCAAATAAATAAACAGATGAATAATTTTTTAAAAGGAATAAGAATTCATCATATCTGAATTCGGTCTCTGCCTCTTAAAAACTGAATGACCTTCAATGTGTCAGTTAAGCTCTCTCAGGGTCTTTTTTTATCCATAAAATGGGGAGAAGAGTCTTATCTCACAAGATATTATGAGGACGATGTGAACACATATTTATGAAACTCCTTCAAGTGTGTCTACCATGAACCAGACTGTGAGGAATGAATTCACTGTTAGGGTGAATTAATGTTAGAAATTTCTCTCCTCAATGGATCTGACATGCATCATTGATATTTGAAGGAGCCAAGCCAACTGAGAGTTCTGAGTCTGAGAAGTTCTGAGTTTCAGGCCTGCTCTGGTTTGAATGTGTCCCTCCAAGTGCAAGTGTTGGGAGCTTAATTCCCAAAGCGACCATGCTGGGAGGCAGGGCCTTAAGGTGTTGATCAGATAGGGAACTCATAAGTAGATGAATGGCACAGATCAGGTTCATGGTCAACGAATAGGTTCCTGATCAAAAGGTGTTCTCTGTCTCGCCATGTGATTCCTTCAGCTAGGTGATGGGGCAGCAAGAATATTTTATCTAGATGCAAACCTTCAATCCTGGATTTCCCGGCCTTTACAACTGCAAGTCAAGCAACTACTATTCTTCATAAAGTATCTGATATTCTGTCAAAGCAGCACAGAGCAGACCAAGACAAAGCCTATCGTCATCCAGGTCATTTCCCAGTCATGCTTTATGTTACTTTTGTTCTCTGAACCTTTGTTTGTTTCACTATAAAATGGGTACAGACACCACTGTCTAGCTGAACATCCAGAAATTCCTATACCCACTAGTGACAGACCTCTGGACCAGAACTTGAGCTAATTCCTGCTAAGGAGGACTTGTGTGCCTGGTAGAATCCCATTGTGTTACTTCATGAGGATCAGCCCATCATCAGAAAAGCCTGGAAATATGAAAATGATTCCTGAACAACCAGGATGGTCTTTCCAAGCACACATTTGATAATATCTGTCCTCAGCATCAACTGTTCGCTGGGAGCTGTTTGCTCCACCTCCTCCTGTCTCATCTCCTTCTCACTCAAGTCCCACCCTAACTCGTTTACATTCTCTCGATTTGCCATGTTCTGCCCTGAGTGTTGCTTCTCAGCTGGGACTGCCATAGCTTGTTGATCGATGTCCAGTGACATTTTTCATCATCATAACTCATGGAGATAACTTATGCTGCTGAATCTACTGAGTAAGGGCCAAAGACACACTTAAACATCCTATAATGGATAGGACCACCACTGACAACGAAGAATTATGGGACCACAGCCAGTGCAGTGGCTTAAGTGACTGATTAATCCTCTGTCTACAAGTACTAGCATCCCATATAGACACCAGTTCATGTCCTGGCTGCTCCATTTCTGACCTAGCTCCCTGCTTATGGTTTGGAAAAGCAGTGGAGGATGGTCTTGGGACCCTGAACCCACATGTGAGATTGGGAGGAAACTCCTGGCTTCAGATGAGTTCAGCTCCAGCTATGCAGCCATGTGGAAAGCTAACCAGTGGATGGAAGATCTTTCTCTCTCTATCTTTCCTCTCTACAAATCTGCCTTTCCAATAAAAATAAATAAATCTTTCTTTTTTTTAACAAAGAATTATGGGACCCCCAAATATCAATAGTGCCAAGGTTGAGAAATTCTGGGCTGGATTCTGAACCTTTCCAGAGAATATTTCCAACCCATCTATGTCTGTATCAGCCAGGAGGGATGAGACTAAGGTGAAGCGATGCACAGTGCTGTGTCATCCTGGTTTCATTTCACATTCATTCCTTTTTTCCAATGCTCTTTGCCCTCTGCAAGTTGGCTAAGGGACCCTAGTTGAGGTCATCTTTACTTGAGGACCTGGGCTGAAGGAACTGGCTCTTCTGGTACATTGTAGATTATCATGATAAAGGGAGAAAGCACAGGGAGTTGCCCCTGTCTTATTGGCCAGTGCAAATCACACGCCATACCCACTGTCAAGGGCAGGGAAGTGCAATCTTACCACGGACCTGGAAGGACAGGTTTGTGGACAGCTCTGATGACTACCCCCATCAACTTCAGTCTCATCCTTGAAAACTCACTGTGAAAGCTGGGGGATAAGCTAGCATGATCACCCTTTCCTTGGGTGAAGGGAGGATGCCCTTGCTCCATGTCCTCTGAGTTTACAACATCACAACACCTGATACTTTGCAGTTCCTGGAGTCTGGAGAACAGGATGAGTATTGCTGGCTAGCATGGCCCCAATGCCTACCCAAGTGCGTGGTGAAAGGTAGAGCCCGGGAATGACTTCCTGAATTACTCATTGACTGGCCAAGTACTTCTCATTCTGGAGGAAAAGAGGAAAGAGGAGGAGTTGAGCAAAGGTTGTTGGTTCCAAAAAGCCAATGTCATCAAGAGTGAAGGCTAGTGCCTCTGTGCCCACTGCTGGCTGGATGTTCAAGGATATAAAATTCTGAATTCATTATGCCCCATAGTCTCCTACCCTGGATCTCTCCCGTTTAACCCCTCATCTCAAGCTGGCCTCCTTTCTTTAGTGGACCAACCTTTTGGCTCACAGTATTCCTTCTGTCATCTGTTCTGCCTAGAACCCAATTTCTCCTGCCCCACCCTCACCTTGATAAGAACTGCTTTCTAGACAAACTTCCTCAGACAATTCCAATTTTGTTTATATTTTAGACTCTCTCCCCCTATTATTGGTATTTTATTTTCTTTCAAACCATAGTATTATCTCACAATATTTGTTTATAGACAAGTTCACATCAGTTCTGGAAGTAAGTAACCCAGGTAGGGGGAAATGCTGCCAGACGAAAGACTTGCTTCTGCGGTGATTCTCTTCCTCAAGAGAATACAAGTTGGGAGACATAAGGAGAGACATACTGAGAGGAGATAAAGTTTGTGGAAGACTTGGGTGAATCAAAATATTGTAAGCTACAGGCCTCATTTGCACGGCAAATCAATTAATTGTATAAATAGGAGCACTTGATTGGGTATGAGATGAGATTGCTAGTCATGATTCATTTTTAAAATGTGATAACAGTATTATGACTAGCTACGAAAAATGTTATACTTTAGAGAAACACATTAAAATACAATTGTCCCTTGCAATTGTGGGGGATTGGTGGCCAGGGTGCTCCATGGGTACAAAAATGTAAGGATGCTGAAATCTCTTAGATAAAATATTATAGTGTCTGCAGATATCTAGTGCATATACACTCATCTGTAACTGCTTACAATACCCACTACGATGTGAATGCTATGTATGTGGTTTAAACTTCATCTTTGAAAGCATAACGGCAAGAAAGGAAAGTCTGCACATGTTCAGGGCAGACTCAGTTTTCTCCCTTGTTCAGTATGTGCAAACTGTGGTTAGTGACATCTGGCAGAGAGAGAGAACCTGAGGATGTAAAAGGTTGACCACAGTTTCAGAAGAAGTGACATGATACCCTGCTTGGGTTTTGGAGTCAGCTGGGCTGGGTTGGGGGAAGACGGCCAGTGTAGGGGAAAGGCTCAAACAGTGGCCACAGATCCAAAGAGGTTGAGGCCAAGCATGTCTGAAACCTTCCTCTCTGTACTTGCAAATACACTTGATGTTTCCTCTAGCAAGAAGTCTGTTAAGCCTACCACATAACAATAGTAAGATGGGCAGGACTGGGGTGGGAAGAAGGATTGGGAGAGATTCACGGTGGAAGTGACATTCCGATGTGAGTGACTGAAGGAAACCCTGGGCCCTTACTCCAGGCAGCAGAGGTGACAAGTGCAAAGTCCCTCAGATTACTCCACACCATCCAGAAGAGAAATCTACAAAGCCTTGGAAAACACCACTTGTCCTTTTTCCAAATGATGTGCTCAACAGGGGAACAACGATAGCTAATTAGCAACGAGAATATAGCCACTTTGAAAATGATGCTAATTTTCAATAGGATTTCTCCCCTCTGAAAACGGAGCTGTGTGCAGAGACCTTATGCTTTGGATTAAAATTTCAAGTGTTTTTAAGATTTTGATTAAAATTAGTTTAATTAAAAAAATGTTAATTGCCTGATTGTCTCTGCCGCTTGCTGTCTGATTCCACCGTTGGGATGAATCCCAGCACCTGCTGGAGTTCCACAAGCTGCCAGTTCACACAGCCACATGCCAGCAAATAAAAGGCAAAGAAAGTTGGGTTTTTTTGTTTTTTTTTTTTTTTGTATTTGTGAAATACTGCACCAACGCACGTAGTGTAAAATAGCCCAGTGTGGTCCCAGCTGAATAGCAAGAGGGTGATTTATTCCCAAGGTTCTGTTTCCATTTTTGCTGTTTATGATAGCATATCAACTGAGCTTTTTGATTGAATTACCGCCTTGTATTCAGGCTGGGACCATGCATTATTACATATGTAAGTATAAATGTTGATGCAAATGAGTTTTCCTAATGAAATGAGAGGCAGTTTATTTTCCCTTGCATAATGGGTGGTTCGGAGGAGCAGATTTATATTCTCCAAGTGAGTACATGCTTATTTTTCAATTTGTCACCCATTCTTAGCAAGAGCACCCCAATAATTCAGATCTGCAAATCCTTGTGCTTTCATATTTTAATGTAAAGGGTTTTTTTTTTATTTTTAAACTGAAATCAATTTCAGTGTGATTTATCATCAGAGAATTACCTTATGTAAAATGCTTAAGTGAATGAAGTAATAACTTCAGGGCTCTCCGAGAGAGAGCAATTTTCCATTCCTCAGTTCTAAATAAATGGTGAGATCCCGGGTCACATTTTCATTTCATTCATTACACCTGGTGCGTTAGTTATTACTGAGTTTTGGACTGTCTAGAAGCTTCAAATGAGCTGAATCACTTTTAAAGATTACTGAATTTTATTTTACACAACTGGAGCTACTTCGCTGGGTGTTGCCTCATATTCTCTTAAGTCTCTTACCTACAACAGCTGGTCAAGCCCAGAATTTATTTCACTTTTTATAAATCAGGAGATTCATGTTGAGCCCTGGGCACTCTGTTTGCATACAAAAATAACTGCAATTTTCTTGTTTCAAAAATCAGTTGAAGACGTGTTGGCAAATATTTCACCAAAACTCACACTTGCTTTGACCTCTCTGCCTGCCAGAGTCAAGGTTAAATAAACCTCTAGTTCTAACAGGCATCCTCAGGTATTTTGTTCCAGTAACCCAAAATGGATCAAAACAATATTCTGGCAAGAGCAATCCTCCAAGGGTTATCAAGCACGCACTTAGCCCCGTGCTAAGCATCTAACCTGTGTCACCTCATTTGGGTTCTACAACAAGCCTCCCAAGCCGAAGCACGCCAATGCCTACAGTGCAGAGACACAGCGGCTCAGCACCGTTCAATCACTCAGCAGAAGAGCCGAGATTCAAAGCCAGCCTGGCCTCTGTGGGTCCCTCTCCGTGTCTGTGCAGAATGAGTTGCCCACCGGTAGAGGCACACTTCACGGAGCAGCATATGTTAGAATCCGCACCATCTTCCAAGAGCAGGAGGGGAAGGGGATTGGCTAACCACATTTTCCCTTAGAGTTTATAATTCTGCTACTGAGACATCTGCGTGGCTTAGCCGCTGCCTGCCTCAGTTTCCCCCTGCAGCATGGTGCTGAAAATGATAATATTATCGTTGAGGAAGAGCCAGTGAACTCACGCAGAGCCCACAATGACCACAAAGGCGTTCAACTAAAATCTTACATGGGGTTTATTCAGGTGGACCCTACCTCTGGGAGCACTCTTATAGAAGCTTCCCAATTTGCATTTCTAATTACTTGCTAACTACCAGCCCGGCCAGTTCTCTGAGGACATGCTCAGCGATTGATGTGATACACTTGGAAATTTCTTTGAGTTTCTTAGAAGAAAGGTTTTCTGTACAATCCAGCTGGTGGTGTTACCGTTTAGAGAAATCTGAAAACCAACCCGCTCTGCTGATACGCTCATGGGGAGATGAAAGGGGATTATCTTTTAAGACTTGAGAATGTTGATGTTTGCAAATATTTTCTTGCTGCCTCGCCTAATACTGCAAATTGACTGCCGAGATAATGGGCCGAGGATGACATCATGCAAAATAGCAGTCTTAAGTAAGAAGGCTGGAGGAACCACTTAGAGTAATTAGGAAATCCTCGAACAAGTGTTTGCAAAGTATTGGCTAACCCTGAATGCTTTGCACCCCCCCCTCCTCCTGGCATCCAAAGGTAAAAATCTGACCTTGAATAATTATCTACCCACTGGCTCTCAGCACTAGGCACAGGAAAGCTCCCATACTGACCGCTGTCTGGCTGTGTGTGGATAGAACCAGAGAATGCAAGTGAACAAGTGAGGGCCTGCTCACGCATGCATCCCTCAAACAGGAGCTGCCCCAGGCCCAGATCTCAAGACAAATCCTCCAAGGGTTATCGAGCACTCACTTAGCCCAGTGCTAAGTGTACACTTGCCTTCTTGCTCCCAAAGTGGTTTATTCCGGTGTTTGGGAAAGCTGGGTAAAACACCACAGTTGTTTAAACAGGCCTGGCTCCCGCTGGCGATGGCAACCGTTTGTATTGAGGTGCGGGGAAGCCAGCATTCTATGGAGGACCCTCTGCGTGGCTTAGAAAAGTGGGTAGATTAGTTGGACATCTTACGTGTTGGAACACAGGGCTAGCGGGAGATGAGGAAGTTCAACTGAGAGCTGACATTAAGTATTTTGTGTGTGTGTGCATGATGTCATCTGTAAACCTATTTTCCTGCCAGAAACACACAGATGATAGAAAGAAGTGATAGGTAGATAGGGGATAAATGGATAGGTAACAGATAGCTATAGACAGATAATTAAATAGAGGTGACTCTTCTATATTTAAAAGCAATGGGTTTCTCCTTGCAGAAAATTTGAAGGATACAAAAAAGAGAGAAAAAAAAAGAGTAAAGTGTCCATAATTCTACTTCCTGCGCAAACTTGAGGTCTTTTTTTCCATGCAGTTTGATAAGTTGAGATAATACGAGGTAGATAATTGGGAAGCCAAGAGTTTTCCTACCATTACCTCACAGGCAAGTGCTAGGTTTTGTTTGCCAACTTCACGCTATGCCTCCCCAGTGGTCAGTCCATGACTGCCCACCCCTTAGTGTTGGACCCTCACGTCATTCTGGGCATTTAGCTGTAGTCAGTGATACTGAGTACACATCTTGTACTGACCTCACCACTTCTTCACCAAGTGCAGGTGCAGGAAGCATCCTGAGTCACCCAACTCCGGAGCCTCTGACTCATCGGGCAAGTTATTACCGCCTGGATTATTTGAATGTCTGAACTGGGCTTTTCAGTTATCTGATGGGAAAACAGAGAATAAATGACAGATGTTGGGGCTAACATTAGGGTAGATCAGGTTAAGCAATTGCCTTTGCTGCCAGCACCCTATGTAAATCCACTTTGAGTCCTGTATACGGCTTTCGATCCAGCTCCTTGCTAGAGCACCTGGGATATCAGTGAAGATGGCCCTGGTGCTTGGGACCCTGTCACCCACGTGGGAGACCCAGAGTTCCAGGTTCCAGGCTTTGACCTGGTTCAGCCCTGACTTTGCAGCTATTTAAGGCATGAATGAGCAGAAAGATCTCATTTTATCTTTTTGTAACTCCACCTTTCATACAGAACAAGCACACTTACAAAAATTTAAAAAGCACACATTTTCTTGTGAATAGATAATGTTTTATTTAAGAACAACCTAATTGGAGAAAAATGGATTAAACTGATGAACGTATTCTGAGATGCTGATCTTCCAGGTGTCCCTCACCTTGTTCTAGAGTGATTGGTGTTTGCACAGACAAGCACCAGGAAACAGATCACACAGATATAAATGATCATAGCTCACAGTGGGTGTCCAAGGGAGAGGTTAGAAGAATCTAGAGATCTGACTCAGACTGGGGCATGATAAGGAGGTTGCTGTAAAAAAAAAACACTTTACAACTGATGTCTGAAGAGGGGCAGAACTCTGCAGCAAAGAGCAAGAGACAAGGTCTTCCAGGCAAACAAGAACCGCCACACAGATTCTTGGAAGGGAAGATCGAGGGCTACCTTAGGGACCAAAAGGCATTCCTCTCTAGGGATACAGAATGGATCAGACAGGCTACAGGAAGGCGCTGGAAAACTATCCTGAGGACACAGGGAAACATTCACTTTTCAAATGTTTCTTTTGTATAGCAGGAGAGTAACATGGTTAAATTTGTGTTTCAACATCCCCTGAGCTGCACCATGTAAAGAAACAGGTAAAGGATGGTGGAGAACCAGCTTTGCCACATCTGTGTGAAAGATGGTCTCAGACCCAAGTGTTGATAGTGTCTGGGACAAATATGGAAGCCTCTTTGCAGAAAGCACTGAGAAATCCTGACCAGCATGGATGGGAATGGGGACCCATGAGAGAGGAAGGCATCAAGGATCAATGATGGTGCCTGGCTTCCAAAAGCCACTCTGCTTCAGGAAAATACTGGAGACCAGCAAACTTGGAGGTAGCGAAGTAACAGCTCAGAGTGAGTGAGACATTGAAATGCTTATATATTTTTTTAAAGATTTATTTTATTTTTTATTGGAAAGGCAGATATACAGAGAGGAGAGACAGAGAGGAAGATCTTCCGTCCAATGATTCACTCCCCAAGTGAGCGCAATGGCTGATGCTATGCCGGTCTGAAGCCAGGAGCCTCTTCCGGGTCTCCCACGAGGGTGCAGGGTCCCAAAGCTTTGGGCCATCCTTGACTGCTTTCCCGGGCCACAAGCAAGGAGCTGGAAGGGAAGTGGGGCCGCCAGAATTAGAACCGGCGCTCATATGGGATCCCGGGGCATGCAAGGCGAGGACCTTAACCACTGCGCCACCGTCCCGGGCCTGAAATGCATAATTTAGTACTCAGAGAAAACCTCTGCCCTGCTTCTTGTTCTGGGAGCATGAGAAAGGATACTGCACAGATGGTGAGTTCTAGTCTCAGGGGTTTGCAAGTATATATATGACACAGGTGTTTTCTACAATCAGCACTATTATCCATCATATTAGCAGTTAGAACCTATTCTTTGATACTTGCCCTACTTCATGCCAGACAATGGGGAACCCAGTGTACTGAGTCCCCAGTCTCCATACCACTCCACATCATGTGACAATGGATATAAATGGTTAATCTGATCTTTTCTCCCAAATGGATGTTTTTGTCTGTTTTCCCTCCCAAACTGAGCTCTGTTTTTTACATTGTTCTCCTAGTAACTTTGGAGTACACAGTTCTTTACAAATATTTTAACAAGGTTTCTTATAAGCTATTCAATCTGTTTTTTTAAAAGGAAACACTGCATATTTTCTTCTCAGGACATAAACGATGATTTTCAGGCCATTATAAATCATGATGGATTTCCATATTCTCCATCATCAAGAACCCTTTCTTTCCCTCTTAGGAAGGAAAATTAAGGTTTCTGTACCATGGGATCACTTTCATTATCTTTAGCATACAAATGATCTGTTAGAAAGATTTTTCTCCTCTACATATGTACAGTATCAATGATGTAATTTACATTGCATCCCCCGCATTAACACTCAGATCCATCATCGCTAACAATGCCAGGTCTTTGTGCAAGGGGCTGTCAGACAAATGTTTTAGCTTGTGAGAAGAAAATTGTTAGCATTTGAATAGAGAATAGTACAGGAAGGATTAATAGTCCACTTTGATGGATTAGAATGTAGGGAAATTGCTCAATATTAATATGAAAATGTTTGCGAATTGGTTGCAAGGTGCTGTCAATGGAAAATGATTATGTCTTCAAGGCCTTATCAGTTGAGACTTGACTTTAGCAAGGACTTCCGCACAAAAGACTGACGAGGGGTGTGGAAAATGACCTGGGCCAGGGGCTGGGACAAAAACCCAACATTCAACCATTTGAGTCCTGGTGTCATGTCAGAGTGCCCTCTCAATAATATTGTACATCTTTATATTAGCATAGCTGACTATGGATTTACAATAAAGGAGAAAAGAAAGTGGGTGGCACTTATTATTTCTGTCATTGAGTCTTTGCATCTATTAAAGCCTATTCAGGAGCGACCAGGACATTGTTGCACACACAATTGAGCCCCCTTGAATTGCGTTTTTCTTTTTTTAATGGCCTATACACAATGGTATCCAAGGTGGTCATTGAAAGGGCAGTGGATAGTTTTTAAAATGTGATAAGAAACTGGTTGTTTGGTGGTTGGCACTATGGTGTAGCAGGTGGAGCCGAAGTCTTTGACAACTTAGGCATCCTATATGGGTGTTGATTTAAGAATCAACTGTTCTATTTCCAATCCATCTCCCTGCTAATGTATCTGGTTCAAGTGGTTGGGCCCCTCACCCACATGGGTGATCCTGGCTCCTGAGGAAGGTCTGGCCCAGCTTCTGCCATTGCAGCCATTTGGCTAGAGAACCAATAGATGGAATATCTGTCTCACCTTCTCTCTTTGTAACTCTGACTCACAAATAAATAAACTAGAGAAGAAAGAAAATGATTATTCAATACCATTGCCAATAAACTGTGTCAAAGAAAATCAAACCTCATTGTTTTTTATTTTTTAAAAACTGGATGATTTGAGGTAGGTATTTGGTTTAACAGCACCTGTTAGGATGCTCACATTCTGTGTGGGAGAGCCTGGGTTTGAGCCCTGGCTCTGCTTGCAACTCCAGCTTCCCGCTAACGCAGCTGGAAGAAAGCAGGTGACGGCTCAAACACTTGGGTGCCACTTAGATTCTAGACCTCTGCCTTCAGCATGGTCTTGCCTAGATTACTCTAAATATTTAGGTAGTGAACTAACAGACAGCAGATCTCAAATAAATAAACATAAATAAATTATTTTTATTTATTTGAGAGGCAGAGGGATCATCAGTAAGAGAGAGAATCTTCCATCAGTTGGTCCATCCTGCAAACCCTTGCATCAGCTAGGACCAGGCCTGGGACTAAGCCAATAGCCAAGAACTCAACCCAGGTCTCCCACATAGAAATATAGAACCTACCTGCACAAACTCTCATAACTAACTCCTAGAGTCTACAGTGACAGGAAGCTCAAGTCATGGGTTAGAACCAGAATTGAACCTATATACTCCAATGTGAGATTTAAGCACCTTAACAGTTGTCACAGCCACTAAATACCCATCCCCACGCCAGGTTTCACAAGGACACCCCAAATGTTCTTTGGATGTTTAAAAATAAACAAAAATCAAACTATGCTTACCAAATCTCACTGCAGTGTTTTGAACAGACCTGAAACATTATTTTACCCTTAAAAAATGCATTTCCTATTGAGAATCCAAGTTCGACATTACAAGGTGACTAAGGACACTTGGTTATTTCCTTGGAAAGGCTAAATAGCCATTGGTTCTCATGGCTCCCCTGGTGGGTGCCCACCAACACATGTCCAGCATGAAGCTGCGGCACTCCACAGCAGCCAGGCAGCCTGACTTACACTCAGCACAAACACGGCAGGCTGGGCATGGGGAGGGCTGCTCTTAAAATCAGGTGGCTGTCTCTCCCAAGAAAGGAGTCCTCCATCACGGCTCTGAAGCCGTGTTTTCCTCTGTAAGTTTCATCATTAACGCTGTAGCTAAGATTCTCTACACCTTGGCTTTCTTAACGTTGAGGCTGCGATCATTCTTGTTTGTGTGAGCTGCCTGCGCTCGGTGGGATGTTTTCAGCAGCACCCCTGGCCAATACCCACTCCATGTCAGGAGGCTTTCGTTTTGGGGTGACAACCCAAAATAACTCCAGACATTGCCACGCATCCCCTAGGGGACAAAATTCACCCTGAGTTGAGAACATCTGGCAAAAGAAACATAAAAGTAATCCTCATGAATTATGGAGGAGTATTACTGTTCGAGTGAAAAATGCATGTATAATGTTCAATTACTTTCTCCTTCCAATAGAAGGGGAGACTCTGTTATGTTTATTTGCACATTTTACAACGGAATCATTCAAGAATATTTGAAAAACTTCTTGGAAAACGGAATTGGAGGATAAGTGTAGGTTGGTTACAAGACATTGTGAAATCTATGCACAGCCTCTTCGTAATATACATTTCCCAGGAACTTTTTGAAGATCCCTGAATACTGATGACCTATTGAATAACCATGTACCCTGAAGCAAATACTTATGTGTAATGACATACTCATAGTCCTCAGAAAACAGCTCCTGAATGGGAGGGAAAGTTTAGTCCCTGCACAGACAGAAGCTCACAAAAGTCAAACCACCTGCCTGCCCAAAATCAGTCTGCTAACATGGTCCATGCAGGCCCCAAGTCCAGGAGTGGCTTTGATGGCTGTGCTCTAACCACCACAGTCAGTCCTGGGCAAGGAAGCCTTCACTGCAGCCACACACGTTGCCTCCCTGCAGCCTCCTGTGTTTGATAAACCCTACGCTCCCAGGGTTCTATGGACTCTGCTTCCATCCGCGGCTGTGGAAGGGTCAGGTCACCAGGTGCTACGACAATGTGAACGGGCTACACGCATGCGGAGGAAGGGCGGGGTGGTGCTTCGCCAATGTCATCGCCGCGTTCAAGGGTGAATCCCTGTTTCCTAAGCTATAATTTCTCTATCTTTGTGGACATCATCTGTTTATCTCTGAGTATTTGCTGATAAGTTCATGGGATGGATGCTTTTTGATACTGGATTGGATATTTAACATCACTTACAAAAATCTTTCGTGATCCTACCTTACATCCCAGGGGTTTCGGTGAGTTTTAGAAGCTGTTAACCTTTTCAAGTTCTCATTAAGAAATTTCTGCCAACTATTTTCCTGTCAACATAGTTGCAAGTTCCATGTTTCATGATTTTATAATTTTTTTTAACTTTATGGGGGAGATCAAGGGAGCACCCTAGTATCTTCATGCTTTAACACCCTAAAGTCTTAACCTGGTTGGCCTCAAACTATGTAATTTTCCTCTATCTCCTCCTTTCCTACTCTACTTTTAATTAGTTTATTTTTTTTAATAACATTGTATTATGTGACACAGTTTCATAGGTACTGGGATTCCCACCTCCCCTCCCATAACCCTCCCCCCATGGTGGATTCCTCCACCTTGTTGCATGACCACAGTTCAAGCTCAGTTGAGATTCCTTCATTGCAAGCATATACCAAGCATAGAGACCAGCATCTTATTGTCCAGATAAGTTCAAGTTTTTGGGGAGACCTTCTCTGGTCTGAAGATAGAGCCAACAGAGTAAAAACCCAATCAATCAAAAGCCCCAACATATTACTCTACTTTTAATAAATGAGTTCAATTTTCGTGACTGTACTTAACTTTGGTTCACCCAAGAAACTGGAAGTAAATTTGGTTCACTTTAAAGAATTGGCCGACAATGTCGAATTGATGGAATAATTGAGCAGTTGGAAATGAGGGAAAGTGTTTTAAATCCAAACTGCCAAAGAGGCTGTTTAAACTATATCCTCTCTTGGACACTATCCTGACTCTTGTTCCATTACCTTCCCATGTTGAAAAGCAAGTACTACTGATGTTGATGATAGCTAGGGAAAGAAAAATCAAAGCAACAGAATTCCACTGACTTGCATCAGAGCTTATGACCCAGTTTTGGTTTCCAGGAAAGGAAAAAGTAAGTGCAAAACCTTGTGGCCCCTTGAGAGGCTTGTTCCTCTCATGTTCTGCTTCCCCAGGTCTGTGCTAGCTGATTTTTACATGTACTTCCTAATTCAGTCTTCCAGATTAGTGTGGTTCAAATAGCTTTAAGGGGGGAAAAAAACCCTAAAACTTGTGACCTGGACAAGCAGGAGACTTGTGAGTTTTTCAATCCTAGAGAACCATCGTGCTGGAGATGCAATAGTACGCAGAGGAAATGAGGGAGAATGAGATCAGAGGATCCAACTGGTCACCCCTACTCTCTTACCATGGTTCTGATTTAAGTCACCCAACATTGCTGAATCTGTCTCCTTTTTGCATAGTGAAATAATATAAACCCCGTTATCCATTACCCTCTGTCTCAAAGGTGTAAGAAAGAGGTGTAAGGAAGTGCTTTGTCATGAGGTGCACTATGCAAAACACCCTTGCATGCCACACTACATTCAGCACATGTTAATTTTTACCCGGTTAATTTTACTTCTTAGTATTTTAATGCCAACATGTAGTCCTATCACATAATTCCCTCACTAAGTCTGTTTCTATTACTCATCTTTTTTCCATATCTGTCAAGAAGAAAGAAAGATTTCTTTCCATTAAATACACACTATTAAATGTGTGTGAATGCTTTGGGTTGCAAACATGGGAGTGGATTCTATTTGTCATCTGAAGTAGAAGGGGATTTGCCTTAAGTATCTCACAGAGGATAAGACTGATCCTCAGACTAGTTAGTAACTCCCAGGGCCTGGACTGTCCTGGCAGAAGGGAGAAGGAACAGGTTCCTGGCAGCCTCCTGCCACTCTGAGTGTTCACCCCCAAGTTCTTAGATAATAAAGAGAGCTGAGCAGGTGCCAAGGGAGCCTCAGCCATACCAGCAGGTGGATAGGGGTGGGAAGCTTAGGGCATTAGCTCTTCACAGGTGGGAGTAGACGCCCTAGCTCTTCAGCCTTCTAACCATTGGCATGGACTCATTGAACATCAGTCCAAGGCTGGGGAGACTGTCATTCAACACACAAGGTCCTAAGTGGGAATGGCAGGCAGATAGGATGGAAGGAAATGAGCCTGGCTGTCTCCTACAGCATCATCAATAGAGATTTCTTCTAAGGAGGGATGGTTTTGGATGCTGACTAGCCACTGCCCCCTAGTATGCAGATTCAGTGTGGACACAAAGCTGCTCTCTGCAAGGGGCTCTCTAAATCTGTTTCTCCTTCTCTCCCTTGACTTGAGAATAACTCCGCAAAGAAATCCACATTCTCATCATCACAAAAGACCTTTACACACTGTGAGGCAGTCAGCAGTGTACTGCAAAGCTGAAGGTCACCTTGGATTTTCATCTTGACTGCCATGCTTTTCTTCTCATTAAAATATTTGACAAGAGTTCTCTGCATGGATGAACAGCTCCAAGCTCCCCAGCCTCACACTGCTCTCACAAAGATGTTGCACTGTCACAGTAAATAATTGTGCTGCCAGCTGAAAGTCAATATCGGTGTTATACACACATTAACACAGAATTTGGCCTTCTTAGAGCTATAATCCCTCCCAGAAGGGAATTTCATGATTTCATGATGAACTAATAAGAATTTTTTTCTTCCTTTTAGGTTATTTCTGAGTGGTTTCAAAAGTAGGGTTACATCTTTATTTATTTCTGTGTCCCTATTGTACCTGGGGTAGAGCTTTGATCATAGTTGATAATGCAAATGGTTATTGAATGAGACTGAAAAATTGAATAGCCTGAGAATGAAAGTGCATGGATGTGCTGTAAGTCTAAGAGGTTGCATACAGGAGGCCATCTACAGCATTTAGTGGTACGGGTCAACTGTCCTGGTTTGCCCAAGACTGAGTGCATATGCTGGCCACAGGACTTCCTGAGCTAAAATAATAATGGTCCACAGGCCCAGGTGCTAGGCAGTCTGGATCCCATCTCCATCCCTCATCAACAGAATGGCTCAGTTTTCTATTTGTAAGGGGTGAATGAAAAGACATTTATTACTGGACTTTAAAAAAGAAGTGTCCTAATATGAGGGTACTTCAAAAAGCTTATAGGAAAATGCGATTAAAGTTAAATTTCAGGTACATGTGTGTGGAGTGCAGCTGTTAAGACAGCACTTGGGACATGCACATGTCTCACATCAAGAGGCCTGAATTCAAGTCCCAATTTTGGCCCTAGTTCCAGCTTTCTGTTAATAGGGGGCCCAAGGAGGCAGCCAACAACGACTCAATTTGTTGGGTCCTGTCACTCAGGTGGGAGATGTGGAATGAGTGTCTGGCTCCTGGAATTTTGAGGAATGCACCAGCATATGGAAGGAATCTCTTTTTATCTGTCAAATAAAAATAAACACATACATGATTTTTCTAAATCAGTTAAGTGGTGAGACATTGCTTGGGAAGCCTGCATCTTTATCAGAGTGACTAGGTTTGAATCACAGGTCCACTTCCAATGGGAGCTTCCTGCTAACGCACACCACAGCAGGCAGCTATGATGCTTCAAGCAGCGGCTTCCTGTCATCCAGGTGGGAAGCTTGGTTTGGCTTCCTGGCTCCTGATTTTGGTCCTGTTTGATCTGAATCATTGCAGGATTTTGGACATGAACTGACAGATAAGACATTTCTCTGTATTTCAAATTCTCTCTCAGACAAAAATTTATTTTGGTGTAAAATATTTTTTAAATCCACATTTTCTGCCAACAACTTGTGTTTCTATAGACTTTTTTTTAAGACTTATTTTATTTTTTATTGTAAAGTCAGATATACAGAGAGGAGCAGAGACAGAGAGGAAGATCTTTCATCTGCTGGTTCACTCCCCAAGTAGCCACAACGGCCAGAGTTGAGCTGATCTGAAGCCTGGAGCCCGAAGACTCTTCTGGGTCTCCCATGCAGAGCCCCAAGCCTTTGGGCTGTCCTCGACTGCTTTCCCAGGCCACAAGCAGAGAGTTGGATGGGAAGGGGGGCTACAGGAATTAGAACCAGCATTCATGTAGGGTCCTGGTGTGTTCAAGGAGAGGACTTTAGCCACTAGGCCACCGTGCTGAGCTAACTGAACTTTTTAAAGGCTCCTCATGTACATGGCTTTTATTTATTTGTTTTTTGCATCAAAATAAATGAAGTTCCATATTTCAAGAAGTTTTTAATTTATCACTATGTATTACCAGTGCTCAGAGCAGGCTCATTAAATTTTTATTTGAAAGTTAGATTGATAGAGAGAAGGAGAGACAGAGAGAAAATCTTCCATCTGCTGATTCACTCCCCAAGTGACTACAATAGCCATAGTTGAGCTGCTCTGAAGCCAGGAGGTTTCTCCAGGTCTCCCACACAGGTGCAGGATCTCAGGTGCTTTCCCAGGCCACAGGCAGGGAAATGGATGGGAAGTGGAGCACCAATATATGATCCCAATGCATTCAAGGTGAGGATTTAGCCACTAGGCTATCACGCCAGGTGCTGTGATATATATATATATCTATATATATATATATATTTATATAAATATATATATATATTTTAAGATTCATTTAGTTAGTTGGAAGACAAAGTTACACGGAGTAGTTACATTTACTGGTTCATTTCCCAAATGACTACAGTAGCCTGGGGTTGGGCCAGGCTGAAGCCAGGAACCAGGACCTCCAACCTGGTCTCCCCTGTGGGTATGGGGTCTCAAGCACTTGAGCCATCTTCTGTTTCCCTAAGCACATTTATAGGCAGTTTATTTAGAAGTGAAGCAGCCTGGACTTGATTGCCCACATAAAAAGCCTGGTACTGCAGGTGGTGGCTTTAATGATAAGTCACAGCATTGGCCTCAACAGTGCATTCCTATAATAATGACTGGCTTAACATCTCCTACTATAGCCTAAAGATACTTCTGCGAATATTATTTTTAGAATTTGCAAGTCTTTGAAAAATAGTGCATCTTGGTTCATTGTTCGGTACTATAGTTAAACACCCCAAACGGGGAGCAAAGTTGAGTGTTCAGAGTTCAGAGCTCTGGTGGTTGGGGAGTGACAGCATATGGTACTGGCATCCAACAGGAGCCCTCTCACTGCGCCATCACGTGGGACACTGGCTTGGGTTTGCCTTCCTCTGGTGGCCCCACCCTGAGGATCCCACTTAGTCCTCTTCAATATCCTAGAGACCCCACCTCTAGATGCTGCTAACAGGAATTCTTATGTCAGTTTCTGACATGTGAACTTGGGTGAGGCCCATTCAAAACATAGCACAGTGTTCACTGCATCATTTAAGCTGCAGAGTTTGTCCCTGAACAATGGCATGTTGAGACAAAATAGAGCAGCCTTGGGGCCAGCATGATAACTTAGTGGCTAAAGTCCTCATCTTGCATGAGCAGGGATCCCATATGGACACAGGTTCTAATCCCGGCAGCCCTGCTTCCCATCCAGCTCTCTGCTTGTGGCCTGGGAAAGCAGTCAAGGACAGCCCCAAGCCTTGGGACACTGCACCTGTGTGGGAGACCCAGAAGAAGCTCCTGGTTCCTGGCTTCAGATCAGCTCAACTCTGGCCATCGTGGCTACTTGGAGAGTGAATCATCGGACAGAGGATCTTCCTCTCTGTCTCTCCTCCTCCCTGTATATCTGACTTTCCAGTAAAAAAATAAACTGTTTTTTTTTTTTTTTGACAGATCAGTCTTGTATCTATTGACTCATAACAAGTCACACTGGAAATCCCTTTGTATGATCACAATATGGTACCACATATGATAGGCTGAGAAGGTGTGCAGGTGGAGTGCAAATTGGAATGAAAAAAAATCATCTCACTTTTGCATTATTCATTTCTTTATCAAAAACAGAGGGACAGAGATGGATGGAAAAAGAGAACACACAAAAGCAACAGTGAGAAAGAGAAAATGAAAAAGAAAAAAAAAAAAGAAATAATTCATCAGCTGTTCCATTTTCTAGGCCTGCTGGAAGCAAGGGGCCAAGAGTTCAGTTTTCATCTCCCATTTGGGGAGCAGGAACTTAACTAACTTGAACCATCACATGTGCCTCCCTGTGTCTGCATTAGCAGGAAGTTGGGTTCAGGACATAACCTGAGGTGTGAGCATTATAACAGCTAAACCAAATACTAGCCCTGCTTCCAAGGGATGTCAGACCATCTGTCTCTTTCCTTCACACACACCTACCCATGAACATATGTGCGCATGCATACACACACACACATGCATGCACGCTCACCCCTAACAGCAACACCAGTTGTTTGCCAACTGGGAGCTTGAGGACTTCCCAACATTCTCCCAGGGAAAAGAAAGCAGTAGGTAGTGAGCAGGAAAGGGCCTCTTCTGCTTAAGTAAACACAGTCGAAATGCCAGCTTGGTTCTGATCTCTTTGATTTTCCCCTCTCATTAAGGAGAATGTTCCCGGGCCCCAATTTCACGGACAAGCTTGAATCGATGTGTAAATATTTTGCCATCACTAGGGCGTGATTTCTTCATCTCAGTCTTCAGAAGTCTTTGAAACACATGTGAAAGGACAGGGAGGCCTTATCGTCGTACATGGAAACCGGGGCACGCGCTGCAAAGTCAAGCCATGGTGGAGTAATTGTGGTCTGAAAGTCAAAGGGTGGCAGGCTGTCAGGGCCAACAGCTCCCACCCCCGCCCCATGACTTGCTCTTTGATGGGCCTCTCTTGTTTAAAATTTAATTTTATGTATATACCTCTGAAAGGCTGAGAAATAGAGATAGACAGGCTGGCAGACAGATGAAGGTCTTCTCTCTGTTGACTCACTCTCCAATGGCTGCAACAGCCAGAGCTGACCCAGACCAAAGCAAGGAGCCTGGAGCTCAGTCTGGATCTTCCACTTGGGTGGCAGAGTCCCAAGTACTTGAGCCATCACCTGTTGCCTTTAAAGGTGTGCCCAGACAAGGCAGCCAGGACATAAATGTGATGCTGGATATGATGTTCTAAATGGAGTCTTGACTGCTGCTCCGAAAGCCGGCCCCCAGGTCTTCATTCCCACTGGGATGAGAAGAGGAAGCAATCAATACTCTGAATGTGCTTCCAGAACTGCCAAAGGTCAGCTGTTGCCAAATATCCAAGTGGTTGAATTCAGAGTTTCGTCCTCTAGGCTCAAATGCTTTCTCCATGTCCTTGGTCTGTAAGACCCACTTGGGGGTAGGTTAAACTCTTAGAATCACAATGCAAGCTATGGTGGCTCCTTATTTCCTCTTGCCTATTAGAAAGCAAGGAAATATAAAACTTTAATTGAAGAGAAGTTGAATAACCAATGAATGAACAGGGGTCAGTAAGACTTTAATCTGTGCTGGGGTTCTAAACGCAGGACACCTGCCCTGGAATTAGGGGAGGAGAAATGATGTGGACCAAGACAGTGAAAAACAGAGGCTGCTGTGTTGGGGAGGGGGATTCCTCATTTTTTGTTTGTGGCTTTTTCCTAGTCCAGCTTGCTTCCAAAGGGCACCTTAAGAAGCAGCAATAATGGCTCAGTTGCTTGGGTTCTTGCCACTCTTAGGGAAGACCTGGGTTGAATTCTTGGCTTCCAGCTTTGGCCATGTCTAGACCCAGCTATTGTGGGCACTTGGAGAATGAACCAGCACATGGAAGCTCTCTGTTTGTCTCTTCCTGCCTCTCTATGTTTCTGCATTTCAAGTCAATAAAAATAATAGAAATTGTAAAAAAAAAAAAAAAAGTAGCAGAATGCAGCAATGGCCATAGGACTCCCTCTTCTGGGGTCTTTGATCCCTCTGCTCAAGTGTGGGGGCCATCCCTCTCTTGGTTACATATATTCCATAGACAACAGAATCTAGCTTAAATTCAGTAACACTGCTTCACTTGACTTTTGCTTGTTTTCAATGATGGTTTTCTTTTCTTTTTTTAAAGATTTGTTTATTTTTATTGCAAAGTCAGATCTATATCTATATCTATATCTATATCTATATCTATATCTATATCTATATCTATGTCTATCTATCTAGATATACATATAGAGAGAGCAGGAGAAACAGAGGAAGATCTTCCATCTGATGATTCACTACCCAAGTAACCGCAACAGCTGATGCTGTGGCGATCCAAAGCCAGGAGCCAGAAATTTCCTCCAGGTCTCCCACACGGGTGCATGGTCCCAAGGCTTTGGGCCGTTCTCCATTGCTTTCTCAGGCCACAGACAGGAAGCTGGATGGGAAGTGGGGCTGCTATGTATTACAGTGTTTGCTTGTTTGTTTAAATAAAGATGTGTCTATTAAAACAAAAAACTGTTGCAGCAAGCACTGTGGGGCAGTACATTGAGCCACTAAGTTCAAGTTCCAGCCATTCTGATCCTGCTCATGCACCTGGGAGGCCATGAATAATGGCCTCAAATATCTGGGTTTCTATCACTCAGGTGAGAGCCCCAGATGGGATTCCTGGTTCCTGTCTTTGGCCTAACACAGGTCAACATGTTGTGTGTTTTTGGACAGCAAATTAACAGAAAGAGGATCTCTGACTCTCATTCTGATTTCAAATAAATAGGTGTTCTTTAGCAAAGAAAATAAAAAAGATACTGTAGTCCAGGTGACTATACAGCTACACTAGAGATCTTGTGGTTATCACATGAATAACACACTTTTAGGAACTGCTCATAGTCTTTGACTGTGAAGGGGCAGTGCCATTCTTTTACCCACACACTCCTCCATCCACCAATCCATGTGTCCAACAAGCATTACCTACTGAGAATCTACCATGTTGCAATGAATCCTGTGAATCAGGGAGTAAAATTCTCAAGGCATGGTAGAGAAGATAGACAATAAATAGAGAAGATAATAATATAGAAGTTCAATGCAGAAAGCTAATGCAATCTAAGAAACTAGAGAGTGACAGGAGCGAAGATTCTATTTCCGACAGCATGATCAGGGCAGGACCCTCTGAGCAGTACCCTTTGTTGCAAAGGCCTGAATGAACAGAAGTGGGAACTACGGCGTACCTAGAGGTGAAACTTCTCAGAGAGATGGAGCAGCCAGGGCAGTGTTCAGAGCCAGGAGCACATCTGGAGGGGCTGAGGGAAAATAAGGAAGCCAGTGAACAAGCGGCATGGCCCAGGTGCTTTGGTGCCGAAGAGCTGGACAGGAGATTAGTCACAGGGACCATGGTAACCTAAGTAACAGTTGTATTCTTAGCGAGATGGGAATGCTTTGAGAAATGATGTGATTGGGCCTGGAATGATAGCCTAGTGGCTAAATTCCTCACCTTGCATGTGCTGGGATCCCAGTTTGCATCCCAGCTGCTCCACTTCCCATCCAGTTCCCTGCCTGTGGCCTGGGAAGACATGGAAGATGGCCCAAAGCCTTGGGACTCTGCACTTGTGCAGGGGATGTGGAAGAAGGTCCTGGCTTTGGAAAGGCTCAACACTGACTGTTGCAGCCACTTGGGGAGTGACCCAGCAGATGAAAGATCTTTCTCTCTGTCTCTGTCCTCCTCTCTGTAATTCTTTCCAATAAAAAATAAATAAATCTTTCAAAAAAGAAAGAATTGATAGGATCACCATGGCGTGGAGACACTGAGGAAAGGTGTGGTCCTGTGGAAGGTGGGAGACCTGAAGCATTGCCTGCAGACTACTGAGGCTGTGATTTGTACCCAATAGACACAAGATCTCCAATTGTCTCTGTTTCTTTTTCAAAAAATAAAATGAAAAAAAAAAAAGCTTAAAGCCATAATAAGCAGTTACTTCATAGCTACAAGTGTGGTTACTATGAAACAGATTGAAGATAACAATACTGTTGAGGGTGAGAAGTAGAACTTTCATGAAAAATTCATAGAGCTACTTAGACAAAGCCATCCAGCAATGTCTATTCATCCCAAGTTTGTGCATCTCCTATGACTGAACAATTTCTGTTTTAGGTTCGTACCCTAGAGAATGCGCATATGCTCACTAAAGATGTGTATTGCAACTTTATTGATAGTGGTAAGAAATAAAAAATAACTCAAACATCCATTAGTTAATTGAAAAATTATAATATAGTTATAAGATGGCATGAAACATGAATGAAGTGTGGTCTTATACAGTCTTATGGACAAACCTCCCAACTATAATCATGAATGCCCCAACATTTAATTTACATAAGCTTAAAAATAAAACCCCACTCAACCCAATGTATTTATAACAGAAGCCCAGACTGTGGTTTTCTATGAAGAGTGTCTGCTCCTGCTTTTTGTTGTAGACATTGGTCACACCGATGTGTTATCTTTACAAAAATTCATCTAGCTGTACAGTACCAGGTGCGTGCACTGATGTACACATGGTATGCTTTAATTAAAACTTTTTTTTTTTTGGACAAATGACAAAAAAGTTGAAAGGCAAACAGGAAATTTTTAAGCCTTGAGAGATGATACTAGATAGAAGCTCTAATGGACCCCAAAAAGTTGTTTGAGACCATCAGAAAATGAGATTCCCAAATGCCTTCTGAGAGACAAGGGATGCTAAGCCTTCCTACAGGCTTCTTTCTCCCCGCAGGGACCGCCCATCGCAAGCACACAGCGCTCTGGAGCCTCTGCCAGTCTAGCAAGGGTTCCCGTTCTTCTCTTCCCTAACCTAGCTGGGTGTTCAACAGAAGAAAACTCAACTCAGTTGAGGAAGCCAGAAACCTTACTAACAAGCAGTACCGTGACGTCACCAGGAGCTTGGGTGAAATTGATTAAACGAACCTGTCATCTTCTGGGGAGTCATCCTCCGGAACTCCAAGCTGTGCCCTGTCGAGACACAGCCCAGGCTCTCTTCATCTACCCCCCTGGCTCAATATTTTCAACTCCATCTGCCAGTTCTTACAATTTCTGATGACATAAGTTATGTGAAACAAGCTGAGTGCTCAGACTGCCAACACACCATGTTAAAATGTAATGATCAGGCAGAAATCAGAAGCCATTTAAATCTTCAACACGCTCTCTCCTTACAGCTGGTGATTCATAAAGCATTGCCTTTCCTGATACTGCAGGTATCTGTCTGGGACCGAGGACACCACTTTGGGAGATCACTTATTAGACAGGTACCCTCTCTTTCCACAGTTTGAAAATCATGGGAAATTTCAGGAACAAACAACCAATACACTTTGTAGAACTCTTACTGCTCCACATTGCTATAATCCTTCTTATTGGTGTTACTGCCTGATACATACATAAATCAAGGATACGTAGGAACAGGAAAAAAATTGTAGAGGGTTTGTTACTATCATGATCTCAGACATCGCTTGGAACATGCTCCCTGTTGATGTCAGGGAAATATCAACGAGGAGGAAATGTCAGGAATCTGCATATCTCTTGACCTCGTGGCTTTGGAGTCATTGGAAGAAATGATGCATTGAAGATACAACTCAGGTGCCTCATATGCTTCAGGTGGGAGCAAGACAGCCCACACAGACTGTTTAGGGAGTATTCCACAGTGGGATTCCCCCATTTTTTTTTCAACAGTTGGCAAACTGATAATGTGATTTTCATCCTAACAGTAACCACTGAGAGCTTTTCGGTTCTTGATATAGCATCGCAGGTTGTTATTATTCTTGCATGAATTAAGTCAGATCATGTCACTTCTCAAAGCCTATTGTGGTTCTCACCTCCCTCAGAGTAGATTCCAAAGTCTTTCTGTGGTCTTGGTCTTGTCTTACCTCCTGCCATTCCTGCCTTCCTTCATCTGATGTCAGACACCCTTTCGCTACTCAGACATTGCAGTTGTGCTTATGACTTGAAACTCACTCCACTCCTCCAAAATCTTTGTCTAGATGACACCACACTAATGAGTCCCATCATGACTGTCCTGCCCATTCTCACTGCCATTTGTTTAAGCCTCTTTGTGACCTACTTCCATTTTCTATTCTGTTTTCACCCAACATTGCGAGGGTTTTTTCTTGATGTTGTTTAGTGTTCATTGCCTGTGTTTCCACCTAGAATGACAACTCCTCAAGGTCAAGGCATTATGTTGTTTTATTCACTGATGGATGGATCCCCAGCATAAGAGTACTGCAAAAATTTTGTGCAAAGTGGATTTGAAAGATTAATTTATTTGAGATAAAAATTTCAAAACCCCTGTGTAGTTTTTTTTTCGCAATGCACGTTTTCCATGAACTTTTTGTATAACTGTCACATGTAGGGATTTCAACAATTCTGGCATCAAAATGAACTCATCTTGCAATTCCATTTTCTGTGAGCTCTTGGAAGTACCCTCAAACAGTTTCCAGTGCATGATGGGTATTCTTCATCAGTGATTTGTTGAATGTTGAGTTTCTAAAATAGTATGTACCGTTGGGTAAAAAGCTTCACATGTATGCAAATAATAGCAATACACAAAGAAAATCACATTATTAACCACATTTATAGAAGAAACTAAAGATGAAATACTAATTAGCCCACCGAGGGCCATATAATTTATACATAATGGAACCAGGCTTTAAAGCAGTCAAGTCGTGCAATGCCAGATTTTGATGCCACCAACTGAAACTGAAAGAGGTTATACCCTCAATAGGCCTGTTTTATTTACAGTAGATGTCAATTTGTCATTCCTACGTTCATGATTTTCCTAATCATTGTACCCTAATTTTTCTCCAGAAAGTCTTTCCTTCTAACATTTTCTGTGAGCAGATGGGTACTATTTCTGGGCTGGAGGCAAAATGTGTGATGAGAGAAAGCCAATTAGCACACGGCATTCCTCTAGCTTTGATAATTGGATCAGGATTGGGCAAGTGACCTGATCAGAGCTGAGGATGCTGGGACAAGATGACTTCTCTTCTCCTGTCACATGGCCGCTAGGTAGATGGGAAGCTGTAGCTCTCATAGTGGGAGCCTGCAGGGACGAGCCTGCCAGAGCAAAGGGCCAACACCAAGGAAGTGGAGCCAATGAACAGTCTGAGTGAACAGCCTGGGTCCTGGCCTGCCGGCTTGCCTGAACCTCGAGTGCTGTCCCTGATATTGTAGCGTGTGTGGGTAGTGGTTGCCCTTTGCAGCTGTTTGTCCTGGTTTTCTTCTTTCTCTTCCTCCTCTTCCCTCGCCTCCCCTCCCCACATCTTATCTTCTCGCCCCTCCTTTCTCTCCCTCCCAGCGTCTCCTCTTTTTTCTTTTCTTTTCACTCTCCTTTCCCTCCAGCTCTCCTTGTCTCCTCTTGCTTCTGTTTAGTATCTTTCTTTCTTTCCTTCTTTCCTCCGCTTGCTTCCATTCATCCCTAACATTAACTGAGTGATTACTATATGCCAAACCCTATATATTTAAGTGTATCATTCCATTTTACCTTTAAAACAGCCATATTAGGTAGAGATGTTTAATATTCCCATCTTATGGGTCAAGACAAAGGCTGGGAAATTTGCACAAGGTCACTCAAATGGTAAAAGACAGAATCAGATTTCAGAGCCAGCCAGACCCTCTGACGCCAGCCCACACACTCTCCATCATTAGACTCTACTGCTTCCCTCCTAGAGCCGAGGGTTATACGTTACACAGGCTGGAGCTGACATGACGAATGAATAGTGACAATGCCAGCTGAGGGTGGACGCAGGTAACAGCACAGAGGAAGACTAACACAGATAAGAACAAAGCTTTGAATTTAAGGCAGTCTCGGTTTGCATTCCATCTTCCCCTCACTGGATTCCTGAAGTTAGCACATGCTCTCTGGGCCCTGGGATTCCTCCACGTACAGGGACCATCAGAACATCCCTCTTGACTCCACGTTGCCTGGCTTAACAGCGAAAATACGGCTAGAGAACATGGTGTGGTACAGAAGATAAAAATGTCAGGACAATAACACATTTTACATATAATCACTAGGAGTATTTTTCTTACTATTTTCAGTTAGCTTTCACTTCCTCCACAGCAGAGGCCCGGAAGTGCAAATCATTTTCTCCTTGTGACTTCAACCAACAGCTCCAATTCTGGCTTCTTCCTCAGAATGACAGGCAACATGCAGGCTCCTGAAAAACATCCACGAGGAGGGTGGCGATTGAATTTTCCAATCTGACGAATCTTCAGGTTGTGACTGTTGCAGGAGAGTCCTCTCAGAAATACAGATGAGCCCTCATAGTGGGCAAGCCCTGCGGAGTTCCTCGGGGGAGTGCCAAGCACACAGTTCTCCTGTTTAAACTTGTCCTCACCCTACTCCACCATCTCGAAAGAAAAGCCAGGCTTAGGCGAACTGGCTCCCCAGCCACTGGGACTGAGCCGCAGGGACGGAGCCTCTCCAAGCAGCGGGGGATTTGTATCGTGAGGACACGTCGCATCTTCCATGGAGGCATGCTGATTGCCACGCCATCCTAGAGAAAGACAGCCAGCACAGGCAACAGCGTGAGCCTCTTCTAAGCACACACGGGTTCTCTGCTTGTCAGAGTAATTACAAGCCTAAGATGGTTTTGGACATTCCCTTAGGATGACAGCTCTACAAGAAACCCTGCTTCTAGAAGTCACCCTGCCTGCTTTGCACTTGGAGGTTGGTGCCTCCCCCAGCCCTTCTTCCCCACTTTCCGGGACTGGTCAGCCATCTTCACATCCATGCAAGGACATTCCGTTGGGGCACCAGCCTTGACCTGAAGCTTAGTTGACACTAAAACACTGTGCCACTTTCTGTTTTCCTTCACAGCATTCCTCACGGCTTCCATCCCCCTCCTTTTTCTTTTCTTTTTTTTTTTTTTACAGAACGGATTAAAAAAAAAATACTGAGTCTAAGAAAACTTGATCCACATGAAGCAAAGCACTCTTCCTCCCCAGAAGGAGTGGAGGCAAGCAGGCCAAGAAGATTCCAGGGGGACATGCTGAAAGAGGGCAAGAGGCAGTGGAGCCTTCTCCACAGGGGGATGTGGGGTAGAGAGACATTCAGTAACTTGCTCGACCTTTATGCTGTGGGCCAAAGGGCTCCTCTGCTGGATTCGGGGTGACAGCCGCTGGAGTGTTAAATGAGAGCAGCATTCGTTATCTTAGCCATGGGAGGTCGGGGAAATCGGAGGCGTTTTGGCAAAGGCAGCGCAGGAGAAAGCAGGGTTTGCGAGGGCCCCAGGGCGGCTGGGGGGAAGGAGCACGCTTCCCTTTGACGCTGAGATTTCCTGCTTCGCGTAGCCGAGGCCGTCTGGACCCCGTGCGCTGGGAAGCCTTCAGCGATTGCTTGAAAGGAAACCAACCCCAATTCCTGAACGCTTGGCAGGAGAAACCGTCATTGTTGAGAAAGTGGAAGGAGGCAAGAAAAAAAAAAGTCAAATGAACTCCCATCTCCTCAGGGCTTTCAAAGACTTCTTGTCTTTTTGTGGCTCTCTCTCTCTCTCTCTCTCTCTCTCTCTCTCTCTCTCTCTCTCTCGTTCTTAGGATCTTAGGAATTCTCATTATCCCCTCGATAAATGCTACTTGAAGCCTTAGTCATTCCATCTTCACTCTGAGATGTATTAAGGTTACAGCCCAGAAACACGCTCCCACCCCCAGTGAGCTTCTGTACAATGACAGAAAAGGCAAGAAAACAGTTTTTGTTTTTTAAACACTGGTTTATGCACCTTTCTGACAGGTCATGATTAATCCAGGGGTACTTCAGTTTTTTGCTCTTTCAGGTTTTTTTTTTTTTTTCCTTTTTATCCAGAATGAGCACGTTGACTTTTTTAGTTGGTTCTCTTTGACGCCATTTCAGATCGTCTCTTTCAGCAAGTCAGCAGCTGCTCCTTCTCCTCCATCGACAAGCTCTTTCGGGATGGTTTGGGACCCTCTGGATTGGCTAGACGGCAACAACATGTCAGGTGGATTCACCGAGTGCTCCGTGCCCCCCCCCCCCCCCCCCCGTAGTGTCTATACTGTTCTCGTGGCCAAGCAATGCCCTTTGCATCTAATTTAAGCATTTTCTCTGGCCCCAGGCTGTCCCTGCCTTGTTTTTGCTTTATTCCTTGCTCGAAAACAATGACAAGAGAGCCCCACTTGAAGAGGGCTTACTTTCACCCAGATTTGCATATCCCAGGAGCTTCTTCCAGATCTCCCATGCTGATACAGGGTCCCAAGGCTTTGGGGCCATCCCCGACTGCTTTCCCAGGCCACAAGCAGGGGAGCTGGATGGGAAACGGAGCAGCTAGGACACGAACCAACACCCATATGGGATCCTGGCGTGACCAAGGCAAGGATTCAACCACTGGGCCCCAAAGTGGAAGTCCTTTAAGATCTATCCTGCAGAAATCAACATCTCACAATTACTGAACAGCAACAATCAGCGTATCTGAGTCCTCTCTGGCTGGAGATGGCAGGGCCCTGACTCTGGTGCCACTACAGCTTCCCTGGCCTAGGCAGTCAGTCCCACCATCTGCTCTCTTCAAAGCATCCACCCACTCCACACCCCACCAACCCCAGTCAGCCTTCTAGCCCCTCTCAAAGTCCCAGCTAAGCTAAGTGTCACTCAGGGACATCTAAATTTCATGACTGCCATCTATTCTGCTGGGGCCCTGTGAGCTCTGTCTTTGGATCCGATTCCACTCCAGAAAGCTGCTCATTTGTGCTGTTTTTCTGTAGGCCAAGGTTAGGTGTTACACAGCGTTCAGTGTGATTCAATCGTCCACGCTCTAACTGTGGTGAAGCTAAGGCAGCCACGCCTGCCCTGCCCACCATATGGCCTTGACTTCTGCTTATGACAAGGCTGTGTGAACCCCTGATCGGCCCCTGGAGGAGGCACTTCACAAGTACCCATTTGTTTTATGTGTTTGCTTCTCCCCTGAAAACTCTGCCACTGCATTTGTTTTCCACGTTGACGCTGAACTTCTATGCTCATTGTTGCCTTACCTCAAGCCCTCACTACAGCATTTCCTTGCAAAGGAGGCCTTGTCAAAATTGTTCTCCTCTCTGAAGAAGTGGGCCCTGGTCATTCAGTCATCATCCCTCTCTCACACTTGCTATCAGGAGACCCTGACTCAGATTTCAAAGCTCAGTGGGAGCAAACATAATGATTTTCTTCTTGGCAACTTGTATCTGTGTGTGTGTGTGTGTACACACATGTGTCCAGAGGTTTTGTGTCTTTATGTGTATTTTATATTATGGTCTACGGACGTATAAATAACACATAAATTAGAAAATTATCATACAATCTAGTGTCTTATCCATGCAAGCCTTGGTCTAAGAGTTCTTTCTGTCTTCCTTCATGCTTAAAAACATACTCAAGATTCTGGTGCTGTAACCTACTGGCTAAAGTTCTCACCTTGAATGCATTGAATGCATCGGGATCCCATGTGGGTGCTGGTTCATTCCCCAGCTGCCCCACTTCCCATCCAGCTCCCTGCTTGTGGCCTGGGTAAGTAGTCAAGGACAGATCAAAGCCTTGGGACCCTGCACTTGCATGGGAGACCCAGAGGAAACTCCTGGTTACTAGCTTTAAATAAAATCAACTCTGGCTGTTGCAGCTACCTGAGTGAGTCAGTGGATGGAAGATCTTTCTGTCTCTCCTTCTTTCTGTCAATGTGCCTTTCCAATAAAAATAAATAACTCTTTAAAACAAAGCAAAAAACATGCTTGTGCCTTTGCATTCTATGAGTAAATGTCAGCTGCCTGAACAAGGTAATGGGAGCTGCAAAGGGGAAATAAAGTTGTGCTGTGGCCTGGATATATGAGGTCTTTAGTTCGAGCCTTCTGAGAAGGTGCTGCAGGCCCATTTTACAGGTAAACTCAGACCTACTCGGCTTCCAGGGCCACCGGAGTGCAACTGAGCAACAGCCCGACCTGAGTCTGTCTCTGGCGGTGCAGAGGGTTCCTTCAGGGCCCTGGGGCGGAGGGGGGGCTGGCGGCAGGGTGTAATCTTCTCCAAACCCCTCTACATTCTCGGGTAGTTTCCAATGCTGCTGGCGAGGACACTTAATTTCTACTTTGTTTAGCAACTGGCATCGCTGAGACTCTCACAACTTTGAAAAAGCATGAAATCTGCAAATGAAGGACCCGAGAAGGGGCTTGGCTTCCAACCCTCTCCCCACCGCTTCCCCCCGCCCCACACACACACACTCTCTCACCCCCAATGTGGGGAAACAATCTGAATACACAAAATTAGAAAAACATACACAGAATGGTTGTTTAAAATTCACAGCTGTCAACATCAAGCATTTTGTGTAAGAGAAAGAATGCAAGAAACATCGGGTTAACAAAATAGCTGCAGATGGATCGGTTCGTGGCCAGGATCAGGCTGGCATTGTGTGCGCTCTGTCTGGCCCAGGCTCATTTGCATTCTAGGACAAAGGTTCGCTGTTGGAGACCCTTTCTCTCCATCTTCCTCCTCCCACAGGCGCCTCGCCATCCACCCTGGAGATCCTCTGCCTCCTCCTCCCGTCAGAAACCGACAGGAACGAACACAAATCTGTTATTTTAACACAACGTGGGCACAAAGTGATGTTTTCACTCCCAATAAAGCTGAGGGAAGCCAAAGAATAGGGCCTTTTATTCGTGGGGGATACTCAAAAGGAAGCAGGATTGAACTGTGGGCCAGCGTGTATGAATAAAGTTGTTAGAGAATTTGCTGCCCCTGGCCTGGGAGCGCCTCTGTAAGTTCTCCCACTGTCAGCTCGGGAGTGCCAGGCATTCGCATGCATAATTGTATCTGTTAATTATGATTTTAGCCGAGGCCTCCATCTCAGAATAAATTCATTTTCCCCTTATTTTGCATGCTGGCTTGAGAGAGGAGCCTCGGTTTTGTTTTGCTTTGCAGTTTAATAAACATGATTGACAACAGAAAATGTGGATTCACTTTCTTTCTGTCCTCATTGTGTGTTTCAGTCCCGAAGGCACACGTGGCCTGCTGGTGGTTTCCCAGCAGCCTTTGCATTCATCCCACACCTTCCGAGGGCCCCACTTTACCAGCTCTCCTAAGAAGCAACTTGAAAGTGGCAATGCGGAAACACTTAGAAAGACACGGAGAGTAAGGGTATTTGAAGGACGATAGCTAAAGTGAGATGCCGGGCTGAAACGACCTTACTAGGATAACGATGAGCTGGTTCTCCGACCCTTCAGCCGCAGTAGGGAGTCTTGGGCTATGGAAACTTTGGTCTTTTATCAACACCTTTGAATCTAGAAGCCTTTGCACATGATCCTAAAAATGGGGACAGCTACTTCCCAATGTTGCAGAGACAACTGGGGCCAGCACCCTCACGGAATCCATCAACCTCAAGGAATCCACCAGCTCCTCTCTCCCTCTCTTTCTGTGGTCTCCAGAAGAACAGGATGAGAGTGTACCTGCTATGTCCCCTAAACATCATGTGGTAGAACTTGTGCCTTCCACTGCCTCAGCAGAGAGATGGAGCCAAATGGGAGGTCGGTAGATCCTGGGGGCTTCTCCCCCTATGAATGGACGGACTAGTAGCAATCTTTAGAAGGGGGCTGAGTTTCTCAGGAGGGAGAGCCTATTCCAGAAGGAGTTTGTTCTAAAGCAAGGTCATCTTCTTTGCTCAGTGTGCGCTCTTGTTCCATCTTCTGTGATGTCCTGGTGCAACCACAGGGACCTGGTGAGGACACCAACCCCACGCCACCAGCATTATGAGCCAAATAAATATCTTATGAAAATTACTCATTTTAGGCCCGGTGCAGTGGCATAGTGGCTAAAGTCCTCACCTTGAACATGCTGGGATTCCATATGGGCACCGGTTCTAACCCTAGCAGCCCCGCTTCCCATCCAACTCCATGTTTGTGGCCTGGAAAATCAGTCAAGGACGACCCAAAGCCTTGGCAACCTTGCTCACTCCCAGGAGACCCGGAAGAGGCTCCTGGCTCCTGGCTTCAGATTGCCTCAGCTCTGGCCGTTGCGGCTCCTTGGGGAGTGAATGAATGAATGGACGATCTCCCTCTCTGTCTCTCTTCCTCTCTGTATATCTGACTTCCCAATAAAAATAAAATTTTTTTTTAAATTACTCATTTAAAAAGCAGAGTTGTAGAAAGAGAAAGATCTTCCATTTACTGGTTCACTTCCTAAATGTCCTGGATCAGGACAAAACCAGGAGCCAGGAATTCTATCCCACATAGGTAACAGCTCCATGGTATTCTCAGACACATTAGCAGAAGGCTGGATTGGAAGTGGAGCAGCGGAGTTATGAACCTGCACTCATATGGTACATCACCATGGCAGTAGTTAATGTTGATGCAAGCCTGTTTTCTTGATGTAAAGGTATTTTCAAAAGTTTTTTGGAAAAGGAATACAGAAATAAGTATATTTTGGTGCAAAAAGTACTGAAGTTCATGCAGAGTTTTTTTTTATATATAACATTCATTCCACTAACATCTTCCATATGTCATAGGTTTTTTTTTAACATTTCTTAACACCCAAGTCAATTTATCTTTTTTTAAAAAAAAATTATATTTATTGTAAAGGCAGATATACAGAGAGGAAGATCTTCCCTCTGTTGATTCACTCCCCAACGTGGCCTCAACAGCCAGAGCTGAGCTGATCCGAAGCCAGGAGCTTCTTCCGGGCCTCCCATGTGGGTATAGGATGCCAAGACCTTGGGCCATCCTCTCCTGCTTTCCCAGGCCACAAGCAGGGAGCTGGATGGGACGTGGGGCAGCAGGGAGTAGAACCAGTGCCTGTAGGGGATCCCAGCACGTTCAAGGTGAGGACTTTAGCTGCTAGGCTACTGTGCTGGGCCCAATTTATTTCTCAATTTCATGTTCAACACATTTTTTGAAATGCACAGGAAGCTGTTATAGCAACACGGGCTGGGCTAAGCCACCCACTTCCCCAGCACCAGAGTCAGAGACAAGCAAAGAGAAGGTGAGTTGAAAGAAGGCTCAAGGGCAGAACGTGATTTCTGAGGCCATGACACAAGGCGCCATGAGTCTGGGGGTGGTGTCTGTCCTGCCCTGCTCTGGACAGTGGCCCCATGATGTCACTGCAGACCTTGACATCAGCTCTAAATCAGGGGCTCCATTGTTTTTCACACCGACAAGGAAGCCCTCCTGCTTGTTTAGAGAGGAAGGACCAAAAGCAGATCTTGCCAAACTTAGCCAGTCTTCTTCTGCTCTTGTCGCTGGGGCAGGGGTCTGTGCCCAGCCAAGTCAGGCCTGCAGGAGACAGGGTGGTGACCTCCCTCCTTCAGTCTGGCCATTGCTGAGGAAAAGAGTCCCTGGGATGTCCTCCAAGAGCCCGAAGCCCATACTGGCCTTCAACAGCTGCTGGAGAAACATGGCAGCCTGGATGTCGGGCACTCGTATATCTTGGTCCGAATGAGAGGTCAGATGAAATCACCCGGGTGAAGGAGCTTTGTAAACTGCAGAGCACTGGACGAATGTCAGTCTGTTCTCATTATTAAGCAGTAGCACAGTCTCTCTGTCTTGCCAAGGAAATGATTAAATCCTGTTTTGATCTGAGTTCTTATTTTTTAAATTGTTAACAAATATTTATGCAAAGCCTAGCAGTGACCAGCACTTTGGACCCATCCATGAGAAAACATATGAATACCATGCTCCCCACAGCCAGGTCAGAGACTTCTGACACCTTGTACTGGGAGAGCTCTCCAGTTCCCTAGGCCTCTTCTGTTAGCCAAAGCAGGACCACTCAGCTGTTCTCCAACGAGAGCCACATGACACTTCTCTGATGGGTGGCGAAGCAATTGCTTCACCCAGATTGAGTCCAGCCTGGCTCAGCAGGGGCCAACAGCCTTCAGCGATCCAGTTAGGGTGCTTTCCTGGGGAGTGAGACACTGTTTGTTGTTCAGTTACAGGCTGCCTAGAACAGCCAGTAAAGAAGGTTCTGGTTTCAGGGTAGCAGGCACAAGATATGAACACCTGAGATAAGTGTCCTAGGGTAGATGCAGTGATGCAATCTCAGGCTGGCAGGCATCTCTCCTCCTTCTTTGGCCCACAGTTGGGACCCACTAAACCCCCATCGAGCTAAGCTAGTGCAGCCTTGTCACCTGTTTTATTTTGTTATTTTGTTATTTATTTGCTTATAATCTACAAAAAGTGTCCCGATGAATCTCTTTAGTTATTTTATTATAAAGTAAATGCACACGTTTTGTTTAAAAATTCAACCACTTCAGAAGGTTGTAAAATGACAAGTGGTCTTCCTCTCTGTCCCACACTCCCTCTGCACACACACCCTGCCCCTGGGCCCCCCTGGTTCCTTCTTAGAGGTAACCCGCAACCACTTGTTAAACTGATTATCCTTCCAACTGTCATCTGACTGACTTCTGGCAAGCATTTTGAAAAGTAGCAGAAAACCCTTTGTAATTTTGATTTATCTGAGTGTAATATATATGACTGTTGTACATTTTCAAACAATGGGTTATTCAACCATTTATTTCAGTCTGCTTTGTCTGCATTAGTAAATGTTTTGACATTAGCCATTTATTTCAGAGATGAATGATTCATTTGGGTATTTCCCAACAACATAAAATAATACCCTGAGCGAAGGTCTTGCTGACTTTTTGGCAGAGACTGAGTTATTCCTTTGCACATTCTTCTTCCTGCTCAAAGGGCTTTGCGCAGAGTGGGTGCACAACACATGCTGGAACGGATGAAGAATTTGGTGCAAGGGAGCCAGGGAGAGGGGAGAAAAAAAGCTCTATTGAGAGCAGTTCCACACTCCTGTGGACTTGGCCTGTCTTATCTCTTTCTGTCTTACTGCAGCATTAAGTAGCTCTTGTTCTTGTCCCCTCTACAGCTGGTTCTTCAATGTCTCATTGAACAATGTGGCTACTCCCTGTCTCCCCAGTGGCATTTGGGCTAGTAAAGACACTTATTGAGATGCCCAAATCCTACATCAGAGTACCTGAGCTAAATTCCTGGCTCCAGTTCCTGACTCTGGTTTTCAACTTCCTAAGATAGATTGCAGGTGGCAGAACTCACCGCTCTTGCTACTTATGGAAAAGACCTAAGTTGAGTTTTCACTCCCAGCTCTTGTTCCTGCCCAGACCCAACTATCCCAGAGACATCAGAGAAATGAAACAGCAGATGGGAGTTTTATCTATTCATTGTTTCATGTACTTGTATTTTATCTATCCATATTTTTCTTTGATTTTTTTACTTCTCAGTAAGCAAGCTTCTCTCTCTCTCTCTCTCTCTCTCTCTCTCTCTCTCTCTCTCTCTCTCTCTTTCTCTGTGTGTGTGTGTTTGTCAGGGGAAATGAGGGTGAATGATATAGGCAGGAAGAAAGCAAGAAAGAGAGGCCCAAGTGAACTAAGCCCTTAGAGTGGCCAAACAGGAACCCAACCAGGTCAAGGTACAAACATCTGGCCCCTGCCATCCCTCTGCAGCCTCGTGTCAAGACTGGCACAGAAACAAGCTATTTTTAGAAGCCAAAGAAAGTGTGACTGGACACATGTGACTCTTACCAAGAAGGCCCTCTGCATGCATCGTGTAGAAGTTGGCCTCTTCCAGAAATAAAATTGTATGTTTCATCTTCAGAGAATTTTCTAGATCCTTGCTAATGCAAAGGCTTGCTGCCTTGGACTGCGGAAGAAAAATGTTTAGAAGAGACAAATTATGAAAGAGAACCTCGGGCCCGGCGCGGTGGCGCAAGTGGTTAAAGGTCCTCGCCTTGCACGCCCGGGATACCATATGGGCGCCGGTTCTAATCCTGGCAGCCCCGCTTCCCTTCCAGCTCCCTGCTTGTGGCCTGGGAAAGCAGTCGAGGACAGCCCAAAGCTTTGGGAACCTGCACCCGCGTGGGAGACCCGGAAGAGGCTCCTGGCTTCGGATCGGCATAGCATCGGCCCGTTGCGCTCACTTGGGGAGTGAATCATCGGACGGAAGATCTTCCTCTCTGTCTCTCCTCTCTGTATATCCGCCTTTCCAATGAAAAAATAATAAAAATAAATCTTTAAAAAAAAAAAAAAGAAAGAAAGAGAACCTCAACATCAACCTTATTTGCCTTTCTTTTCTCTCCATGTTTCCTAAACATATCTCATGTCTTTTCTGTTGTCCTTGGAGTATAGTGCAAAACCAAAAGCTGGAACCATTTGTTGGTCTTTAATAAGAGTCTCCCATCATAGGTCAAAATAGGGGTGCTATGGCCAGATTTCTTGGGTTTGAATCCCAGCTGGTCACTAGCCCCGTGGCCTCGTATAAAATATGTTATTGATCTTGTTTCATCATATGTGAAAAAAATTGAGTAAAACCTCCTCCTTCCAGGGATTGTTGTAAGGATTTTAAAAAAATTCCCAAAAATATGGCATGGGGGGATAGGACCCAACATATAGGCTCTGCTATTAATGCAGTCCCCTGCTAGATTGTTGGACTTTTGCAGAAGTACTCTCTGAGACACTGAGTAGAATGAGTTTGGAATTTTGCAAGGCTGTGTGTGTATGTAGAGTTTGCATTTCAGAGCACTGATTGGTTCAGAATTTGTAGTGTAAGGTATAGGTCTGGAAGTAACAAATACCGGGTAGCTACTGAAGTATAAATAGAATCCTGCTTCATGTATGTTCTAATTAGTCTGTCCTGCTTGACGTGAGTCCATATTTAGTTGCATTGCATTAAGTCATACTTAATGCAGTGTGCAAAGGGTAATTTAGAAAGATCAGGCCCAGTGATCTTAAAGCTGTGATGCATGGTTCACTGAAAGTATAAGTAAGTCAAATACCTCTAACATTGAATTAGCTGAAATTATGCAAGTTGTTATATTGGATATTACTATTTGAACATTTTGTATAAACTGCAGTAATACATACCTTTATGGAATGAATCAAGACTTAGAACTAATTCTGGTGAATTAAGAATTGTATTTTTCAGGAATTAACTACCACAATTTGACTACAGCTGTAAAAACTTTATTAGGCAATACATCTGACCTCAAATTGGAAATTTGTGTTGGAACCAGTTTAGGAAATAATTATTGCTGTGCTGTTAATTTTATATTTGCCTAATAAAACACAGCAGGAAAAATGAGGTTGGTGGAAAGTAACAAAGGAAAGCCCATAGCCAGGCTTCAAATGAAGATTTTCAGCCAAAATGAATATGGAACAGTGTGTCTCCCACGGACATTGTTGCTACTGATGTTGTAGGACAAAGGATAGGATGCTTCCTTATGCTAGTATCTGCTTCCAGCCTGTCTAGTACCTCCTAATACTCTCTAGTTTCAACTGGAACACCACTGGAGCCTAGAAACTGAGTCAGCAGCTTTGTGTAAGAGGTTGCTGTGATAAAATGTAATCCAAAAGTTAGAATATTGATTGCTTTTCAGGTGGGGTTTCAAATAACATCAAGTGACACCAAGACACAGTTATTTCCTCTCCATTGCTCTCCAGATTTTCTGGTTGTGTCTAGTGGGAAGTCTCAGTTGGAAGGTGGGATGATTTAAGGCAGGTGGACATACAGCACCAGGGAGACCCAGAGAAGCTTTTCTGTTCTGTGCTGATAATGGAAAGAATTAGGCAGTGCAGAGATGGGATAGAATTGTCTTGAGAGAAATAGATCTCTGAGAATTGGAGATGGAGGAAGAGAAGCAATTATGACAGAAACAATCCTGCAGATGCTTGGAGTGAAGAAACCCTGTGCTTCTCTGTGCTTTAGCAACCCTGTGCTTCTCACACCTAAGTCAGCTTTTCACACAGCACAATATCAATTGTGCAATTGGATGGTATAGAGTATGGGGTGCAGTAGTGAGAAACAGGTCAGAAAACGTGATTGGGGCAGACTGTAAATAATTCTCAGTGTCAGGAAAAAGAACGTTCATGCAAGGGTGTTTGTGGGTTTTTGCTTTCAAACACGCAGTGAAAACGTGTCCCAATCTCTTAGCATTAGGAGATGGAAAGTAAGATCAAGCTTTTACTTTACAGTTCTCACAGTTGGACAAGAAAGAGATTGATGACTGCCCATTGTGTAAAGACTACAGGAGGGGGACTGCAGAACCAGAGAGGGAAGGGCGCTTAACTCTTAGTGGGTAACAAAGAAGTGGTCCCTGTGTGAAGTACCAAGGAGGAGCATTTGTTGATTAGCTGAGGAGGCAGAGAAAACGTGTCTACATAAAGAAAGTGACACATACTACAATTTGGAGGGGAGAAGAGATAGCTAATGAGAAGTGATCAACCTGCTTTCCTAAAAATGCACAGCCAGGGCCAGTGCTGTGATGTAGCAGGCAAAGCCACCACCTGCAGCCAGCATTATGGAAGGATGCTAATTTGAGTCCTGTTTCCTCTATTTCTGATCGAGCTCCTACTAACAGTTTGAGAGTAGCAAAGAACTGCCCAAGTGTTGGGCTCCTACAGCCACATGGGAAATATTGAGGAAGCTCCTGGGTCCTGGTTTTGGACTGGCCTGTCTCAGTTCATTGTGGCAGGATTTTAAATATGGTGAATGTGCTTGCAAGGCAGAGCAACTCACTGGGCCAATGCAGAGAGAAAAAAAAAATGTAAGATAATTATGGGAATAGTAAGGTCTTCTTGGATTCAAGGTCAAATCACCAGGTATGACCATCAGGAAGCAAAAGGTCAAGAACCTTTACCCTTCCTCGTGGGCCTCGCCATGCCTTAGCTCTGAATTTTCTGGCATTATGTGTTCATATGTCTCATACTCTTCATCCTCTTGGGCATCCACCTGACTCAGCATGGTCATCAGTTCACAACACAACACAACCTGCTCACACAACCCTACCCAAGTCAGCCCCTGAGCCCACATTACCAGCTTAGGTCTTTGGCTGACCCCCTCTTCTCGATTTAAACAGAAGCAAACTGTGCCAAGTAACTACTGCCTTGATATTGTTGCCTTTGAACCAGAACGTCTGTACCAGCTGTTGTCTGGGGAGGAGGGCAGCAGCAGGGTCACCTGGTCCATATCCACTCACTGAGGGATTGTGGATCCAAATGATCAAATCCCCAAAAGTTGCACGTGAAAGCTGTGGACACACATGGAGGTGAGATGATAGTATGAATGAAAGCCCAGCCCCTTGCTCTGACAACAAGGTGCCCTGACAAAGGCTCCTCCCCCTTCGACAAACGTAATGATCTGAGAGTCACTTGTTTGATTGACATTCTTGACATGATCCACTCATTCTAGACCTACATTTTTATTTTCACTTGGAAGAGCAAAGAATAAATTCAGTTAGGTATTTTTCTGTTATACCTATGTAGAAAACTAAGAGATAGGAATTTCTCCATCAAAGTGGTTCAGTTTTATCTTAAATGCTCAGGGACAGAGAATGGTGGCACATCACAATCTGCAAAGTGCAATCCTCCATCTGAATGTTAATTCTTACAACTTTGTGTTTATCTTGATGGTTACGCTTCCTTCAATTTATTAAAGGTTTCAGAATTTTTCTGATCAAAATACAGTAATAGCCTAAGCAAAAGCTTTCCCTCCTCTCCCCCTCCACCCTATAGCGGTGTATTAAAATTTATTTCCTGGGAGAGAAAATAAATTTCCATGGACTGAAAAAAGGAGCTAATAGACACTCATTTTCTGAATAACCATGTATTTTTTCTTACAAAGAATAGGCTTTCAGGCAAATGCATTTGTGTGCCTCTTGAGATATGTGATGCCAGCTGCTGTAAGACAATAGTAATTTTAAAAATTAAACAATTAAAAAGGGAAAAGTTTGTCATCAATTTTAATCTTATGTTATATGAATTAATATTTCTTTTTATAATGCAATATTCTGCCATTTATCATGCAGGCGCAGTCCTTGCTTCCGCAATGTAGATAATTAGTTTACATTACTCTACAGAAATGAATTGTCGCTGTTGATCTTTAGTAGCTGTTAACAAATCACTTGTGCTGGGGACTCATTGAGATTCTACTCAGGCCTTTACTATATGAATAAATGGCACTGCCCTTAAATATTAAGTACTAGGCTAATTTTTTTAAAAAAGATTTCTATTCCCCAGGAAGGACAGAAACTTATTTTGGGGATTTACCAATACTTGTTCTCTCTGCTACCCCCATAGCAATTTATGTTCTCAAGGCTAATTTTCTTTCCTTTTCTTTTCTTTTCTTTTCTTTTCTTTTCTTTCCTTTTCTTTTCTTTTCTTTTCTTTTCTTTTCTTTTCTTTCTTTTCTTTTCTTTTTTCATCTCCGATGCCTCTGACATCTAGCCAACCTGACCACTAAACAGAGAAGGAAGGATGATAAAGAGAGAGACTTGGGATTACTCCAAACTGTTAACAAGACAAACTTACTCTTGAGCCTTGGTGGACTTTACCCTTGAAACTTGGTCCTATCACTCATATAAGTATTCAGACACCTGCCTCAATCTTCCACAAATTAAAACCAGGCGCAAGCTATTCACATCATCTTTGGAGCTAGAGCTTAGAGTTAGGATCTCTCATCTATCCTAAGATCTAGGGGAAAAAGACTTTGGATATTGCTAATGGGCAGTCAGTCTTTTTGGCCAGGACCTGGGGTATCCCATTGGCCAGCTTGATCAAGAATAAGAATTTAACCGTATGGCAAATGAGAGTTAACCATAGCCAGAGTGGTGGGCCTATGTGATTGGCAACCTCAGTAGATACATGCAAGTGTTCTTGAAATAAAAGCTAATGATCAGAAAGTAGCAGATATGCACCAGAAGTGGATGAAATTTTGAGACAAGAACAGCGACAAGAACCAACAAAGTCATTTTGAGTGCTTATTCTTGGCTTATAGCACAGACTTCCCACCCTCTCACATTCCTCCAAGTCCTCAAAGCCTCCTGTTCCTGATCCTTGGAAGCCTTGCCCCCCTGATTTGCTACAAGAATTTTCAGCCAACCAACAGCTAAGAAGCATTATTAGTCACCAAGTACTGGTATCTTGTAAAGCTTGCTGTATTCATTATAAGTTGTCCTGTCTTATAATTAGGCCATTTCAGCCACCAGATTGTGGAGCTCATTGTTCTCCATCTGAAATACAACAGATGCTTCCCAAACAGGCTAAATCTTAATACAGCTCTTTGACTCCTACTGAACACTTCCATGGGTTTGCTGCCAGTGGTCGAATTCTTGGATCTACTTCAAGTGAGAGCAGGAATAGTGAGAAGTAACTTTTCAATTCCCTGAGACAAGCATGGCAGAAAATGGAAGGGGACAAAAGAAACAGTTGGATGATAGCTCTAAGAATTGACCTGACCACTGGAAAAAAAAAAAAAACTGATGGCTGCAAATGAAAGAATTGTAAAAGAAGGCATAGCTACTGAAAATTAATTGGTCAAAGCTATGACCCAAATCTCTCTGCCCACGCCTCTTCTGGATGCCTCTCCAGCCTCAAAGCTATTCCTCACCCATCCACTTGCATCCCTGGTCACTGCCCACTTCTCCTTGGGGGAAAATGCCCCAGATTGAGGACCGCCTGGCTGGTTTCTGGTCCCATCTTCAGTGTCTCAGGGGCACCTTGGGAGATGCCACAGTCAGACACATACCACCCCCCTCTCCTTTATGTTTGATTTTGTTTTTGTCTGATTGGTTTTTCTCTGTTGGATGTAAATAAAACCTCTTAGAACTCAAAGTACACGTGGGCTTCCTGAAAGAATAGGAAGAGTGGGGAGCTCTGCTTCGGGGACACTCCCAAGGCTCACAAACTCACCTCCTTCATGCGTACATACAGTACTACATACATGACTACATACAGTAGTCATCCCTTTCTCCAGAAGCACTTGTAACCTCCTTTCTAAAATACTCCCTCATCCCCTTTCTCCACAGGATGTGTCACCTCAAGCAGTCCATATATTTAACCTAAACAGGTATTTCAGCAGTAATCATGGAAAACTGAATCAACAGATTCCAGTTATTGTTTATTTTGATCTCCCACCAAAAAATTAATTTGAAATCCACACCTAGGTTTTCATAATATGAATTTCCCAGATTTTTGAAGACTCCTCATCTTGTTCTTACTTTCTTGCTTCTTGCCCCCATTAGAACATCTGCCCCATGAAATAAAGATTTTTATCTATTTTGTCTATTTCTGAACTCCTTGTGTCTAAAACAATGCCTGACTCCCTCTTAGTGATTAACATACTGGTTATTGAAAGACCTGTGCTCTGGACCTGACTGGAGAATGTAGGTATTAACTCTAAAACGGGAAGTAAATAAATGCCCTTTCTATTAAGACCCCAAATCAGAGACTCTAGCCAGAACAAAAGACCACCCCAATACTCTTAATAGCCCCAACTCCATTGTCGACTCTCTTGATACAACTCTAGCATTTGGAAACCTTCATGTTGGATACGACAAGAGCACCTGGTCACTGCGAAGCCTCATTGCTTTGGAGAACAAGAGTCTGGGCCTGGATTTTGCATTCTCACCCTGTTCTGTGCTTAAGAATGTCATGTGCAAGGACCCAGCCCAATGGCTCAGTGACTAAATCCTTGCCTTGCACATCCCTGGATCTCATATGGGCACTGGTTTGTGTCCCAGTTGCTTCACTTCCCATCCAGCTCTCAGCTTGTGGCCTAGGAGAGCAGCAGAGGATGACCCAAAGCCTGGGGACCCTGCAACTGCCAGCAAGACCTGGAAGAGGTTCCTGGCTCCTGAATCCTGGCTTCGGATCAGCTCAGCTCCCTCCAGCCATGTGAACCAGAGGATGGAAGATCCTTCTCTCCGTCTCTCCTTCTCTATGTCAATCTGAATCCCAATAAAAAGAAAGAAATCTTTTCTTAAAATGTCATGAGCTGAACGGGCACTCGACGATTTGATTGGCATATTCATCAATCAAAAAAGAATGGGAAGCATACTTTGTCTAGTTTTCCTCAGCCCCTAGCTTGCAGTCCATTTGTGGGGTGAGATGTGAGAACTGCCTGCCACCCGGATGCACCCGTTGGAAAGTGTTTCTCCCCAGCTCCAGCTGTTCATAGACTAATCTTTCCACCTCATGTGGGTTAACACTGCACAGTTGAATCCAAAACGAGCTCAATTCAATCTCATTTCCTCCTCCCTTTGATCTCTTCATTTCCTATTTCACTTCCTCTGACAATTTCCTCCTTCCATTCCCAGAACAAACAACTCTCACTGTGGCACTTGGCCATGTTCAATCATTTTCCCAGACACTGAGCTTCTTATTTGGTTGCCATTTGCCATTGCACCAGGGGACATTCCAATAAATATCAGGCACCGGCTGGAAAAAGGCAGGGTGGGTGACACCTCACTTTGTGCTCTGTGAATTCTTATGCCTGGAAACTTGGGTGTAGCTAGGGGAGCCATGTAGGAATCCCTGGAGTCCCCCCAAATGGAGGTAACACAATCAGGAATCATCAAGCAGGGTGTTCACAGTAAGTGGCAACAACTTCCATACCACACATCCCTAGAGTCATGTCACACTTTCAGCTATAGCTATTTTTCTCCCCTGATTGAACTCATAGGGAAAGTCTAAATATTCCACTCTTACAAAAAAATTAAAGAGCAAAATATTCTAGAAACTTCTGTATCCTATGTTGACATCCAAGCCTCAATGTGAAATGGTTCCTGAACTAATCACATTAGTAAAACTGGCAAGATTAAAAGAGCCATAAACACACACGCTCAGTGTTTCAACATCCATTAAAATGTATAGTGCAGCCTCCCAGAATATTTAATAGGCTTATATGATGACTGAGTGTGAATTCATTCATCTCAGTCAAGTTGGGTTATTAAGATACACACACTAAGTGATTTGTCCTGTGTTTACCCTGTGCTGGGAAAAATGATATCTGATTTTGAAAAAAAAAAAAAAACAAAAACGCAGAGCCATTCTTCGTTGGGAGAAATCGAAGTCAGGACCCCATCTCCCCTCCAGTTTTCATGCCAGCTTTAACACAAACAAACGGCTTCATCCCTGAGGGACTCAGTGGGTGAGTTGAGAAATTGGGAGCGTCATCCAAGTGGTCTCTGATGTTTCTTCCATCCTGACTCTTTCAGCGTGGTAGGTGATGTCACACACAGTGGGGAGAGGGGCCTCTGGCATCCATTTGTACAGGGTTCAAGCTCTATCTTGGTCACTAAGCACAAGTGTGATAACTGAGCCCCAATTTCCTTATCTGTAAAACAGGGCTATTATAAGGCTAAAGGGAGGTGATCTGTGGGGATGGTGGTACCTAGTGTTAGGGGTTGATTTATTTAGTGCTTAATGTAGCACCTGGTGGGTCTGCTGGTACATGGATTTCATTCTTGGAGTTATAACACTTTGATGGCTACTTAATCCTGATCCCAGTCACTTGCAAGGTGAATGAATTCTAATCTTGATTTTCTGAAGAGAAAGTGAGACTCAGAGAAGTAAATTGCCCAAAATGACAAAACTGATTGGAATGACGAAGTCCCAGGCCCTTCCTACCTTACCGACTTGCCTACCATTTCCGGGTCATTTCCAGCATCGCTCAGGAGTTCTGAGTCCAGCTGCCAGGACTCTGATACTGTTGCTTTCTCTGCTTCAATGGGGAGCAGCAGGGAGATGGGACAACTTTCTCATCAGGCTGACTTAGAATTTACGGCTCAAAACTAAAATCATGTTGTCAGCATCCGTTTCCTCTCCTGTCCAATCGAAGCTCGATCAGAGCAACGATTTTGATTTGCTGAGTCTTTGATATATTGAGAGTTAAGGGATGGTATATTCTGGCAAAGCTGAGCCAAGTGGAAAACCATTGCTATGCCTGTGTTCAGAATGCCCACTCCTGCCACTGTTGACTGAGGCGCCACTTCTAATCCAGCCTGGGAAAGCAGTAGAGGATTGCCTAAGTCCAGAGGGTGCTGCATCTATATGGGAGATCCAGAAGAAGCTCCTGACTCCAGACTCTGGATCAGCTCAGCTCCATCCGTGGAGTGAATCAGCAGATGGAAATCTTTCTCTCTCTCTCCCTCAATATGCCTTTCAAGTAAAACCAAACAAATCTTTTTAAAGAAAGCAAAGAAGGAAAAAAACAATAGAGTTGGAAGGAAGGAAGGAAGGAAGGAAGGAAGGAAGGAAGGAAGGAAGGAAGGAAGGAAGGAAGGAAGGAAAGGTGGAAGGGATTTGCCCCCATGGCTGTCAGGACCCTTAATGGGGTTTTCTTCAGGTCAGGACAGGCAGCCATTGTTTTTTCTTTTTTAAGATTTATTTTATTTTTATTGGAAAGACAGATTTATAGAGAGAAGGAGACAGAAAGAACTGAGCCAAACCAAAGCCAGGAGCCAGGAGCTTCTTCCAGGTCTCCCATATGGATTCAGGGTCCCAAGGTTTTGGGTCATTGTCTGCTGCTTTGCCAGGCCACAGCAGGGAGCTGGAGTAGAACTGGCACCCATATGGGATCCCCGCACATCCAAGGTGAGGATTTAGCCACTGAGCCACTGCCATTTCAGCCACTCACTAGCAGCCATTTTCAAGATGGTCCCCTCCCCACTCCATCCCCCAGCTTTCAGTTGGGACCAGCGCCCTCTGCTGGAAATCGGTCAGCATTGTCTCTGGATAGGTTGGGCGGAGATGCTAAAAATTTGGAATCAGCAGAGGCACGAAAAGATCAAGAGAACAACACAATTAGTAGGAAACTTTTGCAATCTCTTCCTCGATACTCAGTAATTGTTTCCACAAGTTTTCTGATTTCTCAGCACTGTTTTTTTGGTCGATTAACCAAAATTTCCTTTCCATCTTTCCAACTATAAACCCATCCAATCTTTTGTTGATAATTATAATAACCACATCAACAAAATCTGCACTATCATTCACGAAACACTCCCCAGGTCCCTAGGCATTCTGGACCTGGTCTCCTTTTGCTTTCTCACTAGCTCCCAGACCCGAGAGCTAATACTTGCAGTATTGTTAGTATTATGATTTTCTACACAGGAGGAAAGCTGACCTGTAATGGCTCAAATGAGCTAAGTGACCAAAATCACACTGCTTGTAACAGCGCAGGAAGACCTCAGAGCCGCGGCCATGGATCCCTGCTGTAGCCCCACATTCCTTTATTCATCCTAGCTCTTTCATCCCATCATGAACTTTCCTTTTTCTATGTGGCTCACTAGTGATGTGCGGAAGCAGGGTATGGATGTCTGGTGTCGGATTGATTTGGCTCCCCTTTTATGGAAAGCCCCCTTTGCACCTAATTACCATTTTTTGGCTTCTGAGATCCCAGAAAGATCAGTTGCTTTTCTCCAAATGTGGATTCTGATTGTCCATGCTGAATTCTCAGAGTCTCCATTCTAAGCATTCCATTGCTCACACGTCCCTCTAAAACAGACTGCAGAGCAACAACACTCGCGCGCATCCGTGTCTCCCGGAATCCGCCCAGGACATTGTAATTTATGGCCTTTCTTATTATTTTAAAAGCCTGGGATTCTTGTAGAGAATGGTGTAGTGGGTCAGACATTCCCTTTCCTCTCATTTATCAGGCTTTTGATCTCATGTCCGTCCTGAGCGTTGGCACGCCTAACCTACAACTGTGCGTTGGGACATCGGACTCACCACAGGCCCCTTTCCGTTTATAGAACTGGTCGGGCCGTGGCACCCACGGCCCTGCCTGGGTAAAGCAGAGAAGGTATCAAGTTGCCCGGGTCCTCACTGCCCCTTTGTCTATTATTATTTTATAGTTTTGTTCTGCATTCCTTCCACTCAACCTCTAGTCCATAGAAGCTGTTTCTTTATTAGTTGCATATGTCTGAACCCTTTTACCTCCGCAGGGAAAGACAAAATACTCTGGAGGGCTAGGAGGGCTGGGATGGACAGCTAATCCATCCCCAGCTTGAACTAATCGTCGGGCCCATGTGCTATTGTACGGGCCCGGCTCTGTGCGGCTGAGCGGTGGGGTTTCAATTTGTAGGAGCATAAACAGATACTAAAGTTGGAAGAACGGCTCGGTCATTTGTTAGCAGAGTTCAGATCAAATTATCACAGCGGTCCCCTGCTGACAGCCTGAACAATTACCTCCTTTTTTCTTGATCTTTAAATGTTTTCTGTTTCACTTAAGCCTCGGTAAATAGTTTACTTCTCATGGGCTTCATTTATTGACACAGTGAGGTTTGATTTATTTAATTTTGTTTCTCTGCCGCCTTCCCAGAACGGAGTCGTAATGTTTTGCTGAAATCTCCCTCCACCCCTTCGCCCCCATGATAGGTTTATCACAGTAGGCTAGGGAAGCGGTTTAATGACGTGACTATAAATTACTGGGCTTTTTAATGAGAAGTTTAGATGCCCCAACTCGAAAGCCGATTTGCAAAGCTTTAAACTAGAGAACCCAGCCTGGGTTGCTTGGGCAGGTTGGAAATCCTGAGTCGGAGACTGGGTATAAAGAGAGATCACTCAGATTTGGGGATCTGAATCCATAATTGGATTATTCCAAACCCGGGAATTTGATTATTCTTGTGAGGAAAGCGGAGTGTATTGTGTGCAGTATGTTTGTGTTCTCCCGGCACAGGCCATTGATGTTCTGCGTGAGTTCACCGGAATTAACTCCAACATTTGTTTTCACTCTTCCCCCCTCCCCCCAGTTTCAACCCTTGACTTTCACTCGTCCATAGTTACATTTGTCTGCTCCTTACAGTCCTACTGGGACGGATTTATCATCATTTGCTAACATATCTGTCTCAAAATCTCAGCTTTGATCAGCTTGTATTTTATAACTTACATCTGTTCTACATTTAACCTTTTGTAATGCTGTTTTTCAAAAATATTACCTGATCTAACAAAAGGATCGTACCAGAGCAAGAGCTCCAGGGTGTAAATGAAAACACCCCCCCCCCCAAACATACCTGCCTACTTGGCTCTATTTTATTACTCGTCCAGATCACCCTTTGATTAAATATTTAAATCCATCATTTCTGCCACCTCGAGACTGGCTCTCTGTGAATTCGGAGCCTTTGCGCTGCCCTTCTGTGCTTGCCCCAGCATCTTGACCCTTCCCTGGCTTGGAATGCGCCCGCATGCGGGACTGTGTGCCCTGCAGAGGCCCCGGGCTTGCACTGGGGCCCGCCTTCCTAGCCCCCTAGCCTGTCTGTCCCACTGGAGCACCACGGCTCTTTTTCAGCAGACTCTGACTCCCCCGGGATGAGGAGACTATTTCATCTGCTTATTTTATTCGAATAAAGCTAATTTACTTTAGCCAAATGATTACAAAATACTTGCAACACTCCAAAGAGTGTAAACAATTTTTATCACAGCTAGCCCACCACCCAGCTTAAGAAATCAGCTATTCCAAATGCATCGGGAGGCATTTCTGTGTGTGCGTCCATCCCACACTGCGTTCTCCTTGACCCTTCTCACACAGACTGGCTTTCCTAAGTTGGGTTCCTCGTTCTTAGTTCCTCCTCTGCTCTTTCAATACTTACATACATTTTTCAACATGAGATCAGGTCTTATATTCTGCTGCTACTTGCTTCCTTTTTTAGATGAACGAATGATTTGTGTTGTTCATTTTAAAATTTTTATTCATTTTTAGTTTGAGTGTCAGAGAGAACTTCCATCTGCTGATTTGCTTCCCAAAATGACTGTACAACTATCAGGGTTGGGCCAGGCCAACGCCAGGGACCAAGAGATCTATCCCAGTTCTTTTTATGGGTTGCAGGGGCTGAAATGTTTGAGCCATCAGCTGCTGTATCCCAGGTGCCATCAGTAGGACATTGGATCACAAGTAGGAAGAGAACTGGAACTTAGGAACTCCAGTGTCAGTAAAAGGGTACTCCAAGCAGTAACTTAACCCACCACTCTACAACCACCACCCTGCCTTGCTTTCTTCATCCGTGCTGTAATGTGCAATGCTAAATAGTCATTTCCACAGAATCTTCCGTTATAGGAACAATGATGCTACTCTCAGATTTTTTAAGATTTATTTTTCAGTTTTCCTGTTTGCCATGTTGTAGAGGTTCAACTTAGGGGCAATGGCTGTTGTACAGGCTGCACCGTTCTTTGTCTTGTTGAAGAGTGCTAACCCTTTCACAGGTGATCTGGTTGTGCCAATGCTGGGCACACATAACAGAAGCCATGGTTTTCCATCACTGCTTGTGTTGACCAAAGTTGAAAGGAGACGGTACAAGGCAATATTGCATGTCCCAGGACTTGACAAATAGGAAGTAGTCTATTGATGTCGGTCATGTGGATGGTTGATTCACACGCTGATCTCGTCAGATGATCCAAACAACGATTGTCTCCATTTGACAGACGAAAGGTCAATATCTGGAAATGTGATTGTTCCTTTGCTGAAGACAAAGGAGCCAGCAGCTCCAGATGTGCCCGTAGTGGGCAGCAGCCTGCATGGGTCACTCCCTCATGGAAAGCCTGCAGCAGCCAGGCTGTGGCTGCCATTTTGAACAAGGATTCTCAGCCTTCTGCGACACCTTTGTACCCTATCTGGATGTGAAGCTCAAAGATGACACTCTGCTTCTTGGTGCATAGCTTGGCAAAAGAACAGGTGGCCATCCGGAGACCCTACCTTCCGTTTCTGCTTGGGGTTAAGGAAATGCCCCATCCCCAATGCACTCAGGGACTGTGAACTTCTAACCAGCCTTAAAGTGCTAGATTTGAATTCTCCTTTCTTTGGACCCACTGGGAGAAGCTATTTGGGGTGATCATCTGGAAGACTAAAGAAGAGGAAGATGAAGAAGAGAAAAGGTACCATGCGTTTTGCCCTTTCTGTTGGCGGTGTAGCATTTTTTAGGCATCCCTGTCACGGCGGGCACTCTTGACAACTTTATTACGGAGAGAGTGTTATTGACATTCACAATTCCAGTAGGATTGTAAAAACTGTAAAGAGGCAGGTGCAGGCAAGCCCAGGTTGGTTGAAAAGTGGAGATCTTGCATTTTTACTTAAGTGTCTCTATGACCAGACTGTCTTTCTTCTTTAAGTCACTCAGTTTCGTATGACAGAGTCAACCATGAACTCAAACCAAGTCCCTCTGTGACAAGATTGCTGCATCTCCCTCACGGGGCTCCCCGGTTGTGGTCCTGGTGCAGGCTCCAGCCGCACATCTCGCCTTGGTGCTCTGGGTTGAGGAGCGGTGACAGGAAGCACAGGGCTACCACTCTGAAGCTGAGATCAGTCCACACTTTTCTTCTTTTGATTTCCAGAATGCACGGGCACAGCGAAGGTTACCAAACATGCCTCTCTCAAGAGGGCAGAAATTTTTTTTTTTTTCGTTTTTGTTGTGCCAATTTCTATCCTTTGAAAAATGCAGAAGCCCATTAAAGATTAAGACGACAAACAAGCTTAAAACACATCTCCATGGCATTCACAAAGGTCGCAGGTGTGGGCAGGTCAAAGTGATATCTTGTTCTCCTGAATATTTCAACAGATAAACAAACTTTTGATGGCGCTATCTGTTCAAAAAAATGACTTTGAACTTGCCGCCAGCACCACCCACTTGGGCTTTCTCAAATCCACCGAGGGCCAGCCCTGTAGATAAGGGGCCTGAGTGGTCCCAGACGGCCGGCGCCTTTCATCTCACCTGGACTGTGTACACGAGCCGTTTGCTTAGCTTGGCTCTGCTATCCTGAGGTCTTTTTTGAAATCCTCCCATTTGTTAGGCTCCAACACCCAATCTGTAAATAAGCCAGCAGGAAATGGACATTTCAGCTGCTCTCCAAGTGCGATTCGCTTTCAGGCAGGCTGGTTCCTCCCTCTCATTATTTCTCTCCTGCTTTGGGGATCGTCTCTTACTTTCCCCACCTGCCTTTCATTTTGCTTCCCCTTCCCAGCCTCCCTTCTCTCCCTGAGCATCTTGCAGATAACAGAAGTAAAAATAGACAAGATTTAATGCAGACTTTGGTTTCATGTATCAAGAAAGAGAGAAGGTGATTATTGAAAAAAAAAAAAACAATAAGACAGTTTGCCTGGATTTGAATTCTGTATGGCTTTAGGCAATTTACATAACCAGTATCTCAATTTATTCATCACTAAAATGGGATAATAATAGCACTCATCTTAAGGAGGAGTTGTGAGGATTAAATGAGTTAAAGATTTATTTGGAGAGAGAATCAGCAGATAGGGTCTATCCATCATCCATCCATCTTTCCATCTATCTATCTGTCTACCTTTTCTTTTCTTCTCTCCCCTGCTCAAATAAATGAATGCATTTAAAACTTGCAAAGATATTATACTGAGTTCTAGAGTTATGATTGGGACCAGTCATAAAAACTGCTGGGGACTGCTCAGCAATGATGGTCACCCCTTTAGGAAAGATAAGTATGCATTAAGGAACCAGAGGCTCCACCATTCTCTACTGTCCATTCTCTGCCAACTTCACTTCCTTTAGCTTTTGGGTCCTTGTTTATGTTTGAGGGCCAGGACCCTGCCCTAGTCTCTGTGAGTTACTCTCTTTCAGGGGGCATTTGGAGGAAGTAAGAGATAAAATTGCCCTGTAGATCAAGGCAGCGGTAGAGGTGGCAGTGGAACAGACCCTGAAATAAGTGACAGAGGTTGGGCCTTGGTTGTGCTGTGGCACAAGAAACCACTGCTTACAACATCAGCATTGCGGGTGAGTGCCAGGTGATGCCTCAGCTACTCCATTTCCAATATAACTCCCTGTTAAGGTGCCCGGGAAAAGCAGTGAAAAATGGCTCAGATGGCTGAGTCCTTGTGACCATATGGGAGACCCTGGTAAAGCTCTTGGCTCCAGGCTCTCTGGTCGTCTGGGGGAATGAAATCGGCAGATGGATGATATCTTCCCTTCTCTGTCTCTATAACTCTACCTTTCAAATAAATAAGCAAATACAATAGAAGTGACAGCAGCTGTTCCCATAGGCAGATGGCTTTCCTTGGGGTAACACTGTCTCTCCCTGCAGCCCCCTAGAGCTCAAGAATCTCTGAGAGCCACTTGTTACCCCACTTCCCCCTGCCAAAAGCCCTCAGCGGCTCCTGTTGAGCCCACTTCATTTATTTCACTTGATCTCCAAAGAATCCAAACTCATTACACAACTTGGTAGCTGCTTCCCTCCCCACAGCTCTGTGGGGAGATGGGCCAACTTGATCAATAGAATCCAACTTTAATTTTTTTTTTTTTTTTAGACAGCTAAAGCTGTGTGGAGGTGGTGGGGAGAGAGACAAAAAGGTGGGTGGGGGGAGTCTTCCAACAGGATGGTTATGATTCCCTCTTTGCCTTGAGGAGGAAAGGCTGTTGCTTCAATTTTGGCTCGAGTCAGACTCGATGCAGGCATTGCAGGAAGTGGGTCAAACCGCCAGGAGAGCCAGCAGTTGGCCGACGTTTGTGCTAACTCCAGTCTTTTTGTTTTTGCCAGAGGAAAAAAAAAATTCTAATTTCTATCAGTCTAAATTGAGTTGGGGAGCATTATCAGCTGGAAGGACCCTTCTGATTTGACAGGTCCCACTGTATGATGATTAATTACTTCTCAGCTTCATTGGACTTTTCTAATTTCCTTTTGCCACTGGCTGGAGGCACCATGCGATACGTACTGCTCTTATTATTTTGTGCAAAGGAAAATGTCTATTACGCTCTGTCGTACAAGCGAGCAGAATGAAAAGACAGCTGATCAGGGAACTCGCAGGCCGTTCTATCTTTATTTGGTCTCCCCTGGCCTTCCTTCCTCACTTGTTCTAAGACAGAGGTGGCCACACACGGTTTCCTGTCAAAATAAAGATAAAATCATAATCTCTATCAGCGTACTTGACATTTTGAAATTTGTATAATGATTTCATGGGGTTTAATCCTCCAGCTCACCGCAAATCCTCCTCCAAATGCAAATGCAACTAAAATATTATCCTGAAAAAGGCACAGCCATTCTTCTTCGTCTATGCATTTATTTGGTCATAAATTAAATGGGAGGATTGCCTTATTATATATCATGCTCCAATAAAAACAGTTATCATTATTATTATTACTGTTACTGTTAAACAGCCATAATTGAATTTGCAAAGAGAATTTTTTTTTTCGGCCAGCGCCAACACATAACTATATGTACGCTGATAAGAACACCTCAGATTAGTGGGTGGCAGTTTTTGTTGATGCGGGGCTGGCTGTCTTCTCACAAAGATCCCAGGTAACACCATAACGGTCAACTGAGACCCAGCAAAGATTGTTTCCCTGGAGAGAAGAAATATAAAAACATGGAACGGAGCCTTCTTCTGCAACCCCTGCTGCCTGCTAATCCTCCAACCTAAGATGATACCTGAATGAGGGCCCAGATACTCACAGGAACATGATGACTGATAGAGGCTGTCTCAAGAATGGGCCCATGGAGCAAAGTCCTGGCTACATTTCTCAGTGTCTGCAACTGCTGGGGAAGCTACCAATTTTCCAGGGTCCTGCTTCAAAGCAGGAGATGGAGATAGAACATCCAACAGATGAAGAAATGTAGCCAGGACTTTGCTGGGGTCTGAAGCCCTGGTCTGAAGCCTACACGGGCTCCTGAATTCTCCGTGTCTGCTGTTACTGTCTGAGAATTCCTGAAGGGGAAGAGAGACTTAGAGCTTCTTTTTGAAAATCATATTATTTATTTGAGAGGCACAAAGACCATCTGAGACAGGCCAGAGAGCTCCCCTGGCTGGTTCACTCCCCCAAATGTCCGGGAGACAGGAACTCAATCCAGGTATCCCCTGTCAGGGGCAGAGACTCAACTGCTTGAGCCACCAGGGCTGTGTGGAATTAGGAGCCTAGATGGTCCTTAAACCCAGACACTCCGATTTGGGATGTGGGCATTCCAAGTGGATGCTTAAGTGCTTAACCAAAAGCCCACTGCAGCTTCTCTTCTCAAATTACCTGGTATTTAATTGAGTGCCTACTGCATGCCTTGTTGTGTGCATTTTATACCTTATCTCATTTAATCCTTACGATCTGCTTGATGATGGTGCCCTAAGGAACCCATTTTATAGACAACAGCATGTGGCTATCCCAGTTAAATATGCAGCTAGGATGTGATAAACCCAGTACTGAACCCTAGGTCTGTCAATTTCTCCACTTGTCATGCTGTACTTTCCATGATTTCAATATCAAGTTTTTCTTTTTCTTTTCTGCAAAAGCCCTCATGGCAACGCAGGTAGTGGATGATAATATCAGCTGAACTAATGTATTTCATTCCTTAGCTTCTCATTTATGTCTCTCTCTGTGCTGCAAATATTTATTGAGTGCTTACTATGTGCCAGATACTACATAAGGCTCTGGAGATCCTCAGATAAAATTCCCGCGCCCTTACCTTCCAGAAGCTCATAGAAGCATCAACAAATAAATTACTAAAAACCATTGGTCCACTCCCTAACTGACCTTGAATGACTGGGGCCGAGCCAGGCTCAAGCCAGAAACTGGGAACTCCATCCTTGTCTCCCGTAAGGATGGCAAGAGTCCAGGTGCTAATGTGTTTGTCTCAGAATGGAGGAAATACAGCTCTGTACGCATGGTGGTTATACTAGTGAAAAAACCATGTTTAGACTAAGGGAAATCACATTTTAGGAAAAATAGTAGAGAACCTATTTTTATATAGAATTAAAGAATGTTTTCACACAATTTATACAGGAACAGATGTGTCAGTGTCAACTTGATTCTGGCCTTCAAATTTGTACTCAGGGTTCTGTCTTTCAAACTTCAGCTAGGCTTCTAAGTGGGACACGGGCTCAGAGAATGCCAGGGTGAGAAGCATATGTTCAGGCACCAAGATTGTCTCCAAAGCTGTCCTTTCGTACACCAGTGTTCTCTGGCTTTCTCTGATTGAGGTGTGTAAGCTGTGCCCTGGACACTATACCCATTTCACAGGGATGCAAGAAGATTGCCAAGATATGGCTGAACTTGTTTGAGGTGTGCTGTGCTATAACAAGCCTGGCGAGGCAAGCCCTGGGACACAGTAGCTCAGCATCACCAACCTGAACAGTCCCCACTATGGGGGATGCTTTCCCTTCCCTCCATCTATGTACTTTGCAATACAAGCTGAAAGCATCTGCCCCTCGACTCTGGGTTTAGTCAGGTGATTTGCTTTGGTCAGCCAGGACGCATAAGCAAGCAGTGATACCAAATATGCCTCTGCATGTCTGTTTTCTCCTGAGCTCCTCCGTCTCCCTGGTTATCTTTCCAAGCCAACTTGGTGGAGGATGATGTTGATGGAGAGGAACCGTGCTGGCACAATTGCCTAAAAGCATTTGGTATCTTTATGATGTAGGTCTTGACTTTAGCTCTGCAATTGACAACCCTGTGACTTTCCACTATCACCACACTTCTGGAAGCTCAGTTTCCTCCTCTGCATGATGTGGATTGTAATAGGGAAGCAATCGGTGCCTGCTTTGTAGAGTAGCTGGGAGGATTCAATAGAAAGGGGCAGGAGAGCATCCTCACAGTGCCTGCTGCATGGCAGATAGCTCATAAATGTCAGCTGGTACCAGCTTCACACTTTCTCATCTCTTTCCATTCCTCAGGTGTTTTAAAAAATTGCTTTAAATTCAACAGATCTCCCATCTGTTGTTTCACACCCCAGATATCTACAACAGCAAGGGGTGGGAAGCTGGTACCAGGAGTTTAGAAACCTTTTTGAGGCATCCCACATGAATGGCAGGAACTTGAATACTTGAGCCATCACCTGCTGTCTTCCAGGATCTGCCTGAGCATGAAGCCAGAGTTGGGAGCCAGAGGTGGTTACCAAACCCAGGCACTCTAATATGGCACTTAAGTATTCTGACATGTAGCTTATCACTAAGCTAAACACCCATCCCAATTCCTCCAATATTTGTGATCTGTCTTCCTCCTCAATGTGGTGGGTACCCAGGAGATGTGAACTGTGCCATGCTCTAGGAGAGCAGGGTATGTGCCTGCAGAACTCCCCTCTGGTCAGAACCATGGACAACACCTATTTACCATGAGCTCAGGCTCACCCTCCACCATCTTCATTTTCAGGTGATCATTGATTGGCAACTTGTTTAGTCATTCTCAGATATGTCGGATTTAACACTTATTAAACATAGTCAATGGCACCTCTGATAAGACAAGCTCCATCTCCAAAAGAGGCTGATGGTTTAGAAAACTGAGATCCCGTGTGCAGTGTGAAAACCAACATTTCCCAAATTCTGTATTTAGAAAAGGTTTTTATCTAGTACAAAATATGTAAGTAAGAAGACTGACTAATAAACAAGATGGTCTATGGCCAAATACATTTGGTAGATTCTGAGCCAAACAGATCTGTCTTTTGCTGGAGACTTTTTCAGAGACGCTAAGATAATGAGTGTTATTTATTTCCGGTCTGGAGGTAGAAAATATTGCGGTTTTAAAATGTGTTTTGACCACCAAGCTTTCATTTTTGGACCAGTGTTTTAGGGGAATAAGCCATAGAATGTTTGGACACCATATTGACAGCCTGAAACTTTGGGATGAAGCATCCCCATACGTGGGAACTCCCCTGCCTCATGGAAGTAGGCAATGAAGGGGGAGTGGGAGGGTGGTGAGGCATTGCCCTCTTCCTCATTGTCCTGAGCTCTTTTGTTTGGGTCTGTCCCTACTCCCTGTTTGTTTTGCCACCAATAAGAGCTCAAAGTTTGACTTACTTTGGTTATCACTCTTTTTCTACTCTTGAAGTGAATTGCGCAGTCAGATGTGAACAATACCCTGTTCCTCCTTTTTAGTATGAATGCACCAGAAGACAGAAGTTGCCTCTTTGTGTCGGAATAAAGCGAGAGTGCTGGAGGCATTATTACCTCTTCATTGTCGCCCCCAATCAGCGGAGGTTTAAATGGAATTCTGTCAGGGTCACCGACAAGATATTTTTTCCAACAGTTACTCCAGATTTCATCTTGGGACAATTGTTCTCTGAGCAAAGTGTGTTATTTTCTCGGAGGTAATCCCTTACGAGATCGTGGATTTTCCATGTTCAACATCAGCCGCTACAACCAAAGAGCAACGAACTGTGTTATTGACAGTGTTTAATTACAATACATAAGAGATGCAAGGCAGCCAAGATGAGGACATTATGTGGCTGCAGTGGCATTTGTATGTCTAAGGCACAACCGCGCTGGTGCCCACATAGAGAATATACATTTTCCACCAGGGCTAAAAATTCTAGTGTCATGTGTGGAATTGCTTTAAATGAAACAATAACATGCACAGAAGTGACTGTCCTTGGCTGCACAATAAATGAAATTAGAAGTTCTTAGAACCGTGGGCTTGCAACAATGTTAGTGTGAAATATAATCGTTGCATTGCTTTGTTCTTTCTTTCCAACAAAAAGCAGAAGCTATTGAGTGCTGTTATTAGGCTGGCTAAGCTGGGCTTCTGTACAGCATAGTCTTGTGTGTCTGAACCAGTAGAAGCTTTTGAAGTCCCGCGATTCCTTCTGCTTGCTAATTCTTGCATTTGTTTGATTTTTGGTACAAAGAAAATGAAAGAATATGATGAGATTATGGCATTTTAAGTCAATATTTATTAAAAAATCAATCTAGATGAAAATCTGCCCATCCCTCTAATTAGATGAGGCAACTTGAGGTTGATTTTTAATTGCAAAAGTAATTACATGGAGCAGATAGCCAGTGACATTTGATTGTGTAGGTGATTGATTAAAAAGCCGAGCTCACCAAGCAGATTGTCAGCCAGGGAATCCAGACAAAAGAGCAAATTAAAAAAGTTGTCCTGTTAGTAATCACAAAATTCAAGGATGAAATTACAGAGCCAAACACCCCCATGGTCCTTCATCCTCATCGCTCACGCCACACGCATGCTCTCCAACGCCTGATAAAGAAACGGATTAGTGTGAAATTAATTGAAGGGGGAAAAAAACAGGAACTGAATTGATGGTTGAGAAGAAAGCTCTTAACAACTTGAAACAAATTTCCCCGGTTTTATAATACAACTTTTTTTTTTTAATTCAAGAGAGATGTTTTCATAAAGGATTTTTCAAAATGTTTGATGGTATTAATTTATCTATTAAGGGAGAGGGATACCACTTTCTCACAGAATGGGATATTAAGATGTCTTGCTTGTTATTCATTTCATTATAACATGAAAGCCTGGGGAACTGGCTGTACATTTGGCACAAGAATCCTTGAATTTGTAAACAGCCCCCGCTGACATATTGGACAGAATAATGAAAGGGGGGCCCTGGTCATTCTGAGGAAGCCCAGTGGGATCCACTTACAGAATTGGGGACGCAAAGTGGACTAGGTGTGCCTGAGAGCGGTCCCCAGGAGAACCTTTGACTTACAGCAACAATTGCGGACCCCCACAAAGTCCAGGAAAAATAAAGAGAAACTGAGGCAGGACAACCTGAGACAGGTCTGGCAGCACGTAGCAGTCTGGCCTGCCTACTTGCACCTGCCCCTCACTGCTTGGATGAGTAGGATGTAATGAAAAGGCAGGCAGGATGTGGCCTTACAACCCCCCAGTCAGCTGACTTCAGCTCTTTCCACGTTCAGAACCCATGTGTGCCTCAGGGAGATGCACATTTCAGCAGACAGATGTTAGGAATCCTGGCTTCCGATAGTAGGAAATGTAATCTCCTTCTTGTGTTTGAGATTTTGCTTTTGAAAAAAAAAATCCATGTATTCTTCCAACACATACTTTTGGCAAGGCAGTTTTGATGTTGTGGTAAAGAGTTCTGGCTCTTTGAAAATAACTTAACATTATCCAGAGCCACTGGAGTTACACACACCCTCTGATCTAGTAATTTTTCTATGAGGCATGCATCTTAGGAAAACATGTGAAATGTACACTAGGAGACATACGCGAGATCATACACGTCAGTGAGATTCTTGTAATTGCCCTAAATTGGAAGCAAAGCACATGTCCATCACCTGAAGGATGGATAAGCAGATTAAGGTATATCACTCAATGGTAAATGCTGTATGCACCAATGTAGCACAATTACAGGATTAAGCCACAGCAACCAGACACAAAGGAATATGTGCTAAAGGGCAGACATCACAGCGTTGTGGGTTAAGCTGCCATTTGAATGCCAGCATCCCATAGCAGAGTGCCTGGCATCAAGTGTCAGCTCCACTTTTCATTCCAGCTTTCTTTTGATATGCCCATGGTGGAGGATGGTCCACCATGGATGGAGGCTTGGGTTCCTGCCACCTACTAAGGAAATCTGGTTGGAATTCCTGCCTCCTAACTTGAGAGTGGTCCAGCACTGGCTATTGTGGGCACATGGATGAGACAAAAGCTGGAATTTTTTTCTCTCTCTCTGTTACTCTCCCTTTCAAATAAATACAACTTTTAAAAAAGAACATTTACTAAATGACCCCACTCAGAAAACTTGTAATCAAGGAAAATGCAATTACATGACTCAAGAATCTGTCAATGTTAAAGCAAGAATTAGAGTCAGAGAGAAACCACAGCGGATCACCAAGTGCTGGCATTGTTGTTTTTGTCTTTGGGGGCATTATCAAGCTTTCTTTCCAACTATACATCTGTGTTTGCCATCCCTTTCTAAGTGCAGGTTATTCTGTATATACACATGTACAGGCATCCTGAGGTTTTGGGATCTGGCAGGATGGATTTAAATAATTGCTTCATGCCTCCTAGATGTGTGACTTGAACAAGTTGCTCAACAGCTCTTCGCCTCAGCTCCTTTGTCTAAAAAGTGGGCTTGCTGGTTGATTAGTCATCTAGCACAATATACCCTACACAAGCACACACGTGCCTTAAACCTGCAGGCTGTGGTGGTTCTGAGCTAGGCTGGGTTCACGCAGGGCCTGAGGTCAGGGGCCCAGCCGCATGGGCTGTCTTCCACTGTTTTCCCACATATATCACTTTGGAGCTGAATCAGAAGTAGGGCACCCAGGACTCAAACCTGTGCTTACATGGGTTGCCATCATCACAGGCAGTGGCTTAACCTGCTGTGATACAACATTGATACTTAATTTCTCTTAGCTTCAGTTTACAATTGTTTACTGTTTGTATATCAAAATATACTTATTCTTTCCATTTATTGTCAGTGTTATTATTATTATTTTATGATACAGCTTCCTAGGCTCTGGGATTTCCCCTACTCCCTCTCCAAACCTCCTCTCCCGCACATACTGATTTTCCCCTATATTATTGCTATAGTATAGTTCTTCATAAACAGTCATACGTCCATCATTGTAGGCATGAACAATGGCAGAGTCCAACATCCTTTTGTCAAGATATATTTAACAGTTTCATTGGGAGTCCATCTTTGATCTGAAAGTAGAGATGCATACTGCATTGTATGCTCACATCTGAATATGATAGTCTCCATTACATAGTTGCTATACATCTCCTTAAGTGAAAAGCCACAAAACAAAATCAACAAAAGAAAAAAAATTGAAATTTACAACACCATGAAGTTAAACAACATGTCACGGAATGACTAACATGTAGCTGAAGAAATAAAAAACAAAACTCAAGAACCTTCTTGAAGAAAATGATGCTATTGTATGACCTGTGAGTTACTGAAGCATATGACAAAAAAACTGTTTTGAATAAGTGAAAATAAAGACAAAAGCCTCAAAATCCATGATACATACTTTCCTCTGATCTTTGTTGACGAGATGTGTCTCCTGTAGACAACAGGTAGCTTTTTTTTTTATCCACAACACCAACAATGTAGTTATTTAGGACACTTTGTTTCTCCCTAATCCTGGAAACTGCTCCAACCACAAGTAGGAGAAAGGTTATACAGACAATGGTGCAGCCTCAGCACAAAATCACAGCAGGTGTAGAGTGGTGAGCCAGGAACTAGGGCTATTGCTCCATGGTGGAAGCCTAACACAAGAGCCCAGAGCTGATACTTGCTGGAGGGAGTGGCACAAGTGGCTGCAAACACAGAACCAGCTACCAAACGCATTAAGTAAAATCAAACTGTAGACCTGTGGGTGACACAGCTTAGAAACCTGCCCTAAGGAGAAGAATCTGCTAACCAGAAGTATAGTGACCAAGAGCAAAAGATGATATTGAATATTATTGAAGACTGCCCTGCAAAGGAGAAAAACCCTTTGCCAACCTTAGAGTTAACTGAGAAATATATCAAGCAAATGGGGGCATACATAAAGAACTTAAAAACTTGTTATAAGGTTTCTTATCAACAATGAGAAGCACATACAGGAATTTAAAGAGTATGTCACACAAGAAATAGCAACTCTGAAACAAAATGTACTTATTTTGCATTTGCAGCTTTCTGGTCTTCATGATTTCTGATAATAAATTTTGAATAATTCAAATTGTGGATTCCTTGTAGTTATTGCATCATTTAACCTGCCTCCTGTAGATATTTTTCTTTGAGCTTCTTTTCCTCCGTTTGAACTGGATTATTTGGGGTTTACCAGTCTGAGTTTCAGAACTTCTTGTGTGTGTATGCTCATGGCTTTCGTCATTACTCTTTTCCTCTCTGATACCTCATTCCACTTTTGGGCCCCTGGTAAGTTTTTTATTTCAGTTACTGTACTTTCCAACTCTAATATTTTTATTGGGTTATTTTTTCTAATTTGTGTATTTGTATAATTATTATTCATCCACATAATTCCAATATCTTTGTATTCTCAATGTTAGTGTATGTTGATAGCTTTTTTCCTGTGTGAGCTGAGATTTCCCTGGTTATGCACATGCTGAAGAATGTGGTTATCTCAAATATTCTTGAATATCACATGATGAAACACCAGATCTTACATGAGTCCTATGGGGAAGATGACCTTTTTGTGGCAGCAAGCTGTTGTGCTGCTCTGGTCCATCTGAAAGTGCCGATCTATCTTCTGTGGTTTGGAATTCTGACACTAGGTTAGCTTTAACAGTCACAATGCTGTGTAAAGATCAGATTCAAAGTGACCAGTTTTTGCCCTTGAGCTATGATCTCTGTGTTAGAGTCTATGGCGTGCAAATTTGGATCAGACCCACAGGTCATAGGTGAATCTAGAAATTAACTAAAAACAACAACCTTGTGGAGTTGCTTTCCGGAAGTCTCTCAGAATCTCCCCTGTGTTACAATACACAAGGATGGAGAGGGTCCCTTTCACTTCTCCATCCATGACACTGAGGCTCCAGTTACATGCTTCTATGACTGTTCTTATTTTAAGAGCCAAATTGTAAAACTTATCCTCAGTTCAGTGACATTTTAATTTTTGGCATCTTTCTTAAATCTTCCCATTATTCATCTCCAAGTTCCCAAAGAGCTGTCGCATCTATTTTGGTTAGGTTATAGAGCTGCATTCAGGGGCAGAGGCAGGAAGAAGTGTGATTTGTTCATCTTACCTAGAAATGGCAATAACCTGTTCCATATCTCATGACTCAGCCTTGCAAGTCACGTACCACTGCCACCACATTCTGCTAGTCAAGGCAGTTACAAGGCCACACTAGTCCAAGAAGAAAGCATTGGTGACATTCTACAGAAACATGTGGGGCAGAAAGATTGTTATATTCAATCGTAGGAGAGATCATCTGCCACCAACATTAATAACGAAGGAATAAGTCCCACCAAATGAGAAATAAAGAGAAAATTGAGGCTTGGCTGTTGGACGCAAAATGTGTATCGTGTTCCTGAACCCCACTGCCCAAGCTTCCAGAGAGGCCTGGGGGAGCATCCAGCATCTGATTCCTAGGAACTAGCAGCAGAGCTTGAATAGCCTTTTTTCAAGGAATGGTGGTGCTCTGGAAGGAGGTGAAGATGCTTACCTGTTGATTTCACAATAAATCTAAGATGGAGGACTGCACAGGCCTCCCACATCCCCGAGGATCCCTTCTGGGCAGCTGTGCCCTGGAGGAGAGGTTGGTTGGCAAGTGTCATGGTGTCCACCACGGGGAAAATCATTACAGTCTTTCAAAGGTAATTCTGTTCTCCCTGGTCCCGAATCATAAGAGCAGCTCTTTCCATGAGCCCCTTTATAAAGGGCCTCTGTATCCAGATGGCCAAAGCACCAAAAGTGCAAAAGCAAAAGCAGGTGACCCCTGTTGGGCTTTCTTCTCACAGTGACGCAGAACAGGGAGGCTCCGAGCAGCCACTCTCCAAGCAGCACATCCCAGACTTGGCGACTGAGTCAGCTTCCAAGTCCCAGCTTCCTCTAGTCTCCAGCTGAGGTGATGACAGTGTCTGCCTCTTACAGGTGTTGTGAGGTTCCACTAAGGGAACACAGGTGAGTCACGTACACTTCCTAGGAGCCCCCGAACTCCCTTTGAGGGTCAGTCACTGTTATTTCATGTCAACTATATCACTTCGATGTCCAAACCTGTGACCGACTTCTGTCCTGAAGAGGTGACCTAATTTTTCTCTGCCTCTGCTTCCTCATCTGTAAAGTGGAAATGGTAGTGGGATCCATCTCTTAGGATTGCCATAAATAAATAAAAACAGTGAAAAGAGTCTCTCAGGTCAAGTTCTTAAATGGTACGTAAGGAAAGTAGGTTCTTTACAAGAATGAGCAAGCATTTATGAAAATGTGTGAGCTGTGTAACTGGAGTATGTACATATCAAGGTTTGAAAAGGTTGGTGCAAGGGGTGCCAGGAAGCTGCAGGGTCTGCTTGAAGGGATTTAAGAAGACTATCTTAGTGAATATGGTGACCAAGGGTCCCAACAGTTCTGTTCTCTAGCAGTCTACAGTTGACATTTTAGGATCCCTAGAATTCCACCCATTCTTCTTCAATGACACCTGGATTCCATGGAGCAAGAGGTCTGGGTGACACAGGGACACCTGGCCATTGACAGCACGCAGACCCTGTGTAGCATAGCCTTGGCAGCTTCCTCTAGCCCACTGCTTCAGGCAGGGATGTTTCCCACAATCCCCGTCATTAAACAAGAAACTCAGATGTTGGTAATTAGACTGCTGTCCCCAGCTGCCAAGTCACATTCAGTTCCAAAACAGCCCTGTATACTGCTACTTGTGCATTTGTTAACAATGCCCCCAAAACAGGTTTGCAATTAGAGCCCATCTGTTCACTTTCTCAGAGAGTGCTGCCAATCGGCACTGGTGAACTTGGAGTCCTCATTGTTGGAAGTTACTGACCAGGAACCCTAAGTTCTGGAATCCCGTGGGTGCCTGCTCTAATGGATGCCTATAATAAAGATGAAGGCAGGTGTAATCAAGAAGGGACACAAGTGCAGACCTGAACATGAAGAAATATCTGTGCTGCACTCCTCCATCAAAACCATTTCCAACCACCCTGCCCATCAGCATGGCCACATTTTTCTGTAGCCACTGATTCTCTGGTAGTTCTGCTTGGGTTGCCTAAGAAGAGTGAGGCCCTCAACCCCATTCCAGGAAAAGAGGTCTTATGGCCAGTGTCAGTTGCCAGTCCTGTAAGACAAGACTGCGATGGGCAGCCGTGGCCTGAGGGAACTGATTGGGAGGGCACAGAAAAGATGGGCTGGAGATGCCAAGAGCACCAGAATGCAAATGCAACTTGTTTGAAACCAATTAGAGAAACCTCACTTCCAAGAAGGAAGCTATGCCTCCATACACTAAGAAAGAGTGACTTGAGTGGCAGGGAGTGAACAGAACTCTGAACCTTGCCAGGCATCCCAGGGTGGGTGGGATGACACAGCCTCCCTCTATCACAGGAAGCTTTGATCTAAAACACTGATTTCAGCCTAATCTTCCCATGGAATCTCTAGGGGAGTTTTTGTTTTTGTTTGTTTGTTTATTTGTTTTTAAGACTAATGCAATTAGCACAGCCATTCCATTTACATTAACAGCTAAAACAATTTGTTATAGAATTTGATGTTATAAGTCTTCAAAACAATCCACAGAAAATGTATTCATGAAAAAAAAACCATGCGTGGGTTTCAAAATTGTGTACAGTAAACTCACCCTTTAATTTCATTTTTTCCAACAACTTTTTGATGTGCCTTCATTCTTAGAAATAAATCTAACTAAAGAAATGAAGGATTTGTGTGCTAAAAACCATAAAACATACTGAAGGAAATATAATATCTAAATAAACAGATATATATCCCATGTTCATGGATAAAAAGATGTTACAGTGTTATGATGTGAATACTATCTGAAGCAACCTACAGATTCGTCACCATCTATTAAAATTCCTAAGGTTTTCCTATTTTTGCAAACATAGGAAAATGAATCTTCAAATTTATGTGGGATTGTAACACACTATAAATAGTCAAGATAATTTCGAGAAGGAAGAATGAAATTGGAGGTCTGACACTATTCAACTTCAAAATGTGTTACAAAGTTGCAATAATAAAAATAATCTGTAAGAAAAAATACACAGACCAATGGAATGTAACAGAGAGCTCAAAAATTGACTCTCACATATGAGATCAATCATTTTTTAACAAGGGTGCCAAGATTATATAATGGGGAAAATGCAGGGTTTTTTTTTTTTATCAGGTAATGTTACAGAAAAATAGACTGGAATTTGGCCTTACACTATATAAGCATAAAATTAATTTAAAATAAATCAAAAGTTTAAGTTTAATCACTGAAATTATAAACATTTAGAAGGAACATGGAGAAAATCCTCATGACATTGGATTTGGCAATGACTTCACGGATGCAACACCAAAAGCATAAGAACAATACAAAAAATAGATGACTTCTTGAAAATCAAGAACTTTTGAACATCAGAGGATTCTATAAAGAAAGCAGTAAAATAACCAAGAAACATTTGCAAATGATGCATCTGATGAGAAATTAATATCCAGAATATACAAAGAACTACCACAATTCAACAAGATAATAAATAACCCACATTAAAAATGTGTAGAGAATTAGAATAGACATTTCTCCAAAGGAGATAAGCAAATGGTCAATAGCTACTTGGAAAGAGACCCACCATAATTAGTCATTAGAGAAGTGCAAATCAAAGCCACTGAGATATAGAATGGCTATCATTATAGAAAATATAACAAGAAAATCACACACACACAAAAAAACATAACGAGAGGTGGCCAGGATGTGGAGAAACGGGAAGCCTTATGCATTACTGTTGCTAAGAATATGAAATAGTTAACTCTTGTGAAAGACAGCCTGATGGTTTTTAAAAAGGTTACAGTTAGAATTACCAAGTGATCCAGAAATTCCACTCAAGCTATGTATCAAAAGAGCTGAAGGCAAGAACCAAAGGAGGCATTTGCCCTCTAATGTACTATCCACAGTATGTAAATAGTAGAAACAACCTACTTTCTATGGATAGGTAAATAAATGTGACATATCTGCACACTGGAGTATTATTAAGTCACAAAAAAGAATAAACTCGCAATATATTCTACACATGGATTTATCTTGCAAACATTATGCTTAGTAAAATAAGCCAGATATGGGAGCAAAGCTGCTACATGGTTCCACTTATACAATGTACCCAAAATACACCAATGTGTAGAGACAAAATGCAATAAGGATGCCAAGTGGGACACTACCAAAGAGATGGAAGGGAAGCAAGAAGTGGTTATTATTATTTAATGAGCACAGAGTTTTTGTTGTAGGTCATGAAAACATGTAGCTAGTGTTCATGAACACATGGTAATACGTGTCACCAATTCCACACTCACAAATGCTTAAAGTGTTAAATATTACGCACATTTTATCACAATAAGCAAAAAGAATCAATGCAAATATGAAGGTAGGGCTCTTCCTCAGACCAAGGAAATCAGAATTTTGGGGCATAAATACTGGTTTCTGGCTATTACAAGCTCTCCCGGGTTTTCTGGTATCTAAGATGAGTCATTAGGTTAATAGACAAGGGAACACTGGATGTCTGGCAGTGGTACTAATGTTGATTAATAAGTTGCTGTCCATTACGTACACAGAGTCCTAAACTCTGTAAAGTCTTTTTAAAAATGATTTATTTTTATTGGAAAGGCAGACATACAGGGAGGACAGACAAAGGTCTTCCATCAGCAGGTTCACTTCCCAAATGGCCGCAACTGCCAGAGCTGAGCTAATCCAAAGCCAGGAGTCAAGACCTTTCTCCAGGCCTCCTACACGAATGCAGGATCCCAAGGATTTGGACCATCCTCTACTTCTTTCCCAGGCCATAAGCAGGAAGCTGGAAGGAAGTGCAACAGCTGGGACGTGACCCAGCTCCATATGGGATCTTGCTACCTGCAAGGAGAGGATTAGCCAATTGAGCCACAGTTCTGGATCCATAAACTGCCAGATAATTTTATGAAGATTATCTTCATTTTTCTCGTCCCCAAATTTCGTCAGCGATCTGAGCAATGTCACACAGCCAGGATCTGACACTGGAGCTGAAACGTTTGCTTTCTACTCCATTGAGGAAGACACCGGCATGCCCCATGCCCTGGGAAGGAGATCAGGGAAAGCTGCCCAGAGGAGGCAGTGTCTGAGGACCAGAAAGGCTCCTCAGTGGGGGAAGCAGGCAGAGTATTGAGGTCCACTTGCACCCATCCAAGCTTGCAGCTCTGAATAGTGTGTTGCCACTTAGTGGCTGGGAGTTTGCTATTGGAAAGGTGAGGGAGGACAGCCTGATGTCTGATTTGGAATCAAGGGTGTAAGCAAAGCACCTATGAAGGTCCACCACAATAGTAAGAGGAGAGGGAACTGGGGGGTGCAGCTTTGTATTCTCAAGCAGGTCCTGTCATCGGGGAGCCCAGGGAGCCTAAGTCCCAGATTGGAACGTTAAATCAGAATGCTCAAGAACCTTGGGAGAAGGGGATACACAGAGAGAGTGCCTTGACCCAATGGATCCCAGACGGCTTCCTGGAAGAGTTGCCCTCAGAGCTGGAACTTGAAAGAGAAGCTTCCGGGAGAACTTGAAGACATGGAGGCTGAGGGTACCTGTATTTAGAAGGTAGAATTTTGCACTGAATGCAGAGCCTTTGAGCTCAGTCCTAAAGCACAGGTCACAGATGCACAAATGGGCAGAGGACCCATCCAGAGCCGTGGGGCCACCTGCTCCACCTCCAGGAAAAGCTGTTCCAGTCCAAGCTCTGCAGTGTGACCTGAGGCAGGATATTAAACCTCTCTGGCCCTTTTTGGTCTTTGCCTGTACAAAAGGAACACAGCGATGTTCTCCTCTTACTATTGTGGTGGACCTCATAGGTGCTTTGCTCACACCCTTGAATCCATCACGGTGCAAAAGACTTCTGGGGACACATGGGAAACAGCACGTGTATGCCTGGCACATGCAGGGCATTTACAGTGGGCACAGGGCCTGTGGGCGCTCTGGTTTGGATCCTCACTGCACATGCTCCTACCACCTTCCTCCCTCCAGGGTGCCCTGCTCCTCAGGACTTCCAAGGTCAGTGTCCCGAGAGCACCTGCAGTCAGCCTGCCAGGATCCCTGGTGCAGGTGGAACCAGGTCCTAAACGGTGGTTTCAGTTGGGAAGGAGGAGATAAACCAATCTGCCTTGAAGTACTGCTGATCAGGACTGCCGGGAGTGGGAGTAGAAAGGCAGGGTTCTCTTCTCTCCCTGGGTCGGGGAGGTGATGACTAAGACATGAAGAGGGTATTACTTGTCCAAAGACCCAGAGGCAGCAGCAAGCAGAAGCGAGTCAGCATGGCTGAAGAACAGAGAGCTAGAAGAGATGGGGTGTCAGTGGAACTGTGACAGTGAGCACAGGGACAGCCCTGTGGTCAGTGCTAGCATTTTCCATTCCATAGGGCGTATGTTAATGACACAAGGCAATCTCCTAAAAGGAGAAGCACATGCCCTTGACCTACCATGGCTGAGGAGCCTCTGGCAGCTGGTACAGGAGAGATGGAGAAGGCCAGGGCTGACGCTGCCCAGGGCAGAGCCGCCTGAAGGTGTGCAGAGAGAGTGCGTGAACAAGCTGAGGAGTCCAGGCCTGTCTGGGCTTCTGGGGCGGGTCACAATCTAAGGGATGTTTGGCGTTCTTGCCTTAGCACTCACTCTCATGTTATTGGAGGAATCCAAGCATTAGCAGTAACTGCCTGGCATCTGGGCAGAGGGATCCTTCCCTGGGAGTTTCCTGCACTTTCTACTGCCCTGCTCCTCAGGGTGAGGGCTTCCCAGGTCTGTGGGGGTTGCTAGAGCCAGCAGGTCCCTGGAGGAGCACCGTTCAGACGGTTTAGCTAACAGGGAGACAGCCCTCCCAAGCACGGGGAGAGGAATCCATCTGCAGGCTCCAAAGATTCTCCCAGGTTGCTCTTTCCCACCCTGCAGCCTGAGGTTTTATTCTAAATCACCCGCAAGCCTGGAAACACGTGCCTCCTTCGTGCTATGTTCAGACACAGCCGCTGGCACCGGCCTTGGCAAAGGGAATCAAGGGCTGTTTAAAAGGATCTGCTCCTCAAGTCAGGCAGCTTACCCACTCTCAGGGGTGGTTTTGAACCAAACCCTTACCTGCCTGAAGTAGTTCCCTCCAGCCCGCACACAGCCAGCCCTGTTCCTTCCAGCACAATAGCCCAGAAAGCCACCCCAAACTCCCTCTCAGCCCCATTCCAGCAGACCAACTGGATGCCTGCATTTGCAGAGAGCCCAAAGTTAGGGATGGGATGGAGGGGAAGCCAGTCCTGCTGGGGTGGGGGGTATCGGGAAGGCCAGGGTGCATAATCAGGGACTCCCTGCTTCTCCAGGTCTCTCTGCTATTTGCATTGTGTCTCCTCTGGCCTCCTGCACTCCCTGAGAGTTAATCTCTCCTGCAAAGATTAGTTTATTCGATTAACTCTGCTCCCTGTAGACTATCCCGGAGCTCTCTGCCACGCATTTAGAGCAAGACTCACAAACCTTTCGCCCAGCCACAAGAAGATTCGATAGAATCATCTTTCTCTCCCTTCTTTTCACATGATTGGAAAATAAATTGAAAATGAATTTCAGCCATTGCTTGTGTTTTAAATATGAGATAAAGGGCAGCCCCCCTGTGACTGCTGGCTCAGGAGAGGGAGGGAGAAGGGGCTTGCAGAGGGGCCACATGCACCTGTTCTTGCTGGGGAAGCTGGCAGCCCTTGACGCGAAGTGTGAGGTCACTGACAATATTTTCGTCATGAAGCTGTTAAATTTCAACCTGATGAACTGATTATTTTAATTTTGTTTGAGAAGAACTATAGTATTACCATCAAAACTTGAAGTTATGGAATGGTCCCTTCCCTCCATTATCCTTTTTTTTTTTAAGATTTAGCTCTTTATTTATTTATTTATGTGAAAGGAAGGGCGAGAAAGAGAGAGAGAGAGAGAGAGAGAAATCTTCCATCTGTTAGTTTATCCTCCAAATGACCACTATGACCAGGGCTAGCCAAGACTAAGGTCAGAGCCAGAATCTCCATTCAGGTCTCCTGTGTGGGTGGCAAGGGCCCAAGAACTTGAGCTTGCTGCTTTCCCAGGTACGCTAGTAAGGAACTTGATCAACAGTGAAACAGCTTGGGCTCAAACCAGTGCTTATTAGATATGGGGTTCCCATATTGAAAGCAGCTATTTGTTCAAGGAGCTGCTTAACCGGTTGCATCCTGCCCAGTGTTTCACTTCAAGCTTTCCTGTCCTTTCTTTTCCTTCCTTCCTTCCTTCCTTCCGTCCTTCCTTCCTTTTCTTTCTTTTTCTTTCTTTCTTTCTTTCTTTCTTTCTTTCTTTCTTTCTTTCTTTCTTTCTTTCTTTCTTTCTTTCTTTCTTTCTCTCTCTTTCTTTCTTTCTCTCTCTCTCTCTCTTTCTTTCTTTCTTTCTCTCTCTCTCTCTCTTTCTTTCTTTCTCTTTTTCTTTCTTTCTTACATGATGTTAACATAATTTGTCAGCGCGGGATGATGGACCAAGGGTTAGAGAAGAAGGGGTGTGATCATCACTTCCAAATTTTATATTTTTCCTTCCCATTTGGGGGCAGGGGTGCTATTTCTTAAATCACTGGCCCTCCAACCCAGCTGCAGGGGGCAGTTTTAAAAAATACCAGATGCCCAGGTTCTACTGCCATGGGTTCTGACATAATTGGTCAGGGGTGTCCCACAGGCACACAGATAATTTTTTAAGCTCTTTCTTTTTTATTATTTGTAAAGATGATGTGTGCATGCAGCCTGGAGTGAGAACTTGTATCCATTCACTGCTATTAGCAACAGCAGGAGAACCTAGAAATGCCACAACCTCATTAGCAGCGACGTTCAGCGGACTGGTCTGACGCCGGTGATCGCGTTAGAAGCGTCAATCCAACCTGCCAGTCTGTTTTACCTTCTTCTCCCAGCAGTGTCTGTGCTTGCCAAGCCATAGGTGTCTTGGCAGGAGTGCCCTGGGCAGACACTGACCCCGAGTGTTTGTAATGCAGCATCTGTTGATGTATTCATACAGGGCCTATGTTCAGCATTTGTCATCACTGTCACTGGAAATGATTTCCTGGGTCAGGAAAATGACTTGAAAGCTTGACCCTGAAGATTCAACTTGCCTATTTGCTTATTCTGGTTCAAGATGTGATGTCAAACAGTGCCCTATTAGCAGGTTCTTTTCACACGCAGTTTGCTCAGGTTGAAAACGATGATGATGCCAGAAAGAGAGGAATTTGGATGCTGGTGGGAGAGAGAAGTGAGCGGGCCGGAGCGATGGTGCTGACAAAGGCGATGAAGCTGGCGGGAGACAGCAGATGTAGCTGTTGCCTCCTGTGGCAGCTCTCTTGCAGATGTCAGCTGTTCAGCACTGAAGCCTCCAAGGAGCAGGATTCCTGGAAGAAATGTCTTGGGTTGTCCACAGGAGAGGCCTCTGGTTCTCACACACAGGGCAGCAACCAGTGTCCTCAGCTCTCCACGCTCACATTTTTAAATTAACTGAGGTCTCACTGAAGCAGACAGCAGTTGCCCCTTACAACCACAAGGTATAAAGTCTCCTGATAAAGTTATAACTGCCTAATAATCATTCTCCATCCCTTCTCCTCCCCATAAATCCAGGCATCTGCTAGCTTACCTCTCAGTCTTACTGGTTCAGCACTACTATTGGGCACAGGAAGCATGGGGATCAAATTCTGATATTCTCTGCTCAGAATTCTATTTTTAAATTAGATTATTATAGCACTTGAACATGAGGACACGCCTGGGCCTACGTTAGATCAATAGACTGGCACCAGTGCAGATTCTGAAAGTTGGAGTACATTGGCTTTCATTAAATTAGCTGCCAGTAGGCTGTGGCTCACCTTGAAACTTCAGCTAAGTTGTATGAAAGCTGATCTTAGAATAGTGGATTTCTTTCCAGAAATACTAACGTGGAATGGGCCGTTAGCAGAGCTGATAGGAATTCTGTCACTTCCTCCAGCTTCCTGCTAAGGCAGACCTTAGCTATCCTTGTAGGAGAGGTAAATTAGTTATCTGCTCTGGGTTTCCTACCAAATTCTCTCCTAACCATTGAGAGCATCAGGGAGTGAACCAGAAGATGGGAGCTCTCTCCTCCTCCTCCTTCTCTTCTTCTTCTTCTTCTCTCTCTCTCTCTCTCTCACTGCCTTTCAAATAAATTCCTACTAGTGGGTAAAGCTGCCACCTGTGACACTGGTATCCCATACAGACTGTGGTTCAAGTCCCTGCTATTTCACTGCCAATCCAGCTTTCTGCTAAGAGCCTGGGAAAAGCAGCGGAAGATGTCCCAAGTGTTTGGGCTCCTACATGCACATGGGAGATCTGGGTGAAGCTGCTGGCTTCAGCCTGGTTCAGCTCCAGACATTGTAGCCATCTGGGGGAATGAACCAGAGGGTGGAATATCTCTTCCTCCATCTTTCCCTCTCTTTCTCTCTTTCAAACTAAGTAAACACTGAAAACATTAAAAAGAGATAGTAATAAGAAATGCAAAAGTAAGCTGTAAATTTAAAAAAAAAAAAAGTTTGTGTGCTTTTTAACCCATCCAAAGCAACAAAACACCCTATCTGGAGAGTTTGATTTGCTTTAGTAACAAATCATCTCATTAGAACATACAGATTTCAGATGGCTTGGAGTCATTCTCCCAGACTCCTTGAAGGTGTTTCGTTCCACGCTGCTTTTTCAATCTGTGACTGCCTTCTTGGAACCCAGGAAACAGCTCAGTCCTGCATTTACATTTCAGCCATTCAGAATGCTGCACGCTTCCCCTTCAGACTATCTTACAGGAGCCAAGCACCATCTGCTTGGAGTCCGTGATATTTCACCTTTGGAATGTGGGATTTCTTCTTTGGGTGTGACTTGCAGTAAGTTCCTCTTCTATACATTTCCAGCATTTTAAAGAGTCACTTAATCTGAAATCCACAACCACTCAGAGCCAAGGGTTCCTAGCATTTGATAATCAGCCCAGCAGGTCTTTAACTGTAATTAAATCTTAACGTTAACAGGAGACAAAATGGCATGCTTCACATTCTCTCAAGACTCTGCCTTCCTAGTGGAGGGGCCTGATTCTGCTTGCAGTGCACGGGTGATTTAAGTTGCTGACTTACAACCTCTGCCAATGTGCGAAGCTCCACTGAATAGGTCGCACTGCGCACTGTAGGTAGGCACTCGGAGATTGTCCCTAGCATTCCTGGCTTGGCACTAATGCACTGTGCTCAAAGAGCATCATCTCTTGCTGCCCATCCCAATTTTCCACCTGGAAGTAACTCCTAGGGGCTGTGTCTCGGGGCCTGGGAAGAAACTCATGGCTCCACTGGAGCAGCTCCACTGAGCCCCATCAGCCCACAACACCCTCTGCATCTTCTGCTGACAAAGTACAGAACAGCAATAGCTTCTCTCAGCTTCGAAAGCCCAAGGGTCAGTCCTCAAGGTGCTCAAGGCAGGGGACACTCCCCAGAGTCTCATGGCCCAACCTGAGCCAGCCACAGCCTGGCGGGTGTCCTGGGATGGGGGTGGAGGGCTGATGACAGCGGAAGACTGCCTCACCAAGTAAACAGAGGCATCCCCGAGTGAAAGCACCAGTGTTCCTCATGCTAATTAAACAAACCAATTATGGTAATTAACTGGCACAAATGTTTAAATGGCTGTGAATCAGAGTGGAGAAGGTTACTCCTTAGCTTCTGCACAGTGATAATCTGGTTTTTCTATTAACACAGACACACACACACACATAAATTTCCAACCAAGATTCTGCTGTTGTTTTGTTTATTTTTTTGGGGGGGGGGTTGTTTCTTTATTTGTTTTGATAATAGTTGAAATGTAGAGGACTTACCTTCTGCTTCCTCCTCAGGCTCTTGGAGACAAGCAATACCAGAAAAAAGAAAGACTAAAGGAAGAGAGGGGAGCAAAAAAAAAAAAAAAAAAGATGAGCGAAGCCAAAATGGCACTGACAGGGTGATATGGAATGCTACTGCTCCCCATCGCTTCAACTGCAATAACTACAGCATTGCCGAGAAGGTCACCTTGACTTCGGGAAGGAAACAAGGCCTGAATGATATGCTAATTAGGACACGTCTCTTTGAAAACTGTCTAAATGGCTGAAGATGTATTTTTGTAAAGGGAGCCCCTGGTTAAAATAGTTTGCACCAAGTTCTCTCCCTTTTTTTTTGTTTTTGTTTTTGTTTCCTCCTAAAGAGAGTTGGCTGGTCAAGTTGATCCCTTGTTGTTGAAATTCAATCAAGGGCATTAAAGTGTAAACCAGTTGGAAAAACAAAGAGCTTTAGGGAAATTAGTTGCTTCAACAACAACAAACAAGTGCTGGGTAATCTTCTTAGAGAAATTAATGAAAGGAAAGCCCCCTTCATTTGGGGAGAAGGAGGAGGGGATATGGCCTCTCAAAGAGCGGGCCTGGGAGGTTTAGGGGGAAGGTGTGAATGAAGAAAGCAGGATTAAATCGACTTCAATGAGAGCACAAAGAAATTGGGAGACTCTGAGAGGGCGGCACACCCATGTTCAGATGGAGGAGTACTTTGGAGGGCCAATGGGCCCTAATCCTTGATGCAAATCTCCTTAGATTGAAGTTTGCCCAAGTGTTTTATTTCTTTGCATACAATTAACATGTGAAGCTCTGAAATGCAATTCAAAGAGGGTCCCTGGTCTAGAAGCATCTAGAGTTATGAAGCTGGTTGTGTTTATTCATCTTCCAAAGCTTTCCATCCTGTAAAGATGAAATCTCATTGTTTTTTTCAGAGTCTTGAGAGCCTAGCAAACACTCAAAAGCACAACAAAATCCACTGACAAACACACAAAAACTCCCGGCCGGCTCTTCACAGCTCCAGGATATTTTTTCTGTTGGCTTTAGGTTGGCAAGGTTGGATTAAGTTTGATCCTGTTCCCCATACCTCTTTTCTGAATTTAACATATAAATAGTAACCCTGAACAATGAACAGTGGCTTCTTTTTTTTTTTTTTCAAGCTTTCTATGTAGAAATCACTTCAAATTTACAGAGAAGTTATGAAAACTAAGAACAGTACAAAGAAAACCCCAAGATTCACCTGTGAACTCTTTAGTAGCCATGCACTCTGTCGTTTACACGTATCCCTCCCCAACACAGACCACTCCAAATGAACTTCTCTGACTCCCTTGGCCTTGAGTGACGCACCTCAAGTCATCATCCTGAAAATGTCCTCAGAACAGGGACATCCTCTTCCAAGTCATCAGCTTCAGACCCCATGGTATCCATCCCATCACTAAGTGCTGTGGTTTTGTCAGTTGGCCCGAACATGTGCTTTATAGCGTTTCCCGCTGCCTGCTCTAAATCCGGTCTATTTTCAGGTACGCATTCGGTTGTCGTGTCTTTCCCTGTCTTGAAACATATGTGTATGTTGTTGTGTCTTGTTATTCTGTCATGTTTTGTTTTGACAGGCAAGAAAGAGAGTTCTCCTCTGCTGGTTCATTCCTCCCCCCAGAAGCACACTGCAGCTGGGTCTGAGCTGGACCGAGGCGAGGAACGGGGGTTCAATTCTGGATTCCCATGTGAGCAACCACTGCCGCATTAGGTTTGCAGGAACAGGAAGATGGATTCAAGAGGCAGAGCTGAGTGTCTTTGAGACACAGGAACTTCGATGGGGGACACAAGAGTCTTCATTGCTAGGCTAAATGCTCACTCCTGCACAAAGTTTTTAAACTTGTATACTTTTTAATCACTTGGACTTATTTTTAAATAAGAAGTGGTTTTAATCTATTCATTAGTATGGTGCTTAATGTAGTCCCTCCAAGTTCACGGTTTTATAAATTTTGTAATTGGTGTATGCAGACTCTAGGAAGCAGGGATCAACAACCATAATACTCAGTCTTCCTTGGCCCTCTGCTTGGACCAAGCATGGTCCCAGTGACTTATGAGGGTTGTCCTGAGAGCACCTATCCCTTCAGGGCCTCCGATGGTGTCTCCTAGCATAGAAGCAATGGGATGCCAGAACAGGGTCTCCCTTCTTGTTCCTCCTGAGATGCTGTCCCAATCCCTCTTCTATAGTGCGGGCATTGAGGAGGTGTGCAGGCACAAAGGAGGATGTGTAGGCATGGGAGTGCCTGTTAGAGGGGAGGTTGTGTGTGCATGAAGAGGAATGCTTGCAAATAAAGGAGGGAGGGGCAGGCGTGAAGGAGAGATAGCAGGGATAACTTTGTACACTGGGGTATAGAACGGAGTTTACTATACACTGTTCAGTCACTACCTTGCCTTGCTCCATCCCCTAGCCTGTCAGAGACCCCCTGTAGCTCTTGGTGTTATACTCAGAAGATGGCCCATACATGTATGCACTCACACACAAGCTTACCAACTTGCTTCTGGCAGAAAACGGCCTAAGTGCTTTAGCCCTTGTCATTCATGTGGGAGACCCAAATGGAGTTCCTGGCTCCTGGTTTCTTGTCCCAGCCTTGGTCATATTGGCCATTTTTTGGACTTTCTCTCCCTGCTTCTCTCTACCTTTCCAAAAAAATATGCAACTCTTTTTACAAAAGGATGTGATGTAGAAGTACCTTGAAAACAGGAGGCAACGTAGAATGTTACAATCTAGGCAAGAAATGACAGTGGCTAGGACCAATGGCAGTGGGCTTGGCTGGCCACGTTTGGGAGGTGGAGCTGCCGGGAGTTGCTGATGGGTGGGATATGGGGTATGAGAGAAAGAGATGGCGCAAAGGCCACTGTAAATGTGAGAAACATACATTCAGCCTAGTGGGTTAAGACTTCAGTGCAGATACCAGCCTACCATCTCAGAGTATGTGGTTCAATGCCCAGCTCTGGCTTCCTGCTGACCGTGGTAATGGCTCAAATAATTAGGTTCTTGCCTCCCACGTGTGAGATTTAAGACTCCCAGTTGCCACCTTTGGCTGGTTGTGGGCATTTGGGAAGTGAACCACCAAATGGGAGCTCTCTTGCTCTCTCTCCTTCCCACCCTCCACCTCTCAAATCAATAAGTTTCAGCATCATTTTTTTTTTTTAAGAAGGGCAAGTTCTGTACTAGCAGACTCAGGTCAGAGTCTTGGCGCCCTGTTTTCCTGTGTGTCACCCCGGCAAGCTATTGAATGCCTCAGTTCCCTCATCAATAAAATGGGGATGCTGGCAATTAACCCCTTCGCTGGGGTTGTAGTAAAGCTGTGACAAAGAAGGGAACAGTGCATTTGTAGGAAGCAGGAAAGTCACCACTTCCTTCCTGGAGACACATCTGTTTGGGACCAGTGCCTTGGGGAGCAGAGTATGGAATAATAACCTTTAACCTTTAACCTGCTTTGGCCTCACCTGGGCATCTTAGCAGAGAATCAACCTCCCCAAACAAAGGCATAGGTCTTGGGAGTACAATGCTGCCCTTTGGGAACTGAGATACATCTGGAAAGTATTCTGCGCCATCACAAAGCCATGTCAGCCACACAGAGCTGGTTCCTTCCCTATGGTCACACTAGCCAAATGAGATGGATGCCAGGTTCATCCTGCTTTGTCTCTCAGGATGCTGAGATCCCAGGGAAATCACTTCTCTGCATCCACACAAGGTAACCCAAACAGGGTTGGCCCTGCCCACTGCAATGTCACCAAGTGGAGAGGATACGCATGGCTAGGAAAACCTCCAAGTTCTGGTAGCAGCTGGTGGTATTTCTGAACTTGTAAAGAAGGGAAACTAATTGTCCCAGTTCCAGAAAATGGCTTGAGGCCTCCTAAGTGCCCCCACCAGACAGGCAGCTGGAGGCAGGCTGCAGAGAGGGCTGCCCGGCATGGGCTGCCCGGGACCATATGGGCAGCACGGCTCATTCTGGGGCTCCGCCCGCCCTGCTTGTCATCCCCAATCATACTTGCTCTAATCCGTGTTTTAATTTACTCTGCTGGTGCAACACCCGCTCTGCCAGGGCAGTCCTTGGGGCCCCCTCATTCCTGCTGCTGATGACAAGGAGTATGCAAAAGGCACAATTATTCACCCACCAAGGTGACAGAGAAGGCCTCTGCCTGGGACTAGGTTTCCAGCTTCCAGCGTTTTCATGTCAGTCGCTGAAGCACTTTGCAGCTTGCAAACAATTCTGTAGAGACCTCCTTTCTTTTTCTTTTTTTTTTTTCTTTCTTTCTTTCTTTTTTTTTTTTTTTCCTTAAAGCGTTTTGATCATAGCAAGTGATGAGACTTCAAGCGGTGGCCGGCAAGCTGGCCATTGATTCTCTAGACCCCTCTTAACAAGGGTGGTGACACACACCCCTCCTATCAGCTGGATTATTGGATTTTTTTTAATCAAATAAGATTCTCTTCTGCCTTCTCCTCCTCCTCCCACATCCCCAACCCTCTCCTGATGGCATCAAACAAAGGGAACTATGTCAAGCTTGGCCTATTAATTCATACAGATCTGGCATTGTTTATGTTCTCATGTAGACTGCATTCCAATGCACCCAAATAAAACAGCTCGAGTGTAGCCTTCAGCTCCTGAGCCCATGATGTATTCCATTTGCCACGGTCCGAGCCATGTTAACAATGCCTTTCATTTTCTTATGGTCTAAAATGATTTTCTTTCTGTGAGGGCCATTGAGAGAGAGAGAGGAGAGAGAGAGAGGAGCAGAGAGAGGTAGAGACAGAGAGGAGAGAGAGAGTGAGAGAGAGAGAGAGAGAGAGAAGAAAAGAAAACCACTTCTCTTTCCTTTTCAGGGTATCATTTGCAATTTAAAGCTAACCTGCAGAGGGCAGGAACAATGGCGCTGCCCATAAAACGGGCTGGGGAGGGGGGCGCATGAGAATGAGGGTGATGTCGAGCTATTTAGCTCTTTGTCCTTCCATAATATCTACTTAATGCACTTCAATAGCAGCGGATTGTTAGCAGCATGAAGGATTCTATTAAGTTCTTCCCAAAGCCCCGCTATTCTCCTCCAGCTGTTGAGAGCCTGGAGCTGTCAGCTGAGTCTGGCGTGGAATCTTCCAGAAAACACCTCTGGAAAATGGGTCTTTACTGGCCTAAGGAATACCTCACTTGAGTGTGGGCCTATGACCGTAACACCCCGCTCAAAATATTTTCTAAATCCCACCAGACCCCAAAGCTTCCAACCTGGGGAACCACACACTGTCTCACACTCTATACAATCCGTAAAATATTTCTAGCATCTTACCCTGAACACAATCTCCTTCCCACCAACAGTGTCAGGATGCACATGGAGAAGAGTTGAATCATTTTGAGTTCTCCTTTAGTGAGAACAAGCGATGCTTTTGCCCTGATGTAGATGCCTCTTTGTTGAGATGTAACCAGAATTCAGACAGAATCCTACCTCTGCACGCATTTAATTGGACAGTTCATCAGCTGGATCCCACTGTTGGTCCTTTTATTTGCTGAAATCAAGACTGGACCTTGAGTCTCACATAGGAACTCATCTCATGAGTCCTCAGCAAGGTTGGGGTCCTGCCTCGACGGCAATCCAGCTAGCTCAGAGATGCCTCTGGATCTGTCCTTACCACAAGCCAAAAAGGGCAAGTGGGATTATCCTCGACCAGATGGAGCCCGGCAATTGGCTCTGTCTGTTAAAGGCTTTTTATATTTCTCAGGGCCTAACACAGTGCTTGGCACACAGAGATGCCCACGTCTCTTGGGACACACTGGCCATTTGTTAATGTGTTCTGGAGTGAGCCATTTATCTCTGTCCTTGCATTCTGACTCCTTCAGGACTAACTCTGTTCTGCAGATTCACGGGCAGGGAAGCGGGGTGAGGAGCTGGGAGATGAAGAGACCTAGGTGCTTGCTGCAGCAGGAGAAACCGCAGGCAGAGCAGGCCAGGACTGAAATGCATGAGCTCTAACTTCTGCACCACTCACCCTAGAAAGGACAGCGCTCTAGAGGAGCAAAGTGGGGAGTGGGCGGGGGGCTGAGGGAGGGCGAGCTGGGAGGGGTGGGACCACAGCAGGGTTTCACACAGTTGGCTTGAAGAGGCAAGCACTAAGCTGTCTTTTCAACCATGGTAAACCCTGTCCATCTGGCCACCCTAAAACTCTGTTAGCTTCTTCCCCTTGCCCAGGACTGATTGGAGCTCCTGAAGCAGAAGTAACGACATGAATGGTGCAAACCCGGGCCACTTGAGGGTATTACATTTCATTTCATGCTTGACTTCATCAAAACTGGGGGAATGAAATGTACACCTTTTTGATGTTCTTTTCCCTGCTGTTTAAAGAGAAGAATCTTAACCCATTTGATCTTCACATGCACCCGGTAAATGACCAAATATGCCAAGCTGTGAAAAGCAGAAGGCGGCCAGTTGCCAGGGGGTGCAGGGCCACTGGGAAAGCACTTGCTACAACCAGCATCCGCATGGAGCCTCAGGACTGGGCTGCATATGTGTCATGTCCCAATAAGGCTGCCAGGAGCAACTTGGTCCAGAAGACAAAGAGGATTGCCGAAAGAAAAAAGCACATTCCCAGAGGGAAGAAGCAAGGCTGATCCCAATTTGAAGTGACTAGCTCTGCTCATCTTCAGATCTTCCTTAAGTGTCACCTCTCCCCCGAAGCCTTCCCACCCTTTCTGCACGCTTCCCTACCCCAGCCTCGCTCTGTCCATTCTGGCCCAGTGGTGCGAAAGTTGGAGCTCATGGATTCCAGTCCTGGTCTTCTCTGTCTTCAGGGAAGTTAGTTAACACAGGTCTCCGTCAAGTCAGGGGATGACTGTGACCCTGACCTCATGGCTTGATATGAGGCTTAGGCTAACGCCTGTGATATAAGAAGTTCTCTAGAGATGCAAGCTATCGCTGTCATGGATACTACCTTTGTTTTATTCAGGGCTGAATCACGTTCCCTCTCCAGAGTTTATTTGCCACAGCCCCTTACTCCCATATGATCATATTTGAAGATGGAGTTTTTTTGGGGGGGGCAATTAAGGTTCATTGAAGTCCTAAGGATGGAGTCTTCATCTGATAGGATGGATGACTTTAGAAGAAGAATCCATGAGAGGATCCAGGGGAAAGGCCACATGCTGCAAACCAGGATGAAAGCCCTCATCGGTAGGAAAAAAAATGAGTGAGTGCTTTGATTCTGGACTTTCCATCCTTCATGCCCATGAGAAATGAATTGTGTTGCTTAAACACCCCCATCTGTGATATTTCATTGCAGTGCCCAGAATGACCAATCCTCCAGTCCATGAGAGTGTACCACTCTCAGTTGCCTACATGTTCAGCTTTTCCACAAGACTCAACTCACCGGAGTAACTCTCAGGACTCAGCTGATTTCCTGTATTGACTTCCACACTCAGGGATCGGGGGGCCAAGTCACCTGCTGGCTTCATGCCTCAGTTTCTCCACCTACAGTACATTGGCTTGGGCAGGAGGTTTTCCAGGTTCTCAGAGAATGAGAACCTGCATTTAACCAAAGACTGAACTAGGGAGAGCAGGACAGGGCAAGGCTAGAAGGAAGCTGCCTTCCTCCAGCAACTAGGCAGCAGGCTTGTGCTTAGCTGTGACACTGAAGCAGCTGGAAGATGCCACACTATGTCCATTAGGCTGCTTGAGTTGAGGGTTAGGAAGGTGCAGGCTCAGAACTGTGCAAAAGCTGGTCTTGCTCTTGGCAGCCTAAAGGTCTGATTCTAACTCACTTGGTGGGGCTGGCACCCAGATGCCTGTTGGGAGTTCATGGGATTGGGCATAAGCCTGCAGGGCCTAAAGTCCTAAGAACTTGACCTTGGAATGTGATGGTCCATCTAGGTGGGTGGTTTCAACATTCCTTTGTATCCAAATTCCTGGAAAAAATGCTGGTTAAATATTTCCATGCCCCTAATTCTGTAGTCCTTTTTTAAATGGTGATTTTACTTTAATTAAAAACTTTTTCATTTAGATATAAAAAGAGACAGAAAATTCCCATGCAATTAGTCACTGGGGCTAGGGCAAGTGGGAGCAAGGATCCCAGGATTCAATCAGGGTCTCTCATGTTTATGACAAGGAATCAAAATCTTGAGCCATTACCTATTGTACATTCCCAGGAAATTGGGACTGGAAGCAGAGCTGGGGCTCTGACCCAGTCACCATAGTCTGGGGGATACAGGGTATTAATACGCACCCCCAAGCCCTACTTTGGATGAGGGGTTTCTACCAGAAATGATTCCTAGATATGCTGCTGACCACCAGGGGTCTTCCCCTTCACTAATTCCCTCATGATTTTGGATGTGTCCTCCTCATTTTCTGAACCCCTGGGTCCTCATCTTTGAAAGAAAAGCAATAGACCTGTGCCTTCCTTTGGAGAGGCTTGCTTCTGGGAGCTGCTTCTGTGTAAGATCCACCCCTGAGGCTCTGTGCTAAGAGTTTAAGCCTGCCCAGGATGCTGGAGGCCATCCTAATACCCTATATAAAATAGCCAAGTGCCATGCATACTCAGTAGCCATCCAAGCAGAAGAACCCTCTGCAGATATGGAAGGATGTCTACAAGGTCAAAAGAAATCGCCAAGTACATACAGAGTACGGCGCCGGCTTGTTAAATATAACCAGCAGGCCTCTGGGAAGTGGACTGGGTTCTGGTCTGGACTCCTCTCACCTAACCATGTAAGCAATGTGCTTCCCTCCATTTCCTTACGCGAGGGGAGTGAGGTGGCTCCCTACTGGCCACTGGTAGTGGTTACAAAGACTAAATAAGTCAGCACAGTAGAAGAATCTTAGGACCACTCAGAGAAGCATTTAAAGCAAGGCTAGGTAGCAGAGGCACCCGCTTCACAAGCACACGCACAACTCCTGTCTGTGTTAAATAACTCCGTGGATCAGCAAGACAACCTAAGGATGGGGCATGGCTTACATCATCGTAACAAGGGAAGCTGTCTGGAGGCACGGGTGAGAGAAAGCGGGAGCGCTCCAATGGCTTACATGCTATCAATAATAACGAAGATCACCAGCTCCTCCCAGGGCTCATGCCAGGGGCAGGTGGAACAAGGAAAGAATCTGGGGTGCAAGCACCGTCCTTGCACAGCCCTGGGTGAGCCCTGTGGAATGGCATGCCTTGTCTCTGCAGTGTGCGACTTGTGCAGGGCAGTGACAGTTGATCCACCTGCACTTCCTGCCTCTACTTCTCTGATTTCTTTATTTTGGCAATTAACAGGAACTTCTCTAGCAGGGTGAGGTAGGGATAAAGATGTCATGCCATGGTAACACCAGAGGTGACTATGGCCATTGAACCATTTGGATCCCAGGCATGATGTAGCTTGGCCCCACTTGTGCCCAGCAGCAGTACTCATTATTGCAGTCTGTAAAACCATACCCCAGCGCTAGCCCCTGTGGTGCCTCCAGGGTGTGCCAAATCCTGTGCACTCATGGGCACTAGCTCAGCAAATCCTCCTAACGGATCTTGAGCACTATCTGTCATAGACTCTAGTTGAAGATGAAGAATAAAGAAGGCCGGAGAATGCAAGAGATGTGCTTAAGGTTGCACAGCGTGAGCTGGAGGTGGGATTTTTCACCCTCCTGGCCAGCCTCACACTGCTCTGTTCCTTCCTTCCTTCATCTACTTGTGTCCTTATAATCACACTAACTCCCCTACCCTTGCTGTTCATTTATTTGTGCGTATGTGTGTGTGTGTGTGTTTATGGTGGAGCCATATGCAACAGGTCAGGCTTGGGACACTCAGGAACCCAAATATCCCACCAAAGAAAGTCCAGTTTCTCCCCGACCTCTGGGCTGCATCTCCATTGTTTTTCTCTCCCCCTTTGTCCTGAGGCCTCCTCTCTGACTTGATGAAAACATTTGTAATAGATAATCAAATGCTGATATGCAGCAGAGGACAATGCCTTATTTGTTCAATATAAAGGAACATGAACACGGGTCTCCAGTGGCAGAAAGGCGAAGAGTTCTGACGCCTTTGCAGGGGCACAGGCTGAGCCCCCAGGAAAAGAAAGCTGGGGGTCCCCAAAGGGTCCTGTCTAGGAGGTGATCGTGCGACAGCTCTTGTGTGACAAGATACATAGTTTCTTTTCAGCAACAGGCAGATTATCCGTTACTATAGTTTCCCTAATGCTCAAATGCAGCCTGGGCCTAAGCTGAACAGAATAGGTTAAAAGTGCCGAAGTTTGGCCCGGGGGAACCACATGTTGAGAATCAGACACCAAACAAAGCAAAAAGCACATCTCCCTGGTCTTTGATGTCTTTTCTGAGGGATGTAGACGGAGAAAAATACAACCAGCGCTCAGGCCAGGGGCTCGCTGGGGCCCTGTGACAATGGCCAGCCAACTGGGAGCCAAACACAATGGCCAAACAATGTCCCCAGCCCAGGCCAGCCTGAGCATGCCGCTGACAAACCCCCCACTGGAAAGGGCATTGCAGTAAACCCCACACCCCGGGCTTCTTAGAAAGTTCCTTTGCCACCCCTCTATCCCTCGGTTCAGTTAAACCGCCTACCTTCTCAACCAGGCCCTTCTGGCAGGCACCCCTGTCTATCCCAGTCCCCTCATCACATCCCTGCCCGTTTTGCACTTCCCTACATCTGCATAAGCATCTTTCCTCTGCCTCTGAAAAGAGAGAAGAGTGCTTCTCTCCCCAACTCAATTCATCTCTGCTTGAAAATCCTGCTGGGTGCGGCCCTCGGAGGTTACGTGGTGACATTTTTCATAAATGAGATTAGAGGAAGTGCTCTAGACACTGACAACGTGACTGTATCCTTTTCTGCTGAAATCTGTTTATTTCACTTGTTGTTGTTGTTTTGTTTATTTAGTTTGACTTTAGGGAGCAAGACGCAGCACTTGGAGATCTCTATCCACCCCCAGCTGGTGCATGTGGGAAAAGAAGTGGGTGGGAGATTATGAGAGCAGGGCAGCCGGGAACGACGGTCGCCGTCAGGCTCATGGAGTTCTGAATGTTTTTTGGTGGTTGTTGTGGCATTGTGTTTCTGGTTGTCATGAGTTCTTTATAATGTTTCATGAAAAATATCTAATTGTAACAACTGTATTCCTTGAGTGAACATATTCCCTGAATTGGAGCGCTCACAATGGCTATAGGATAACTGTCCTTGAATTTGAGTCTTTTGTGAGCTACCAATAGGCTTACAATGTGCTGAATTAGCAGGCATATTAATGGGCAGATGCAATGCAGCCATTCTTCAGGCTCCAAGCTTCTTATGCAAATGTCCCATGAATTCGGTTCAAAGCACTGCCTTCAAAATGAGCTGAGCCTCCCCTCTCAGAAGGGACCCTGGGAGAAAGTGACATGAGAAAAGTTTAGACACTTGTTTTTATAACTGAACATGATCTTGTTATCATAATCTGATACCGGGCACTTGCATGGCTGGCTTGTAGGATTTGAAACTCTTAGCAGAGAGCGATAATCTTGGCCTTTGTGGGGGTGTGGACAGAATCCTGGCGAGCGGCAAAGCGCTAGTGAGAAGCAGTTTTTGCATTTGCCGGCTAAACTTTTCATAAAAAAAAAAAAGCCTTTATCCCATGATAAGTACTGGGTAGATTTCAGTGGGTTCAGTGGGGTTCAAAGGTGGGTAAACGCCAGTGAAAGCAACTTTTTAAAAGATGGAAATAACCCAAGTCTTAAGATACCCCAGTCAGTTTGCATCAGCATTTGGGTTCCTGCGTTAGCAGGTGTAAATTGTGCAAAACTAGAGGAAACTGGGACTTTGTCACCTCCCCCTAGTGCCAGGAGGGAAAGGAGCAGGACGCCTAACACCAGGCTTCGGGCCATTCTCCACTGCTTTCCCAGGCCACAAGCAAGAAGATGGATAGGAAGCAAAGTAGCTGGGATACAAACGGCGCCCATATAAGAACCCAGTGCATTGAAGACAAGGATTTAACCACTGAGCCATTGCATTGGGTCCTTTCTCTGCTTTTCAAATAAACAAAGATAAACTTAAATAAATGAAAATAAGAAGAGAGAGTACCTCAAAATCTTCATTTTCTAGCTTCTTTCGAAAAATGGGAAATTTTGGTGACTTTGGGTGTTTGCTCATGGACAACGGGATGCCAGGTATCTTATGTAGGGGTCAAGTTCATGTCTCCAAAGACCCACCATTTCCTACCAAGCAAGTCCAGGGTTTGTCAGTGAAACTTTTAGGGGTCAGACATGTCTACAAAATCATAGTATTTTTTATATTTGAGAGGGGTAAAATGGTGCATGTAGTCCTTTTCACCCATCAGTAGAAACTGGGGCAGTCTCTCCATGTTGAATGAATCTGATATTGCCACAGTAAAACAGTTGAATATTCAAACTAGAGGATAAGTGAAGGCTTTCAGTACAGCTCAGCTGTCTGAGCAGGTTTTGCTGCCGAGAAGATGAGGACAGAATGGTTTGTCTCAAATGAATTACAGCAAATCTACAGTGCCCAGAGCCTTTGGGGCTTGGGGGTTTCAGAGCAGCAGCTGTGAACCTGTCTTCTCCCAGGCCTGCTTCCTCCACCTGCATGCTGCTCTAGCCTTTGCTGACACCTGTGCCCCTATCAGGTGAGGTGAACATGATAATGTGGATGGGAGAGATTTCTAGGCCTGGAGGATTGGAGGCAAGGGTCTGCTGGGTGTATTTCAGGGAAATTTGCTGGCAAAGCTGTAATGAATCAGTTTTCCTTTAAAACAATTGAGGAGAGCAGGTGTTGCATTGCATCCTGCATCCCGTATCAGCATGCCTAGATCAAACCCTGGCTTCTCCATCTTCTGTTCAAGCCCCCTGCTAAAGCAGACCAAGGCCCAAGTACTTGGCTACCTACTACCCACATGAAAGACTCAACTGAAGTTCCAGGTTCCTGGCCTTCTGCCTGGCCAAACCCTGGCCGTTCTGTGCATTTGGGGAGTAAATAAGAGAGACAGAAGATTCTCTCTCTCCTTCTCTCTGTGTTTTTCTGTCTCTTTGTCTCTCTCTTCCATTCTGCCGTACAAATGAAGAATTGCTTGTATAAAGGACAGTTTTGGGGAAGAGAAACATGCTTAAGAAAATTGTCCAGAGTTAAAAATGCAGGGAGCAGGTGTAGTGGTGCAGAGGGGTAAGTGGCCACTTGGGGTAACTACATCGGAGTGCCTCATTCAAGTCCTGGCTACTCAAATTCTGATCCAGCTTCCTGGGAAAGTGCCTTGGAAGGCAACCGATGGTGGTCCAAGTCCTTGGGTCCCTGCTACACATGTTGAAAACCTAAATGAAGTTGTAGGCTACTGGCTTCTGCCTGGTCTAGCCCTGGCTTATTGGTAGGCATCTGGGGATGACCAGCATCTGGGGATAACCAGCAGATGAAAGATCCCTCTGTGTCCCCATCCCTCTCTCTTATCATTCTGCCTTTCAAATAAATAAATGATTGTTTGGAAAAATAAAGAAAACAATAAAATGAACTTTCAAATCATGAAAAAGAACTCTAAAAGTACGCTCCTAAGAGAGAAGCTCCAACATGAAAAGCCACATCTTTCATGAGCCCAACTGTGTGATAGACTGTACACGGCAAAACTGTGCAGACAGGAGAATCCAAGGGCCGTAGGGAGGCCAGGGATAAATCAGAAGAGACAGAAATTTTTTAGGCAAATGAAAATCCCCTATAGAATGCAGCCATACATTTGTCCAAAACTATACTCTGTACAACACCAACAGGAACCTTAGTGTAAACTGTGGACTTTGAGCGACTGAGATGAGTTCAATTCATCCAGTCCTCTGTGGGAGATGTTGTTCCTGACCAGGGGTGGGAGGTGAGGGAATGCATGTGTAGGGGCAGGGGTCATATAAGAAACCTCTGTATCTTGCTGTGAAACTACAACAACACCCCCACCCCTACCCCTCAAAAAAGCCCTGAGAAAGCCAAAAGTAACATGTTCTTTCTGTGATCTTCCTCTGTTTTCTAAAGCTAATACGGGATTGCACATTCAGTCTCTCAAGCTGAGCCATCAGGTTGCAAGATCGCTGACATCTTTATGCAAATTCTTCCACCCAGGTTCCTCTTGGCTCTGCCACCTGAGTTGGACCAGACAGGGATGCCACAGGGTGATCAGCTTCATCTTAGGCAGACAAGTCACAGGGATTCACAAACATAATGATAAGCTCCATTGACCCTTCAGGGAGGGTCAAATTAGAAAGGGAAAAACAGATGCCAACTATTCCTTTATTGCTTCTCTAGAAATTAAAACCACATTTGTCTACTATTAAGCAGATCGTTTCAAAATTATGATCAGCTCAGTAGTGGCCCAGTGGGTTCCCAGCAGGGAACTAAAGTAGACAGTGGTCCCTGCTCTCAGGAACCCTAGGATTTTACAGGGAAGGTCCCCAATCAATCGTTCCCACAGGGCCTGAAAATAACTACCCCACTCAGATTGTCCTTTAAAAAGGGGAAACAGAGTCATGTCTTCAGGGAGGACTGTCTCATTCCTTTGTCTTGAGTTGGCCACATCCCTGACTTCAGGAACAAAGCAGATGGTGCTTCAATTTGAACACATTGAAAATTCCCCTTAAAGAGTGATCATTTTCTCCCAGCCCTGGGTCATGCACATACTATCAGATGTTGCCACCGAGTTTGGGGACTCCTTTGCTGGGCTGCTACTTCCACTGGACAGTGTGAGAACTGAGACTGAGGACAGGCTGGTGTGCGGGTGGGCCAGGTTGGGCTAGACTGCTGTATCCACTGGTGCACCTCAGAGCCAGAATGGGTGAAGACTGGCCAGGGCAGGCTGCGGCATCCATTGGCAAGTGTCAGGATTGGGTGCAAGTTATGCCAGGCTAGACTGCAGTACCCCCTGGCAAGTGCAAGATTTGATGCTGTGTGGGCTTGGTAGGTCTGTGGGCAATATTCTGCTAGGCTGCAGCTCCTGCTGGTGGGAACTAGAGCCAAGACTGGTGGTAGGGCAGGCTAGGCAGAGTGGCAGCACCCATCAGCATGAGTGTGGGCTGGGTCTGAGGGCAGGTAAGGCTGAGCAAAGTTGTAGCACCCATGGATGTGCATGAGAATCAAATGAGAAGGGGGATAGACTGGGCTAGGCTGCAGTACATGTTGGCACATGCATAAACCAGGGCTGTGGGTGGTCATGGTTGGGGCTGTTGGGGGACTAAGTCATGGCACCTGAGGGATGCATAAAGACCGGAAATGTTGGGCTGGGCTTGGCTAGGTTTCAGCTCACTTGATTTTGGTTGAGAGATGGAGCTGCAGGTTGAGCTGACCAGGCAGCTGCCTTCACTGGTGTATGTGTAGGCTGGTGGCCAACCTAAGCTGACCCTACACTAGCTGACACACACAAGAGTCAAGTCTAAAATCACCCGTGACTAGGTGTCTTACAGGATTCCCCAACTAGATGGATGGACTCAAACCCTAGCCACAAGATATGTGGTCTGACCTTGGAGTACATGTGTTGGGACTGAGCCTTCGAGTTGCTGATGTTTGTGCAGTGACAGCATGCCCAGATGCACACAGGACACATGACAGCCAGCTCATCTAAGCCAGCTGAGTGCCTCATTGGAGGATGGAGAGCAGAACAGGCCGGAGTCCTCTCTTGGCCAAGCTTTACAACGTGTTCCTGGGATACACACTGAGGTGGACTTGATCATCCAGTAGACCTCGGGGAGATTTTCTCAGCCTTGGTATAACTAAGCTGAAGACATCTCAGAACTATCAAAACCATTCTAACAACACCCTGGGAACACTCCTTCCACATTGGGGTCTGTAAGGTTTCGTCAAACAATCATCCCTCCATCCTTGGACGCTGATGCAGTCTGATAGCAAGGAGTGGCCCCCTCCCCTCCCCTCTCTGCAGACATAGAAGAAAATAAAAATTTGAGACATTTGTCCCACCCGCCCTCCTCCATACCTTGACCCTCCCCACCCTGATCAGAGACCCACATAGGCGTGCATCCATCTCAACAATATAAGCAATGTTAAAATAAAATTAAATTTAAAAAAACAAGTGTGATCATTTGTTTTTGTTTGATTCTGTTGCTGTTTTCCTCAACCTTTAGTCCAGAAAGGGTCTTAGAAGCTGACTGTGGCCTTGCCTCAGGTGCTGCTGAGGAGTCTCAACTTTCCCCTGAGCTTTCCCTGCAGGGTAATTGGAAATTGTGGTTAACGTAGCATGGCTTTTCAAATTGAGTTGAAAAGTTCATCAAAATGTCATTAATCTGCTCCACATAGCCTTTCTTGATTAAGTCAAACTTGTGTCTGACCGGGTATTCATGAAGCAGAGCTCTACAGGGGCTGCTTTGGCACCTGTGGCCTGACATTGGGTTGAGAAAGGGATGACTACTTGCCACCTGGGGATTCTGAGACCTACTCAAATGCCATCACTGCTCCCTCCCACGAAGGGGACACTAGAGTTCATTTCTTATCAGTCAATTTTTGATTACTGATTTCCATTGGGGGACATATAAAAAGGCAGTATCACAATACTGAAGTGATTTATTTTTGTTATTTATCTACTTAAAAGGCATAGAGATGATAGATAGGGAGGGAGAGAAATCCATCTTCCATCCATTGGTTCATTCTTTTTTTCTCTTTTTTTTTTTACATTTCATTTTAGGACACAGTTTCATAGGCTCTGGGGCTCTCCCAACCCCTCTTGTACCCTCCCCCATGGTGGATTACTCCACCTTATTGCAGTATCACAGTTCAAATCCAGTCATGATTCTTTCATTGCAAGCATGTACCATGCATAGGGTCCAGCATTTCATTGGTTCATTCCTCAAACACCCACAATGTCCAAACTGGGTCAGGATGAAAGCAGAAGCCTGAACTCCATCCAGGTTTCTCATATATGGTAGCAAGGGCCTAAGCACTTTAACCATCACTCACTGCTTCCCAGGACACATAAGAAAATGTGGTGCATCAGGGTCTTGGACCGACACTCAAATACAAGGTATGGCATCCCCGGCACAAACAACTAGGCTCGTTGTGCCACCACACCCTGCATATGGGTGTTTTTTTTTTTTTTAAAGAAAGTTATTTCATTATTTATTTTGACAGGCAAAGTGAGAAAGTGATAGAGCTAGACAGATAGTGTTCCTAGCCATCTGGTTGGTTCACTCAGTGCCTGCCATGGAAGAAGGTGGACAAACCCAGTGTCAAACCCAGAAGCTTCCAACTCACGCTAGGTTCCCCCAAGTGAGTTTAGCAAGCCAGAGCAATCCCTGATGCTTTGTAGTATTCACCTGCTAAGAAGCTAGAATGAGAATTCAGAGCTGAGACTCAAGACCAGGTGCTTCCATAGGGGATGCAGGCATTTCCCAACGCTTGATTTTAGGGGGGAAGATTATTTGGAAGAAAACCTTGCACATTTCCAACTAGCACCAACCAATTTTTTTCTTGGCTGTCCTTACGGAGTAGTCAGTGCCAGAAGACCCTGAGCCAACCTCTGCACTCTGTTCTGCTGTGCGGTAAGCCTAAAGCTCTGCTCTATGACCACGGTAACACCAAGGATAGTAATGAGGGTGACAACTGTGCTTATGTGGCAGCCACATGACCCAAGTGATAGGAAGTGTGCAGCTTAGTTTCTTGACTAAAGAGGTGGAGACTCCAACAGGTAAGTGCCCAGGCTCAGGACTCAAAGCCAATGTTTGCACCTGAGTTTGAGTGAAAGCGCCCTGTCACTTGGCTGTAAGAGTGATATTTTTGTTTTAACCTCATTTCAAGTCATCTGTTTTTAAATAGAGAAGGCATTTCTCTGTCTGATTGTCTAAAAGGTTATTTTACCCACTGGTTCCTTAGTCTGAGTGATATAGTTTTCAATGACATAAGCAAAAACTACAACATCACTACCAGGTGGGGAGTGTACGTGATCCTGCTGGGAACCACAGGGACCAGAGCCAGTGGACACCATGCACCAGGATGGGCCAGTAGGTCAGGGATGGGCCCTACGTGAGGCTCTCTGGAGACTCCTGGGATCCTGCACATCCCTGTCCAGCTCACAAGGGTTCCAGAATGGAGAGCAGCTGCTGGGCTTGGCCTTGGTTCCACCTTGGTTTACCCTGCTTGGCATAGTGGCCAGAACATGGCAGGTGGCGGGTAGGGGGTCACAGGAACTAGTCCTAGTGAGCCCAACATGTATCATTAGACAGCACTTAGAAGGGCCAAGGTCTCCTCCGAGAGAGTGATCCATGTTTCTGGAGCTCCAGCAGCTGTGGTATTCCTGACTGCTCTGGGCCAGCTGCCACCAACACCCCCAAGTTCATGTAGACTGTGCTTATGAGTTTCTGGATTCCCCCCACAAGAAACTTTGGTTAATGTTTGATTGCAGAGTGTGGTTCCTGAGAGTCAAATTCCCCATATGTGTGGAAGATATTCTGCCGGAGAGAAGAGGCAGTAGGTAAGCACAGACACCTGGACTTGTTCGTGCTAGGTTGTTTATATTACCTGGCTCCTCCGCCTCCACTTCATCTCCTCCTCCTTTTGATTCTTCCTCTTCCCTTTCCTTCCTCCATTCATCTTCCTGTTTCACTTCTTCTTTCTTCCGTTTGCTTCTTCCTCCTCTTCCTCCCTTTCCTCCTTCATTTCTTCCTGGTTAATAGTTTAAGTTACACTGCCAGATTTCATAAGAATTAAAGTTATAATACAGGTCCTGGTGTGGTAGCCAAGTGACGAAAATCTTAGCTCCACATAGACACAGGCTCATGTCCTGCTGCTCCACTTCCCTTCCAGCTCCCTCCTTGTGGCCTGGAAAAGCAGTGAAGGATGACCCAAAGCCTTGGGACCCTGCACCTAAGGGGGAGGTCTGGAAGAACTCCTGGCTATGAAATCAGCTCAGCTCCAGCTGCGGCAGTCATTTGGGGAGTGAATCAGCAGACAGAAGATGTTTTTCTCCATATCTCCTTCTCTCTGTGTATCTTCCTTTCCAATAAAAAATTAAATCTTTTTTTAAAAAAGAAAGTTATAATACATTGCCAAATGCACCTGCAACTCCCTTCTTGTCCAGGAATGCTTAGAAGAGAGATCAGTGTCAAGGAAACCATTCTGTCATTGAACAGCTAGGTGGGTCTAACTTTGTGACAGGACCATGGCAAGCAGAAACAGGAATGGAGGCAGAAGTCCTCACCAGCCTCAGGCTGAAGCCATCATCACACAGCGTAGAGAGGACCTGGTCTCTCTTCTCTTTGTTTCTGTCTGCTTATCCAGGGTACCCCTTCATGTATCTGGGGGCTTCTATAGTTCTGCCTTACATACTGCTATGACCACCATCTTTAGGCCCACCTCACAGCCAAATGCTGCATCCAGAGGATGAAATATGATCATCAACTTACCTCAAGGTCACATTTCACCCTTGGTACCAAGTAAGGGGATGGCTTCTCCCAAACCATGTGCACTGAGACATGGAGTTAGAATGGGGTCTTTTGCATTCAAGAGAAGGAGAACCATTGCTCTCGAAGAACTTCTTTCCATCCAAGATCTGGAATCCTAACATCCCCCTTGAATAAACAAATTGCCCCCAATGGTCTGAACATCCCCGTCCTTGGAAAGATGGAGAGATGCTGAAGAAAGTCAGATTTCCTCAAACTTTCATTTTAAAAGTTCCATAACAAGTGAGGGTGGGTTTTGCTCCAGTATTATTTTGAAAATAAAAGTTACAGAAGGAACTTCATTCTTCAAATGGCAAGGGCTGTGACAGGCTGAAACAGGCATCAGGAGTTATTTTCAGGTCTCCCATGTGGACAACAGGTACCCAGCACTCAGGCCATTTTCGCCTGCTTTCCTAGGCTGTAAGCAGGAATGCTGGGTCCGAAGTGGAGTAACCAGGACACGAACCAGCACCAGTATGAGATGTAGATGTCCCAGGTAATGGCCTTATCTGCTATCCCACTGTGCCAAATCCTCCAATATCACATTCATAAATCACATAATGTCCTTTGAGAGCCTCCTGTTAACCACCTATGTCACTGACCCAAGTGAGAAATGGATCAGATGGAACACAATGCTAGATCTTTCCTCTGTTTTAAGAAATGTCACTATCTTTTTTTTTTAACCTACCAAGGAAGCCTTTATCTTAGTCTAAAAGCTATATTTTTAAGATAAAATACTTGCTTTTTGCAATTCTAAAGCGAAATATCATATACACTGTCAAAGATTTTTTTTTTTTTTACTGTTCTGGAAATTCTAACTTGTAAAGTGCAGTCTTCTCCACTATTCTTTTCGATTGATGGGAGTCCATGAAGGACTGCTTTGTCCCTTTGGGGAGCTTTTTGGCAATGTCTGAAGATATTTTGTGGCTGTCATAGCTGGGACAAGGTTACTGGTAACATCTGTTGGGAAGAGGCCCTAAATGCTGCTCAGCATCCCAAAATGCACCTTACAGCCCTGAAAATAACAGAAATATCCAAGTGGACAAAGCCTGTTCTTGACCATCGTAACTTTCCAGGTGTAAAATGCCATAGACGACGTACTGCTGGGGTGCTCATGTGATGTTGCCCGGAGAGGCTGTATTCACTATGAAGGCCTTTAACTCCAAGAAACAAAACCCACCCAACAGTGTCATCGGCAGACATTTCCTGTTCTCTGGTAACTCAAAATTCAGAGGCTGACAGTTTACTAATATGTCCCTTTTTCCTGTTTTTCTTGTCTTCCCTCCCTCCTGGACCAGCCTTTGTATTCACAGTTGTCATCATATGGCTGTAAGACACTTTCTGCCGGTCCCAAATCACATCTGTTTGAAGTTGCAAGAATGGAGAGAAAGGGGTAGGACCAGCCATTCTGGGATCTTACATCAGCCAATCAGAAGAAGCCTTGCCTAAACCACCTTCTTCTCGGTTGACTTCTGCTAGCTGCCATTGGTCAGAGCTGAGTCACATGACTACCTCTAGCCACAAAGAGTGCTGGGGGAGTGATTGGTGTTTTGCCTGCATAATGAGATGTGGCTAAGGAGGAAGATGGGGGAATAAGCATGGAAAATAAGCACTCAATGATAGGCCTTGTTCCAGGTCATAGAGTCTGCAGGCTGAGCCCAGGACTCATGTGTGGTGATACTCAGTTCTGACTTAAGTGTCCTCAGATATGCCAGGCATCTTGTAGTGATTTTGTCTCCAGAACAATAAGCCCAGTGAGACTTTCCTCTTTAGAAATTACAAGAGCTCCACTTAGCTAGACAGCAATTGTGTTTATATTCCCACTGCCTTTGTGTCACAGATCTACCTCAAATTGCAGCCACACTACTGGTAGTATCAATGCCTCACTCCAAGAGTCCTGCAAAATAGCTGTTTCTTTTGAATCTCCGGCAAAAGAAGTTCTAAAAAGGCAAGATGTGTAAACCCAACCAAACTGTCTAACTGGAAACTTTCTGGACAGAATTGAAATATCAAGACAAACAGGTGTTACGGGCCCAGCACAGTAGTCTAGCAGTTAAAGTTCTTGCCTTCCATGCACTGGGATTCCCATATGGGTGCCGGGTCAAGTCCTGAATACTCCCCTTCCAGCTCCCTGCTTGTGACCTGGGAAAGCAGTTGAGGACACCCAAAGCCTGGGGACCCTGTACCCTCATGGGAGATCCGGAGAAAGCTACTGGCTCCTGGCTTGGGATTGGCTCAACTTCAGCTGTTGCAGCCATGTGGGAGTGAACCAGTGGATGCAAGATCATTCTCTGTCTCTTCTCTCTGTAAATCTGACTTTCCAACAAAAATAAATGAATCTTTACAAATATATGTACAACAGGTGCTGCAAGAGTACTTGAAAAAAATCAAAGAAATTGAATTAAAGATACATCATATCAGTATAAAAATGCGAAGTTTATGTATGATTTTTCTATGATACACACTTGAGAAACATTTATTTAAAAGGTAGAGCAATAGAGATGGAGAAAGAGGTCTCCCATCTGCCGGTTCAATGTCCAAATGGCTGCAATAGCCAGGGCTGAGTTAGGCCAAAGCCAAAAGTTAGGAACTTAACCTGTGGCATTCTCCCACATGGGTGGCAGGGGATCAAGTACTTGAGTCATCCTCCACTGCTTTTCCAAGTGCATTAGCAGGAAGCTGGATCAGTAGTAGGGCAGCTAGGACGGGAACTAGTACTCCAATACAGTGGCTTAACTTGCTGTGCCACAAGGCCAGGCCCCATCATACACGTTTTTCATAAAGTTCTTGAACACTTCTCACATGTACAAATTGAAATTTTTGGCAGCAAAACAAATATCTTTTAATTCCGTTTTTCGTGAATTTAGTGGAAGTACCTTTCCTATTTCTAGACTTTCAGATCAGTATGTCTCAGTTACAGCCCTTCAGCTGGTAGCAAATTCAAGTTAGCAAGCCATGACCAGCATCAAGAAACACAAACTAGAACAGGGCAGAACAGAATGTACATTGCATAAATAATGGTCCCTGGGATTCTGTAGTCAGCGTTTCAGTTAGTGTTTGTATTTGTTATACAGCCTGGCAACAAAGCATACATTTCTTCTTGTAGGCTGCAGTCACAAAGTTTGCAAAGCCCTAGATTCTTTTTGTCTAGGAATGCAATAATAGATGAAAGTGGAGGCAGGCATAGTCCTGTTAGGCAGGTTGGATTGGGGCTACATCCACTTAGGCCATTAATGAATTGTCCTTCTGCTTCCTAATTATCTTGAAAGCCTGAGTGAAGGGGACTTTGCTCCAATCTAAATCACCCTCCTGCCACTCGCCGTCTCTTTGGGCCGAGTGGCCAGTCAGGCCTGGCACCTTCCCCAGCTGGCTCCGGTTAATTAGAGCTGCTGCTCTCTCCCCAGACAGCCCTTCTCTGGCGTTCTAATCCCCTGGGGTCTGCACCTCTGATGTGTGGCCTGGAATACTGGCTAACTTGCCTCTGAGTGCTGATGAGCCAGTGGAAATGTGGTGAGAGAGAGAGAGAGAGAGAAGCTGATGCTCTTAATACTTCCTTGGAGATCTGATGTCTTGGATGTAGGGTTCACTCTTTGCCCCACCCTGGCCTTGAATAGGGTCAGTTCACGTGAGAAGTGAGCTTTTGACATAGAGCTTGTCCCCAGTATCTTGCTTGCTTGCACTGAGAGATGTCTCTTCTTCTTCTCCCAGGTGCTATTTTTCTTTTTTCATATCTTCAACCACAAGGCAAGGTGCGGAGTGGAGGTAGAGAGCAGGCAAGCAGCAGTATTTTGGGAGAACATCTGGGGGAAACTCCACCCCTAAGAGGAAGAATCCCTGCTGGGGCTTCAAGGCAGATGTTTTAAAGCCAGCGATTTCACCTCATCTTGACTTCCTACCTGCAGAAGAGGGAGCACAGACAGAGGAGTGCCTTCTCTTCTCCAGTCATCCCAGACCCCTGTTTAGATCCCTGCTGTTCCCCATGGTCAAAGTAAAACCAGCCAGCAGGCCGACCTCAAGCCATGCTCCGTGACTTTAAGAAGTGCGCACACTAGAACTCTGCTGTCTTCACCACTGCCACTGGAGGTGTTTTCTGTAGCTAATTGCATCTTTCTCTTGGACTCAGATTCTGGTCGATTGTGGTATATTATGGAATAAGAAAGTCTCTTAGAGAATACATGGAAATCTACTCAAAGTCCCTGTCAGTACTGCTTCCTCAGCAACAACCCTCCCTGCTCTTCCTAATCATTCCCACTGCACTCAAGAGAAGGAACTGATGACCCAGTGTTGTTCTCCACAGTCTCTCTGAAGGACCCCATGCCATGCTGTGTGGTGAGTCAGTATCTAAACTTGACCTTCGCCAAAAGGCCGAGAAGTGATAGTGATCAGCATGTAATGTTGGTCCTTGGCGGTAAGGACCATTTGTCTTGTCTGAGGAAGATCAGGCTTGAGTCCCTGTTGGGGTCTCTGTCTGCCCTGGTTCGCTGTGTTTTGTGGCTTCTTTGTCTCTTGCCTCTAGCAGGTGGAAATTTGGGGTCTCTGACCTGCTGACAGTCAGTAAGCGGGCCCCTCCACCTGGTCCACATCCTTTGGCCATATCTGCGATATACCTGATGTCATCTTTGCCGGAGCCAACCCCAAGCCACTGAAGGGATTGCCCTGCTTCCAGTCAGGTGGGAATTCTTTGATATCCTAAACCCATCTTCCCTAGGTTATGAATAATGTGTTATTCATGACCATTGTGAACTGAAAATGTCCACAGCTGAGAATGCATTTAATAAACCTACCAAGCATCAGACTTTACCCTAGCATTCGTAAATGACCTCAGAACACTCCCCTAATTAGCCTACAATTGGGTGAAATCACCCAACACATGGCCCATTTTGTTACAAAGTGTCAGTATCTCAGGCAATTTATTGCACCAAGAATGAAAAAAAAAATAAAAAAGGTTGATGAGTGTGATTTTGCACCATTTCAGAGTCAAAATACCATTCACCAGGGACTCTTTGTTTTAAACTTATGTTTATTCTTCCAAGCCAGCTGTTGGCATGTAAAGCAAGTTTTCAGTAATTTCCTATTTCCCCTGGCAATGATCATGATCTCTTTACGAACTTATAGGAATCCAACTTGAGACACGAGGTTGATTGGACACCGCGTTTTAAATTTTATCCTCTGCCTTCCTCAAAATAATAAATCCAGAGATAGAGGAAGCCATAGAAGGGTTATAGTGCAAGGAGATATTATGGCTAAATAATGGCTTCATTATTTATTTTCTTATTGAAAATGAAGGATATATGAGTCTTCTCAGCAGTTCTGTACCTGTTGGTTTTTTTTCCTATCAATAAGGAATTACTGTGATGTCAAGGGAAGTCATCAATTGTGAAATTTACTAGAACCTTGTGGGTTGGAAGTTGGCTGGTGGGAACCAACTGCTCCTACTGACAACTCCTGAGCTGGGAGAGAGAAGCCTGCCGCCAAAGTTGGAGCTGAAAGTTGTCACAGCTCTGAGCTAAGCTTCTTGAGGCTCCCGCTTCATTAAAATAACAGAAGAAGCCCCTAATTTAGCCAGATTTAATTTTCAACTTTTATAATTCATTTAAAATTTGATCAAGGAGTTAATTTATGATGAGGGCAAAGGGTGCCTTGCCAGCTCCTCTGGTGGGCACAAGCATTATAGTGTAATTTATGGTTAAGGCAGCTTGTTATAATTGAGTGCAAAAGGGTGGTTTCTCATCTCGATTTTGGAGTCTCAAGGTGAGCGGAGAGATGACTGGGGGTACCAGGCTCTCATGTGGGAGGCGGAGAAGGCGGGTATCAGTGCACAAGTGGAAAAACATTGGAGGAGAGAAGGTTTCAATGAAACGCCATCCATCAAAGATGTCTTAAAGGGACACAAAAATTCAGCAGTCCCACACCCAAGCCACAGTGGTCTTTTTCTGTGGCTGCTGGGAAAGGGAACTTACTCTACAGGAGGGTGGAAGAATCCCTTGGGAGAGCTTTTGACACAGGAGTGGACAATCCGTGCATCTTATGACTCATAACATTGAAGGGAGCTCTGAGAGCCCCAGACCTGGCAGAACTCACAGAGGGCTTTGTGTTCCATGGCTCAGGATAAATTAGGTGTGTAAGAGTTGCATGTGGAAATGTGGGTCCATGTGTGTTTACCTATAAACATGTGTTGTTGTACGATGAACATGAATGTAGATATGACTGCACAGGGGTGTTCCTCCTACAAATGCATACATGCCAGTGAACAAGTACGTGTAGGATCGTAGCAGATGTGAGCATCTATGGATGTGTGCATCTCATGTGTGCATGTGGGATGATACGTCTCTGTTTCTATGTGTCTGTAGATGGGGATTTTCAAACACACCTATGAGCATCTGTGTGTTCTCGTGAACTGTGTAGCCTGATTCTATGTTGGTGGGGATAGCTGTGGAGGTGTGTGTGTGTGTGTGTGTGTGTGTGTGTGTGAGAGAGAGAGAGAGAGAGAATGAGTGTGATTGTGTGACTGTGGGGACATGTGTGAGCCTCTGCAACTTTGTGTGTATTTGTGTATGAGGGAAATTGGTATCTATGAAAGTGAACATGTTCATGTGAGTTGTTTGTGTACTTGCAAATCTTCCCCTCTGGGTGTGTAAATCTGTACATACATGTGCTCTCAGAAATGTGAGAAGTGGCTGTGTGTTGGTGTGCATGCCTGTTAGGGTGGAAGTATGCTTATCTGTGACTGCATATACATTTCTGTATGGATGCTGAAGGAGATATTGACCTATGTGCATGAATGTTACTGTGGTAGCAGGAAGGTCTGCACAGCTGTAGATGACTGTGTCTGGGCAGGAGAGAGAATATGAGTGGAAGAGCATCTGTCCTGAGTATGTGCAGGGGGAATGTATCTGTCTCCATGAATGTGTGGGCCTGGGTGATAGGTGCATGTGAATTTTTGCATGTCTTTGTCTGCATAGCATTTGGGCTAAAGTGTATTCTTTCATGAATAGATGTGCCTGTATAAGTATTTGTGAGCATGGAGACATTGACAACTTTCTTCACGTGTGTGTGTGTGTGTGTGTGTGTGTGTGTGTGTGTGTGTGTGTATGCAGTTGCAAGTGTGATGAATTCACTCAGTGCAGCCATGTAGCCTCCTGGGCCTGTGCCATAATTGGAATCCGAATGTGATGTGTATGTTTGCGGTGGCAGGAGGGTCCATTGTGACCTCTTACTGCCTGCCCTGACTGCCTCCCATTCCTCCCTTCATCTACTCTCAGCCATTTCTGGGCACCTTGGAATTATGATGTCCTACGAACTCAGTGGCTGAGATGCAAGGGATGTGCTAAATTGCACCTGTACCAGTAGACACCAAGTCTGGATCCCAAAGCTTTCATCCAACTCCCAAAGCCAGTGGACTCAGGAGACCAAGAAGTGTGGCTGATTCCAGGAGTGTGGGCTGTTCCATCTTTCCCACCTGGCACCCAGAGCTCACCCACTTCTTGGGGCAGCTGTCTGATGAGCACGTCTGGAGATGTATACACACCTGATCAACCTATCACAGCAGGAAGGAGATTATCGTCACCTTTTGAGAAACATCTGTGGTGGATCCAGCACCACAATTACAGCTCCACACTTCTCTCACTCCATCCTCATTTGTCCCTGGAGCCAAGAGTTGTCATCTCCATTTAGTAAGGAGGAAGTCACAATTGAGCAGGGGGAGGAGAATGGGGGATCTGCTCAGAGCTACATGGCTGACAGGTGGCAAGGCAAGGACTTAAACTCAGGATTGTTGAGCCATGGGGTCCACACCAGGCTTGAGGTCCAAGTGACTTCATGGGAGTCCATCACTCAAGCTCTGGCCGTATCAACCCTCAGCAGGTGTTCTCCCATCCATTTTGCTTCTTTACTGTTTGTACAACAGGCCTCTTGTCCTGGCTCAGCGCTTGATTCCTTGGCACCTATAAGCCCCTTTAGGAAGGATATGGTTCCTGAGCTATGGGAAGCTGTTCTCCATTGCCTGGCTATGCTACTGACCGAAAGAGCACGTAAGCTGAGTGTGTTCATCTTGACTGTCCTCTGCTCCCAAGGGGCCCTCATTTTGGCAGAACAGCCTGTGCTGCCCAGTTCAGAGGCATTTCCTTCAGGAAGGCCAAGGCCTCCTGGCTTTGTCTTTTAGTCCTATGGGTGCGCCTCTCTCCACATTGTCCATATACCTTCTGCATGAACAACACTGTCTCCTTCATACCGCAGCTACTTCCAAATGAATCTCTACTTTCTTTTAGATGAGTATACAGGTTTATTCACCTTTGTAGCTCCCACCAAGGATGGTTACCATTATGTCTATGGTGAACACATGCCAAGTCTCACATGGGACCTTGCTCGAAATTTGGCACTAAACTAGGTACGTTAGTTACTTCTGTTGCATCCAGCTCTTGGCAGCAACCCTGCCATTAAGTATAATCCTCATCCCCAGTTAACTGATGAATAAATGGATGCTCAGAGAGGTCTAAGACAACAGAACCCAGGCTCACACTCAGAGGACCCTCTGGTCACACCAGTAAGTCCTCCCACTATCCTTTTACATAGTCGCAGGAATTTGTTGATGAGTGGCAGTTTCTCAGAAGGTGTGGATATGTTAGAAGAGGATTGGGTACAGTGGGTAACTCTCAGAATGGATCTAATGGGTGCATAGGAGCAGGTGGTGGCGGTGGATTCTAAGCACCCCAGCATGCCTTGGAGGCAGGGATTTGGCCCAGAGAACTCTTTTTCTGGTTTTTTTCTAAGTACAGCCCTCTGGAAGCAGCTTCCTGACAGGCTGGCTGGGTCATGGTCTCCACTTCTGGAGGCCCCTTTTAAATCCCAAGTTGTGACACAAGGGTTATGACACACTTCCTCTAATGTGGGCCTGGGACAGATTTTAGCCATGTGATTGCATTTAATGTAGTTGTGGTTTTTATGACTGTGTGCATTGTCCTCAGCTGCCCCTGGCCCTTCTCTCCCCTGGGCCTCGGGGTAATGGGCATAGTAAATAAATCTATTTTATGAATCAGTGGGCCATCCTTGGGCATCCTCATTTCAGCCTGGGAAAAAGTGAAAGAAGAGCAGAGACCAGGAGCTTTGTCCCACGATACTGTACATCTGGGATGTGAAGAGGAGGGACAGAGGGCAGAAGCAGGGCATAGCAGTCTCCCAGAGGCTACCCTTCCCACACTCATTACCAGCCCTGGGCAAGGACGTGTGTCTCTGTGCATGGGAGCTCGGAACCTGCTGCCCAGAGAGCCTGTCTGCTCTGCTCTAGAGCTTCTCACCCTTGGCACCGTTGGCATCGGTGGCAGGTGGCTCTTTGTTGGAGGGACTGCAGTTATGTAAGATGTGATTGGAGGATGATTAACAGCATCCTTGCCCTCTACTCAGTAGATTGACCAGGAGCAAACCTCACAGAAATGTCTTCAGTAATGGCCAGGGGTATGGAAGGGGCAAAAGATTGGGGAAGGCAAAATCGCCAGGGCAACACTCAGTGTTCCCAACATAAATATATCAAGAAGTATGCTAATCTCTCCAGGAAGAATGGGAACAGAAGCACACCATTTCCTTTTCCTGAAATGCTTGGCACTCTCAAATTTGGGAGATGCTTCTGGGTGAGTCAATCCTTATTGAAACTGTATCAAGATTATTACATGAGTTCTCCCAGGTGAGTGTGCAGGAATTGTTTGTCCCTGTGTTCTGTCCAGGTCAGCTGCATCCACTTTGTTCCACCCACACTGGTGGAATACCTACTGTGTGCTGGGCATCAGGCTCGGAGAACAGGTGCATGGTTCGTTTGCCGATTCAGGGCTTGAGAATGACGATAGTAGGAATTCATTCTCAGAAAGCCAACTAAAGAGAAAGCAACGGAATAACAACTAAAGCATCAATAATGAAAGTGGAAGAGGCAGAGGCGTTTGTTAGAGGATGAGAGGTCTCACAGCATCTCCCACAACCATCGCAGGAGGTGCTGGTGATAAAGCCAAAGTTACGAATGCACTTATCCCAGGTCACACAACAAGCTGCGTGATGACGCTGGGCCCTGCTCCTGCAGGACTGGGCTCCAGAATCTATCTCTTCCCAACTAATTCCTGCCTCCAAGCCACAGAAGCAAATACCCTTCCGCTCGTTTTCCTTTAGCTGTCAATTTAATCTGTTGTAGAATTTCTAGAACATGACTCATGCAGTACCACTGTTCAATACCAGGCTTTTCACTCAACACAAGTGCTTGAGGTGCACCCACGCGGTTACATGTATCAACAGTTCATTCTTTTCTATTGCAGTACTACATCCTATCACTATTCCTCAGGCTGGTTATCCATTCGCCTACCTATGAGCATCAGAGCCTTTTCCAGATTCTTACAATTATAAATTAAACTGTTGTGAACCTTCTCACATAGTTCTTTTGTTGACAGTTCTCTTGAGTCAATATCTAGAACTGGAATCATGGGCCTTAAAGTTGCTGTATGATCTATTACCTAAATGACCACCATGTCTTTTCCCAAAACAACGGTGCCATTTCATATTCTCAACAACAGTGTATCAATTCCGGTGGCTCTAAAAACTCATCAACGTTTAGTGTTATCAGCAGCTTCAGTTTTGCATTTTGATAGTTGTGGAGGGATAGCTCAACATGACTAAATTGTAGTTTCCCAGTGACTAATAATTTTTCACTTGTTTGTGGGCATTTATGTATTTTGCTTTAGAAAACAGTTTAATTTTTTTTTTTAGCTGTTGTCTACCTACCTTGAATTAGCAGAGTTTTTTTTTATGTGCTCCCAAACAGTCCTTTCCTGGGTATGAATCATAGAATCTGTGGTTTTAACCTACAGGGGATCAGAGAAGAGGAGGAGTCTTTGGCCTTTTAAATTTCTCGTTTTAAAATGGAAGAACTGTGAGGTTTCCCTGTCCACCTGTACAGTGGGTGAATAGATACAACAGCTACAACCTAGTCTTGTCACTGAGTCTTTTCTCTCTCTTTTTGCCTTATTTATGAAGCATCAAGGAAGTGGATGCAAGCAAAGCCCCACTCTAACAAAGTGCTTTGCACACTCAAGGTCAGAGGCAGTAAGAGAATAGGTTGCTGGGATAAGGAAAGAGAGGAGGTGGAGATTGGCACAGGAAATACATTGCATGGAACTAAGTGCATGCAGCCATGTCCCATCTCCAGTTTCCCCGAGGACAGATTTTACTTTGCATGGACACACCATAGACTCTTTCGTGTGTGGATCCCTGTAGAGTTAGGATCTCTAATAGGCACTTCTGCTGCTCTTTGCCTCTCCTGCTTTCTGACGCAGGAAAGGATGCCATTTGACTCATGAAATGCCAGGAGAAATGAGTGATTCCTGGGTAGAAAAATCTAAGAGTTAGCTAAGGTGATCGTCACTTGAGGTGGTCACTTTGCCCTTGTGGGTTGGTTTCAAGAGTTTTTACCACAGTAGAGCATCCTGTTGGTGTGAGCCTCACAGACAGTAGAAACACAGGCTGAGATGGTGTGGTTGTTACTGCCGCATAACCTAGCCTATCCTAACAGCCAGCGGCTTCCTGTCTCCCTCCCAAGACTACGCAAGAGGCATAATGCAATTTGTATGGGTCAGTCTTTCTTCACTCCTCATTGGAGCCCTGTCTTCCCTGTTCTGTGAAATTGATAGCTTGAGTACTTTACTGCGAGGAAATAAATATAATAGTTGCAACCTGATATTACCGTTGAGTTCCTTCTCTCCTCTTGGCCTTATTTTCTTTAAGCAGCAGGAAAGTGGTTTTGATTTTTAATGTACGATAACCGGCAAAGTGAATTAGGGCAAACTTTGATGCAAGCAACGGCAAACAAAATTTGATTCTGTTTTGAAATAGAGATGAAAAAGTGTTGAAATCATGTGAACAGGCAGCTTCCCATGGGATTCTAAAAGCATTCGCACTGGCAAAACTGAGTAGGACTGAGAAGAACTTTCCCCAGGAAGGTAGGAGATAAGAAAAGAAGTATAGCACCCCACTGTTAGAAGATTCTCCGCTCTGTTTTTAAAGATTTATTTATTTACTTATTTGAAAGACAGAGGTGAGAGAGAGAGAGAGAGTCTGTGTGTTGGTTCACTCCCCAGAGGGTGGCAACATCTAGGTCTAGACCAGGCACAAGTCAGGCTGAGGAGCTCCTAAATCTCCAGTAGCAGTGACAGACACTCTTACAGTGTGGCCATCCTCTGCTGCTTTCCCCTGGGCATCAGTAAGGAGCTGGATTCGAAGCAGAGCAGCCAGGAATTGAACCAGTACCCACACTGGATGCTGGCACCACAGCGGTGGCTTTACCTGCTATGCCACAGTGCCAGCCCTAGGAGATTTCTTCTCTTGAAGATACCCAGGAGCCAGAACACAGAGCAGTCACTCAGGAAGGTGTCAGCCATCCAGAGCTGGGTCCTCGCCTGCTTCAACCAAACCCCATAGGCAAGGTTGATGCTGGTCAGTCAGCTCATAACTGAGTCTGTAATGACATTCCCAGTTTTAAACTGAGAACTTGAGACTGATGTTATAGTACAGCATGTTAAGCTGCCTGCTGCAATGGTGGTATCCTATGCAAGGGATAGTTGACGCCCCAAGTGTTCCACTTTTGATCCAGCTCCCTAATAACACTCCTGAGAAAGTACCTGGGTCCCTCCACCCACCACCCATGTGGGTGACCTGGATGGAATTTGATCTCAATTTGGCCCAGCTCCTACTGTTGTGGACATTTGAGAAGTGAAACAGTGTATGCATGATCCATCTCTCTCTCTGTCTGTGGGTGTCTCTGTCTCCACCTCTCTCTATAACTCAGCCTTTCAAATACATAAATTACTTATTTTTAAAAAACATATAAATACAACAAATGATTCTTTCAGTGTTTTAAACTTTGGTAGCATACCAAGAGGTGTTCACATAAGGTCTGATGCTGAGCTTGGTCATAAAATAATAAATATAAAAAGGAGGACTCCCAGTGAAACAGTTAAATACACCTCGGCAATATGATACTGGATTTCCCACTATTGCCTACACCTCCAATGCCATGATACACTTAAGCGGCAGAATGCTCAACTCATAAGTGCTACTAAAGAACTATACTATCATGATAATCTAGGGGAGATGGTGGCAGGGGCAAGTGGAGAGGGAGAATCGGAAGGGAAAGGGGGGATCCTTATACCTACAAAGTTGTATCATGCAAAATAATAAAAAATAATTCTAAAATAATTAAACAAAAGTCCATGCAAGTCCAGTTGATTTTACGCGGTTCCACACACATTCTTAGGTCTCAGTGATCACAGTTCATCTATGATGGCATGAATGAAGCTGATGAAGGTAGTGGGTGCTGAGGCCAATTGCTCCATTGCTTCAGCAACAACCACTCGCCCTGATACACACACCAGCGTTGCCTGTGGCTCTGCAGCAATGGTGGGCAGCCATGCATCTGCCACTGTGGGATGAGCAGGCAAGCTGTGATGTTTTCAATTGGAATGGCAATTTTCACCCATTCCCTCAGCATAGCTTCTTTCAGGGACTTGGCCTCTGGACCTGGATTCATTTTTATGGCTATATCAATATCCTTTGTGATGGCCCAGCTTGGAACCAATGGATAATGATCTGCTATTGTGATTACCATTCATTTTGCAATTTTATTTCAATCAAAAAAGTAAGGCTTAAGGGTTGCAGCCCTGCTCAGCTCCCCAGGGTTGAGATCTTAACTCACTGGGCTGGGAGCCCCTGATGAACACACATGGAACTCATTTAGTGGCCAGACAACTGAACAGCAGAGAATCAAGTCAAAGAAATCAACTTCTGCAAATGCATTTCCAGCTAACGATGTGCAGCCGCTACTGAAGGCCAACACGACTAAAGTGCCACCTTTGTTATCTCATTTAATCTTCATGACCATGCTATATTTATTTTTATAAGGATTATGTATTTTTATTGGAAAGGCAGATTTACAGAGATGGAGACAGAAAGATTTTCTATCTGCTGGTTCACTTCCCAAAGGGCTGCAATGGCTGGAGCTAAGCTGATCCAATGCCAGAAGCCAGGAACTCGTTTGTGTCCCTCACATGGGTTCAGGCACCCTAGGACTTGAGACATCCGTTGTCCCCTTCCCAAGCCACAGGCAGCCAGTTGGATTAAAAGTGGAACAGCCAGGACACAAAGCAGCATCCACATGGAATACAGGTACTTGCAGGTGAAGGATTAGTCTGTTGAGCCACCATGCCGGCCTATAAGGGGATTTCTTTTTAAAAACTATTTATTCATTTATTTGAAAAGCAGTGTGACACACACACACACACAATCTTTCATCTTGTAGTTCACTCCCTAGGTGACTATAGTAACTGGGTCTGGACCAGGCTGAAGCTAGGAGCCAGGAACTCCATCCTAGTCTTCCATATTGATGGCAGGGGTCTAACTACTCAAGCCACCTTCTGCTTTCCCAGGTGCACTAGGAGGAAGTTAGATTAGAAACAGAGCATCCAGGACTCTAACCTCCGCGCTGGTGTGGGATGCCAGGATCACAAGCAATGGCTTCATCTGCTGTACCCCAGTACTAGCTCCAAAAGGTAATTTTTGAAACCCCAATGTACAAACAGGGAAACTAAGGCACAGAGACTCCAGGCCATTGAACATGTAAGCTTGTATATCAAGCTTGAGGAGTTTTGATTTGCTTTTAGTGTGTGTGGCTTCCACATTGCTGTTGAATTTTAAGCAAGTTGGGCCATAGCCAGGGCACAGGAAGAGGCTAGAGGTGAGTTGCAGGTCTCTAAGGAACATGCGGAGGTGCAAAGCCAGCCGGGTAACATCTTTCAGTAAATCCAGGCTTTAAGGTTTGGGACAAAAGGAGAAGGGCATTAGCTGCATGATTTCAAAAATGGTTAGATATTGAATAATCCACAAGATTTAGTGTAAGGGTGAAAATTGAATATCATAAAGCAGTATATAGGATAGGATTACTTATACATGAAAATAAATGACTTACATGAGGGTACTTCAAAAGTTTCTGATACTACTTACTCTTTTTAGCCCTTTCCTGGGAAAGGAAAAAACAACAGCATACCTGCAAGTAATGAGAAGAATCCACACACAACCCTTATTTCTAACAAGGAAGAATATTGGTAGAAATTAAGGCATCAGGTAATTGGCTTCTGATTGAGCTTCCTGTTGATGCACCTGGAAATACAGCAGAAGACGGCCAAAGCACTTGGACCTCTGCCACCCATGTGAGAGACTCAGATGGTGTTCTGGCTTTATCCTACCCTAGATGTGGCTATTGTAACCATTTGGAGAGAGAATAAACAGCTTTTTCTCTCTTTCTCTTATTGAAATAAATGAATCAATATATATTTCTGGAGAGATAAGTTTATCATGTGCAAAACATTTTTTAGAGATTTATTTATTTTTGTTGGAAAGGCAGATTTACAGAGAGAGGTAGAGACAGAGAGAAAATTCTTCCATCTGCTGGTTCACTTCCCAAGTAGCTGCAATGGTCAGAGCTGAGCCAATCTGAAGTCAGGAGCTTACTCTGGGTCTCCCACGTGGGTGCACGGTCCCATGCTCTGGGCCATCCTCCACTGCTTTCCCAGGCCATAAGCAGAGAGCTGGAGGAGAAGTGGAGCAGCCAGGATATGAACTGGCTCCCCTATGGGATCCCAACACATGTAAGGCAAGGACTTCAGCCACTTGGCTAATGCGCCAGGCACACAAAACATTTTTTTAAGATACCTGTTTATTAATTTGAAAGGCAGAGTTGCAGAGATAAGGGAGAGTGGAAAGAGTGAGTTCTTCCACTCATTAGTTCACTCACCAAACGGCTGCAAGGGCTGGAGCTGGGCAGGTGCAAAGCCAGGAGCCAGGAACTTCATCCAATGTCCCCTATGTAGGTGCAGGCCACTAGAAACTTAAGTTATCTTCTGGGGCATTCCTAGGTGTGTTAGCAGGATGTTGGATAGTGAATGTAGTGACTGGGGCTCAAATTGGAGTTCATATTGAATGCTGATGTCACAGCATGCCATGCCATGGTACTGGCCCTGTTTAAAATACTTTGAAATGCATGCATATGAGAGTACTAAAAATACTCATAAAAATGAGACTTGTGCAAAACTGCAAAGATTTCAAAACTTTTTGCACCAATATAATCTTTCAATTCCATTTTCCATGAACTTTTTGAAGTGCCTTTTTTTTTTTTATCTATCTGTGCATAAATAGGAGGAAAAATGCAGAACAATTGCTGGAAGGACGCACATCAGGCCACACTTTCCCTGGAGAAAGGTGAACACATTGACAACAGAGCCTTCCACATCAGCTCTGTGGAGCTGTGCTCTGACTGTTCACAGACATTTGTACCATTTTGCAAAGTTCATCAGTATTAAGCTAATCACTGTGTTAGCTAAGCTATAGGCAAACTGACCATCAGGCTACGAATGTGAGCTACTTTGGAAAACAGGTACCTCTGCAAAATACTAAACAGATGGGTGCCACCTAACCCCCACATTCCAGACAATTCCAATGTATATAATGACTTTATTCATAACATCCAAAATTGCATTCAGCCCAAATGTTCATCAACTGATGAATTGAAAAGGAAACTGTTACAGCCACATACAGTGGAATATTATGCGTCCCCCCCCCAAAAGAACAAAGGACTACAACCCGAAAACAGATGAATCTTGGAAACATTGTGCTAAGTATAGTAAGCCAATCACAAAATGTGTGTCATGTAATTCCTGATACATGAAATGTCCAGTGTGCACAAATCCATAGAAATGCAAAGTAAACAAGTAGTGTTTGCTCAGGGTTGGGGTGAGAAGTGGGGACAGAGAAATTGCTACTGAATATCAGGTTTCTTCTGCAGAGGGAGAAATAAATGTTGTAAAATTCACTTGCCATGATGATAGGTTTAACTCTGCAGAGACGCTGAAAACTTGAACTTTAAATGGGTGAGTTATGGTATGTGATATCTATCTCAATAAAGCTGCTATTTTAAAATCTGTAACATATACTTTATTGCTATTGTAACATTCCAATATCACTTTCGGATTACAATTGAAATACATGTATTATAAAACACGTAAATACTAGGAGAGATCTTCAATGAGGTCACAGAAATTAGTATTATGAAAAGACTGCTTGGATTTCAATGTTTTGGTAGCCAAATAAACTTATCTTTTAATTTTATGTTTTCCGTGAACTTTTTGAAATTCCCTCGTATAGACAGCAATAATGTACAAAGGAAAAAGCACCTGAGATCTAAACAGTTACAATAAAATGACACCGGCTCATAATGAAAATTCAGAAAATAAAATACACGAAGGACTCTTGCCCTTCTTCCATCGGAGACATCCAGTTCCTCCTTCTCTACTGACGATCAAGTTTATCAGCTTCTTACACAGGCCTCTAATCATTTAGTGTGCACACAAAGATTGCAAAGCTAATGCACACATGAGCATGCAGATAGGCGGCATGTCCATATCTTTTGAAAATGAACTGGGATTGGGAAGCGGGCATTTACCCCAGTGACTGACATGCCACCTGCACCCTATATCAGAGTTCCTGGGTTCAAGACCCGTCTCTGCTCCCAAGTGGTTAGCTTCCTGTCACCCATGTGAGACACCCAGAGAGAGCTCCCACATCCTGGTTCTAGCCTGGCCCAGCCTGGCCCAGATATTTGGAGAATGAATCAACAAATGGGAGATCTCTCTCTCTCTCTCTCTCTCTCTCTCTCTCTTCTCTGACTTTCAGCCTTTCAAGTCCATAAATTAAAAATAAGTGGAGTAGCATAAAATATACTGTTACAACTCAGCTTCTGGGAAGTGGATGATTTATCTTGGAGATCCTTCTACGAGATCACCTGTGGGTGTGGTGTATCCTTTTAACAGTTGTGTAATACTCCACAACATATCAGCCAAATCTCTCCTTGTTTCTCATGCTTTGCCTTTGTTAACATTACTGCTTCCAATATTGAGAATAGCCATGGAATGATTTCCTAGCAGGAGAGAGTCTGGGTCAGATGTACACAGGACAAGAAAGGCATTTTCAATAATTTCCTCCCAAAATTTCTTTTTTTTTTTAATTTAAAAAGCTAATTTAGGGAACAGGTGTGTGGCATGGTGGTAAGTAAGGACACCCCTAGGGACACTTGCATCCCATATCAGGGTGCTCTACTTCTAATTCCAGTTTCCTGTTAAGGCACACCCGGGGAAACTGAAGGGGATTCTCTGCAATCCACATGAAAGTCGCACACCAGGTTGCTGGCAGCCTGACTTCAGCCTGGTCCAGCTCTGGCTGGAATGAGCCAGAGGCTGGAAGAGCTCTCTGCCTCTTTCTGCTTTTCAAATAAATTTTTCAAAATTACACTTGATCTTGGCCGAAAGGCCGAGAAGTGATAAATTTTTCAAGATTAAAAGTGGACAAATTTATACTCTTGTTACAAAATCTAAAAGCACCACCAGGTATTTGGTCGATGAAAAGTAAGGGTTTTTTTGTTTTGTTTTGTTTTGTTTTGTTTTGTCACAAGAAATCAGTTCTTATACCCAGGTCAAACCATTGGCACCAATTTAGAGACCCATCCTAAACCTTAGTGAGAACTGTGTTTTTTTTTTTTAAATGTATTTATTTATTTGAAAGGGGTATATATATGTATATACATGTATTTGTATGTATATATGGGGATAGAGACAGTGAGAGATTTTTCTATTGCTCATTCACTCCCTGGATGGCTGGGCAGGGCAAAACCAAGCTTCTTGACCCTCTTCTGGGTTTCCGATGCAGGTGCAACTGTCCAAGCACTTGCATCATCCTCCACTACTCTACGAGGTCAATTAGCAGGAAATGGATTTGAAATAGAGCAGCCAGGACTGGAACAGGTGCTCACATGGGATGCTGATGTCACAGATGACTGTTTTACCCATTATACCATGATGCCAGTTCCTGAAATGGTGTTTTTAAATGAACAGGCAGTATCTTTGAAATTGAGTCAATCAGGTGTGAGAAGTTAAGATAGAACATTTCCTCAGTTTTCAAAGTGAAGGTCAAGTAGCTCATCTGTCATGGAATTCAGAAGCCTGGACAGACAGCATTATGGAACTCTACAAAGAACCTTACATTTGGGCTGATGACATTGGCTGGGAAAGGCTTACCTCAACACACGTGTATGTGCACACACAGGTAGCCAGGCTGGTAAGATTGAAAGGTGCTAGAATTTTGGTTGGATTTGAAGCTCGGCTTCATCTTTCCATGAGCCTGACTTGGCAAAGTACTCAGATCTTGCAGTTTCATCTGCAGCAAGGCAGGAATTAGCTGAGGTCTCAGAGATGCTCGTCTTGGAAACAAAACACAAGAGCATGCCAACCAACCCGGTCATCAAGATAAACAACACTGGGGCCAGGATTGCACTACAGCAAATGGAGTCACAGCCCTGTGACCCCAGCACCTGATAGGAGAGACAATCTGAGTCCTGGTTTGCTGCATTTCAGTCTACCTCCTTGTCTTAGGAAGAAGAGGAAGATCACCTGAATGAATGAGCCCCTGCCACTCATGTAGGAGACCTGAACAAAGTTCTTAGATCCTGGCTTAGGCCTGGCCCAGCCCCAGCCATTGGGACCCATTTGAAAAATGAACCAGCAGACTGAAGCGACTTCTCTCCCTGAAATGCTACCTGTCAAATAAATAATATCCTTTTTAAAATGCTAAGCAATAAGTTAAGTACCACTGGGCCAGTCGCTGGTTTTCCCACATGCAGTTGTACTGGAGTTAGGGATGCTCTATGTAACCCCTGGAGTCCAGCAGCTGATACTTAAAAACAGGGATCTTTCTGGTGAATTGAGGAGCCTGGGTTGAGGGTATTCATGGAATCCCTGGGTCCTCTATTACTTCATTTAAACCAATATTCTGTGCTAATGGCCCTCACCTTCTTCCCTCCCCAACCTTCACAAAGGAAATGGGGCTCCATCTTCAAACCATTTATCAGCGTGGCAGATGAAAACTATGTAACAGGAAGTTTGTGTTCCTATTGTAATCGAAGCGAATCAGCTGCTCTCTATTGAGAACTCATTACGCGCCACAGCTCACACGCTACCTCTGCGAAGTGCTTTCCGCCATAACGATTTCATCCCCTCTTTCTGTAATGACCTCCTGGAGGGACCCAGCAGCTCCCCTTCCGTGGGCCCTGCTATTATTCTGCAATCCGTCTTGGGAGGATGCTTAAAAGCTTTCTCTCATTTTCTCCATTTAACTCATGTATTATCTGCGTTTTTACATTAAATGGCCATTCTTAATATCCCCTGACATGTCACCTCTTTTCTGGAGAGGACACCGGTACAGTACTCATCCGATTCCAGAATCCATACTAATCAAATCTCACTTCCCCACTTCAGCCGAGAGCACTGCGTTGGGTGCAACAGCATTTAATCTGGAGAAAGAACTTATGAAAGAGAACAAAAACAATTTCAGTGGCAGTTGCTTAAATGCGGATGTGATTGATGCAATTTGTTTTCTAAAAAGGAATTAGCAGATATTGAAGCCAAGCTGTGGAATGAAGGTCAGAAATACTCAGCTTTATTGCTCTTCTTACAACCGACAACAATGCTTTTTGCTAATGCCTAAGCTGGGCAAATAGTGGATAAACATTTGAGTTTTGATACCGAAGCAGAAGAAAGGCTACAGCTAAGGCTATAAATCTACACTGTGATCTAGTAATTTAAAAACACGGAAATCCATTCTCCAAATCCTGATACTTCACCCTAGACTTACACCGGTGTGTTTAATCTGTGCTTCCCAGCGCTGCCTTGAGCAATAAGCTAGAAAGCCTATTTAAGCACCTGTTTTAGGGGGGAAAAAATGTCTGGTCGGCGACCCATCTTCCCTGTAGAATTCAAACACAAAATGAAAAAAGTTGAAGCCCAAATTCCTCTAAGGCGTAAAGGACATAACTGACGCGTGCCTTGAGGCCTCTGGGCTGAGAAGAATCTTATTTTTAAGAAGCAGGGAACCCACACCCCCACTCCTATCACCACCAACCTGCAGGCTGATTATTTTTTTTTTCTTGTGCAGAAAGAAAGTTCCATCTCACTAATGGATTGGGGGCAGGACACGGGCCGTGTGGGGAGGCCTGTAATGGAGAAGATGCTGATTTCAATCCCAGAGTCATCCAGGGGTGGAGGAGAGGGCAGTGGGCAAAGGCAGAGGACAGTGACTCATCCATTCTGTTGATGTGGGCATCATCCTGAGAGCAGTGGATGACTTGACTGACCTACCCAGAATCGAAGTGATGGAGATCCAAAGAGGAGGACGCAGAGGTCCTCGTAAGCTTTGGAGACTGGTGTGAATTCTGTTTCTGCACATAACAGCTGTGTGACTTCAGGCAAATTGGTTGGCCTCTCTGAAGCTCAGTGTCCCTATGAGTATATAGCAAAGATAACAGTAACTGCTGTGTAGTGTGTCCATGGAGATAATACACATGACAAGCATCTCACACAGAGTCTGGCACACATAGCAGGTACCCCACAAAGCATAAGCTGTGTACCATTCTCTGTGGCCAGTATCACCCAGATGCCTTATGTGGCCAATTATTACCACATGGACTGCCATGACCAAAATTTCTGACAGTTAATTGATTATTTGTTTCATTTCAATACAACAAATATACCAAGACATTAAAATCACAGGAGGGCTACCTATCATGGAATTTATTTTGCACTTTAAAAATTAATCTTTAGAAACTCCATTTGTCCACTTGGGTTTGCCAGAGCAGCACTGGCAAAAACGTGAACAGAAAGAGAAGCTTGGCCATTTCCCTCATCCAAAGGCATTTATTTTATTTTATGCTTGCATTCTGGCTCCCGGAGCCTGTTTGCTGGCATCATGTTGGATGATAAATCCATTTGTTTGGGCAACTTCAGGAGGGAAATTTGCCCAGAAAACTGGCTAGGGCTGCCTTTGCAAAAAGCCAAATTAAGTCTCCAGCAGACTGGGCTCTCTTCCAAATGAGTTCCCAACGGGCCAGGAGTGTTCGGTTCTGTACAGTGTGCAGCCCACACCGAGAGCCCCCCGAACCATGTTAAACAAAGAAGACCAGGCCATTGGCAGTTGTATCGATTGGCAGATATCAGATTGCATTCCTTTGTCTGCTGCCCAGCTCATTTTCAAACCCTGGGTCCAACCTTTGTGGAGGAACACGTTTAAATGCTGACAAATTTCCCCCTCCATAAGAAATTGCTCCTGCAATTTGTCTTTTGAGCTGAGCTTCTGTGAGCTTGTGTAGCATAAAAAAAAAAATGTTGTCCTTGTCACCTGCCATTTTTTCCAGCCAGCCTGACACCCCCGGGCTTCCCAACAGCTCTCTCCAGCAGGAGCTGTCTTGGAACTCTTAGCACCACCAAATAATTGAGGTTGTCACATCTCTTGTTCATTGTTTTTTCCAGCCCTGGAAAAAATGCAAATATTTCATTGTAGTCATTAATTTTCCCATCCTTTTCTTCAAGCATCTCGTTGGTGTGATGTCGTGGAAAGGGCTGAAGGCATGATTGCAAACACAGTGGCACCGGGCTCCTGCCCACGGTGAGGAGAGTCTCATCAGATCAAATCTCAGCGAGGTCATCAATCATGCCCGCTGACA